>NW_024354500.1:29408600-29565805 GCF_902729225.1 Pteropus medius | reverse complement strand
TGTGTGTGTGTTTAGTGCTGGCCAAATAATCATTAACTGGTTATATTAAAATAAGCCAAAAAACAGTCATGGGAAGAATACCTTGTATTTAATACCAAACTAACCAATTTCAACCTAGTATTCTAAAGGATAAGGTCTGTGTCACATTACATTCAGGGGCAAGAGTGTATAAGCATAACATTTCCTTGCAAATATAAATTTTCAAGAGAAAAAAATAAGAACACATGAAAAGAAATCAGAAAATGAAAAACAATGTGTTTTTATACAAACAACAGGGCAAAACAATGAGATTTCCAAATTAAGGCCACATGTGTTGAGAGAGATGTGACAAGTACTTGGTTGAAAACAAGCTATTGAAATCAAGATTAAAACAATAAGCTGAGACATTTACACAACAGATAAGAGCAGTGCTCAAAAAGATAGTGATTTTTGAAATTTCCATGTCTTATGCCAAGGAGAGAATCACATCCTGTCCCAACACCCATTGATAATTTAAAATCCAAAGTTAAATCCTTATGAAAGACTAGACTGGTAAGAAAATAACTGTATGACTAGATTGTTATTTTTTGCCCTGAAGGTGATTAACAGCAACAAGGATTCATTTTAAATATTTTTTTTAACAAAGGTAAAATTAACTAGGATGAGTCTGTCCTCCTAATTCAAAACTTGCATTATGTGTGCAAAAAAATAAAAATAAAGAACAGCTTCAACTCAGGATTACTGTCTTACTAGATGCAATCAGAAATAAAGAAAAAGAAACATCTATTAATCTATATGGTCACACTAATAAAGTCAAAATTGCTAAGAAAACAAAAATTTTGATGAATTCTATCTGCTGTGTTAATTTTATTTATCTTTTCAAAGCAGCAGATGTTTCATTAATTTTCTTCTATTGTCTTTTCTATATTTCATTTATCTGTTCTAATTTTTATTATTTCCTTCTTCCTACTGACTTTGAGCTTTGAATTGATGAAAATTTGATAAGAGATTATATGAACATGTACTTTGATTTCTTTTAGTGCAACAATTCTTTTGCATATGAAGAAATGGTCATCTAGAAAGATATGAAGCTTTTCCAATATTAATTTACAGATAATGGAAAAGTCAGTGTCTTAGCATAATTTTGCTTGCAAGTCTTAAGTAAAAAAATATCCATTGGAAGGACACTGGGAATTTTCAAGAAAATTAAGCAAACATCACAGCACTTAGCTTTGTGGTGAGTAAAAAGTCATCAAGCAGCTTAGATATCCACCTTCTGCTCTCAGTTGCATGGTCCTTGACTCTGTTTTTCTGTGCACACCTGCTCTTCAGGGCTCCACCTCTGACCTACTTAATCTCTGGGTCCCAAGAAAGATATTTTATCTAACATGTGTTAGAGATTTTCCTGTATCCTATGAGCTATGACTTGTGGTAATAGATATCACAAGGTATAAATATTGTTCTCTATGCACACCCCTTTATCCCAGAGTGTCAATCCACTGTAAATTAAAGGACCTGATATGTGAGGAAACAATAATTTAAAAAAAAATCAAGTCATGATTAAAAAGAAAAACAAAATCTTCTGCCGATGAATTCAGTGTTCTTTCTCCATTACTTTTCTGCCTATTAGAATTTTTTTAAGCAGAGAAAAAAACCTAATAATCAATTTGTGTAACATTTGCCCATTTGATCAACATGGAGGAGGCAGAGCAGTTTTGAATATATTTTGATGGTGAGCTTCAAAGCTTAATCCATTGCATAAAGATTAAATACATTCATTTTTAGCACATTATAGAATCTCATGTGTTATTTTAAAATGATTAATTGAATGCCATTTAGCTCAGAAGCAACTTTTTCAAACTACCCTGTACATACCTGTGGATATGTAGATATAGATAAAACTTATCTTTGAGGACAAAACCTGTCAGATCACCTATTGCCAAAATCAGAGAGAAGTTCATATTAACAGAAAGATGTTGAAGATAAACAAAATAAAATTATTCAAATGTTTACTCATTTTTCATCACTATATAAGCAATCTGACTACATGAAAAAAATTTAAAAAGGTACTTTGTTCATCTACACTATTATTTACTTTTTTTACTTTTATGGCTCAAGTGCTCTGCTTGTACACACTTGAAAGCTGGACAGTGAAAAACTTCTGTTGGATTTATTTTCCTCCTTTTTTGATGATAACTTACACATCATCCCAATATTTTCCAACAGAATACCATGCTGGAGGAAGTTCATTATGTAGCAAAAAAAAAAAAAAAAAAAAAAAAAAAAAAAAAAAACAACAACAACAAAAACTATTCAATAATCAAAAAGCTTCTCACAATACTAAATTAAAGTAAAACAGTTTCCTCAGAGCAGTATCGCTAAGATCTTTAACATCTGAATCTAACATCCATGACAGTGTCTGATCAAATAAGTATCTGTTGAATAAATTAACGATCCATTTTGTAAAACCTCTGGAGCAGCTTCTAATTTTCAATTTTTTGTTTTCTTTCTTGCTCAACAATTTCTATTTAGCTCTATAAAAGGTGTTGAAGAAATGAATAATATCTAATGCATGTATTTACGAAACACATTTGTAATGCAGTGAGCTAGGTCTCCTGGCTCTACTTAGAAATAAACTTTGTAATACAATTATTATTGTTATTATTAGTAGTAGTTTTAATTATAATGACCACAATAATAATATTAACCGATTATACTGTTACCAAGGCAATTGTTCTTGAAACTCTGCATCCCAACTCAATTGCATACATTCTATAGATAAAGAACTGAGAAACAGACTCATTTGGCTAGTGATTGAAATTTTAAAAAATTCTCCTTGAAAAACTAAAAAATGAATTACACAAAATATTTGATAGCAAATATTTGATAGCTGTTTGATAGCATTTAAACATTGGTTTAGTTAGAGTCAATATAGAAAAAGGAATGCTTTGATGTAAAAATTAGGTAAATAATTTTGTCTTTCTAAAAGAGAATAATAAACATATGGAAAACATGAGAAAAGGCACATTAAACAAAAGGTCTATTAAGTTTAAAAAAAAGCACATGACATTTCTTCAGGATTAAGCTAAATATTTTCTATTCTGCTCTGTCTGTATGCTGCCAATTAATTATTTGTGATATTAGCTCTCATTTATTTTATTTATTTCATTCTGTTTTTACCCAATTATGAACACTCGAATCATTTGGGTGCAGAAAAATAGAGACTGTACAATTGTTTAGTATTAAGTAGATTAAACAATTTGTTCACCGATGCTTTACTTAGGTACTTGGGAATATATGGGAAGGTGAAGTTCAATTTTTACATAAAAAAGTTAAGACAAGTATATTTGGTCATGTACATGTCTTCTTATTACTATTTGGTCACCTCATTTTCTTGCTCTTTTGGTTTCGAGTGGTTATAAATATCCCACACTTCAATCTATAGTCTCAGAATTATTTCTCTATATTAATTTAATAATTATGAATTCTTGACTTCCATATAACCATGTATAGTCCTATAAGTCATATGTATATGTCATTAAAAAATGCAATAAAACCTGGAAACCCAAGAAAAATCTCTCCACTACCCTCTACTACAAGATTAGTATGTGCTTTCCAGACTGAGGGGGGATATTCTATTTATAACTCTCATTTGTTTCTTACCATGTGGCCAAGTTTCCACTTATTACATGTCTGCTTGCCTTAATATTAACTTCCAGTTTGGAGCACTGTAAATTGTTTCTCAACCCCTAAATTAAAGCAAATGATATCCACTCCACCTCTACCACCAATTTTACTAGAAGCCACTTCAAAGATTCCATTTTTAAAAAAAAATGAAGTATGGCCACTGCTTCCTGAAGCCAAGGTTAGCCTTGTTCATAATGAAGTGAAGCTTTCTCTGATTTTCCTTCTATTTAAAACTGACAGTTTTTTTCCAAGACATTTTATTCTCCTCCATGGTTGTTGTTGCTGTTATTAAGGAAGGAATGGGAGATGGGAAAAGGAAAATGGCTCTGGTGGACTCTGCCTTAGTCAGTGTTCTTTGTGACCAGTACACGTGTGTTTGCAGTGACATTCCAGTATCACATTTTAGCTATCTTTATCAACATAAAAGTTCTAAAACATTTAAAGATTGTCTCAGCTACACACAATTTCTAAGAGAGCAGCAGAATATATTTCTTATGTTGTCACTGGCTTATTAAAATAAAAGTGAATGCAGAAAAGACAAAAAACAAAACAAAACACAAAACACCTCTATAACTTCAACTTTTAGCTTTTTCATCAAATCTCTACTTTTTGACCATTCTCTCAAATGTTCATTGATACTAGCCTCTCCAGCTTAATATCATGGTGCTTATTACACAAGCTACTGTCACTTTCCTCACCTATTTACACTGTGACTATAACTTAAGCTCCAGGGCAATGTATCATCAAACTGAAAGTACACTATTGCTTCCCCGGTCCCCAGGGCTCCATTCTGCATTCCTGCCCTGCATATATACATAGATCTTGGGCACATAGTAACAGATCAGAAAACAGTTACATGCTTATAGTCACACTTTCTACTTACTACCACCACAGGAGCTGCTGAAGAGTAGAATATCCACCCCTCTTACACACGCACACAAAACCAGTTTGACTTAAATTGAAGATCTGTTCCTTCAGAAAAGGTTCTTGGGGCCTGAAGGTGCTTGCTACTCCACAGCCTTTTCAAAGCAATTTATCTGCTTGGGTCTTTCAAATACTGCAGGCCTTGGGAATTTGCACCCTAAATCTACATGAGGGTTGACAAAAGGTTATGATAAAGGGAGACTCTATTTCTCCTCCACTCAGAGTCAAGGCCATGAGAATGAATGTGCTTGCCTCCTCCCTTTGTGAGGTAGAATTTTTGCTGGTTTGCCCTTTGAACAAGCGCATGGTATTTTGGGGGATCTCAGCCACACACAGGTTCTCATCCATGCTCCCCATCATGCTTGGGACCTAGGTTGTTTTGTGCCTCCCTGTATGGCTGTTACAGGATGGGCAAATGCCCCAGGATTTTAGTCCTCACCTCTTTGAAAATAGAAATTAGGCACTTCATTTAATTCAGCAATGTTATAATGGTGTTTCTCTTCTGAATATAATGGTCTACTTTCAGTTCCTAGCACAACGTCCCCGCTTTTGCCAAACCTTTTGCCAAACGATGTTTCATCTGCTTCACTTATTCTTTCCGTACACATTTCATGTACACGCGCGCATACACACACCTTATTGGGGTTAGTTCCTTCTCATTCTCTAGATCCGATTTTAAACGTTATTTGCTCAGATTAGTCTTCCTTAACTGTTAAAATCACAAGGTGGTGTCAGCAGTATTTTATACTTGGGCATTTTCAAGAGGCAGGCTGTCCTGAAGCAGAAGTTTAGGTTCCCAGATTCTGCACTGCAGCCCTTATCCCAAAGAACTAAACTATCATTTATTATATAATAAATGTACTACAGGAATAAAATATTACTCAGTGTTACCACACAGAGGATATAAAGAAATGGGTGGGGAGGACAGGAGGAGAAAGAGAGAGATGGACAGACAGACATGTACCTCTTCAAGAACTTAGGAACTTGCTAGTCAGGAACACTTAATAAGTTACAGGTGCAGCTCAACAGAGACTCCTGAAGTGATGCCTAGTTCTCTATTGTTTTAGAAACTAAAATACTTAGGGAAGGAAAATTGTAAAAATTCCCACGCCTAAATGTCCACGGGATGTGATTTTCTCTTCTAATTCAATACAATGTTCCTTGCCTGCTTCCAGAGGATAAATTAGGATTTGTGCACATATGTTACAAAGTCAAAATAAGCCCTTGTGGGGCTTGATCTTCACATTGTTTTTTAACTTCTGCCAAGCAACTGTTCACTGTAGGACTTCCACATTAAGCTTCACATACTGATTGTCAGCTTCAACGAAAAGCTTTCATACAGTCTTATCTTTAGTAATCAAAATCTTGAGTTCTAAGAACATCAAATGAATCTATTTTTGCTGAGTTTAAGAAACTAACACGAATTTTAAAACAACACTTAAAATGCTATTTATATCTATTCTTTTAAAAACATTTAAAATAGCTAAGTTGTCATTAGGATTTAATAAGCATTTCTTAATTCTCCAACTTTCCAGATATCTTCATTTGATCATCTAATAGACTATATTTGATAAAAACCAGGGGTTCTTTCAAAAGTATGCTCCCCAACATGAGGAAAACATCTTAAAGTATTCTCGATTTCACCACCATATCTTCTCATAATAGAGCACCAAATTATCAAAAAGAGAATTCCATGATTACAACAGTATACTCTACTATCTTTGTGCTTTGCACTCCTCCAAATGCCATCATATTGGAGCCCTTTAAATTTTATGGCTAGATGCACATGGGAGTTGAAAAAATCAGACAGGGCTTTAAGAGGATTAATACTTTAAAAAGAACAAATTCAAGAATTTTATCAAGTCCAATTAACAGTAATAAGAGACATCACCGCCCTAAAAAAAAATGTACAATTAACAAATATCTTCTGAGCGCTTGTCATGTAGCAAGCACAGTTTACACACAATATCCATAGCAATTTAAAACTGCTATCTCACTAAAGCTCTTAATATGTTTATATTACAAATGTGGATACACACATTTACACATACATACAAATAATACAAAATACCTGGAGGGCCGTAAGGATATTGGCTAAGGCCTGTCCGTATGTGTCATGACAGTGAACGGCAAGAGCACTGGGTGGGATTTCCTTTATGACACTTTCCAACATTCTCTTCATGCTTCCTGGAGTTCCCACACCAGTTGTGTCTCCCAGAGAGATCTCATAACAGCCCATGCCATACAGTCTCTTAGACACCTATGGGGACACGTGAAGAGTTAGTAAAACCATGGAAATGAACAGACTCGATCCCTATTGTTCCTAGCAAACATCATCTAGAAGTAAAAATCACAACTAAAATTGTTACATTTCCATGGAAAACATTTTAGTTTCCTGGTCTTTCTCCTTGCTCATTAAATCTTAAGTGTTTTATAAAACTTTGAATGACATTACTATAATTATCTTTTTTCTAATACTCAAGTTTGCGTCAGAGTCATAACTGTCTGGCTACATGTTCAATTAGGATTTATAAACTATAATTTCAACTAAGGGAGGTTTGCTTTTCTCAACTCTTTAATCAAACAGAAGCATGACAAATTTACCTTGGAAGTAGCATTTCTCCATGCATTAGAATAGGCATCAAGAGACATCTATACCAGTTTCAGCTCTGTCGCTCAGTACCTACGTAATTGGTAGAATCACTAAATAGTTCTGGCTTAATTTGGGGGGGGGGTCATAAATGAATGTACTTGTGAATGTGACCTTGCATTTCTTGACTCAAGTGCTAAGTAGTGATCTTATAAAGACGTAAATTGCTAGGTTCTTTCAAGCTGAATAACTAATGTTACTTTCAAAGAGGAATAAGATTTTGCATGAAAGCAGTGTGGTATTGTGACAAAGACATGCATTCTGGATCAAACAAGCCTGGGTCTAAATCTCAGGTGCCACCCATGCTAGGAATGTGATACTAGGCAGAAGGTTAACCTTTTAAAACTTCAGTCTCTATTCTGTAAAATACAGACAATGAAACACCCTTATTTAGCATACTTTCTAAATCTTATTATTTAATTTTTTAAAGAGTTACAATAATAATGATGTTAATAATGGCATGGTTGGCTATGAAAATGAAATGAGAACACCTAGAAATCACTTTGTACAAAATATGGCACATGGCCACTCATTAACTCATTGTGTATTTCCTCAGTGCCATTTTATGCCATGTACTGTGATAGGTGCTAGAATATAACGGGGACACAAATCTTGAGATGGCTCATGCTGTTATAGAACCTGGAGTCAAATGAAGATAGACCTTAATCAATCCCATTTGGGAATGTATAAATACAGCTAAAATACGAATTCTGAAACAAAGAAACAAGATAAGAGCATGTGGCGAAGGAAACTGACCTAGATCTGTCAAACAGGAAGGGCCCAAGTGACAGCTTAAGGTAAAGTAAACATTAACTTGTTGAGAAGGCTGAGAAGAAAGATATAAGAATAATATTCCGGGTAGAATATCAAAAGCAGAGGCTAGTGTATTCCAGGCAGCCAAAATATAAAATGCAAAGAGCACTTCAGGCAGAGAAACAGTCAAATGCAAAGGACAGTGTGATGAGGAAGCCAAAACCAAGAGGAAATGAAGCTACATAAAGGAGAGGTAGGCATGGGGCAGATATATAGGGCGTGGCAAACCAACTAAGTTTAAGAGTTTGGTTGAGGATTCTATCATAAGAGTAATAAAAGGCCATGATAGTATCTGGGGAAGTGGTGTTTTTCAGAAAGGCAATAACAATATGAAAACAGGTTGGCGGGTACTCAGAAGGGCTAACTAGTCCAGGTAGGAGGCAGTTATCAGATGGAAACTTGGATGAAATATCATAATGTTCATTCTCCTTTACTGCCTATTAAATGCTGGAATTTCTTAATGCTCAAATAGAGAAGCATGAGGTTACAAAGGAGAAACCTAACAGGTTGGAAGAAAATCACAAGTGTGGTGTCAAGGGAATACAAGAGACATACAGGTGTCAGGAAGGATAGAAGAGTCACTAATCCCAAATTCTGCTAAGGAGTCAAGATTAGGATTGAATACAGTTTTGCACTTCTTGACCCAAGTGCTAAGTAGTTACCCTAAAAAGAGGGATTTCAGTGGAGTGAATAGTCTAGAATTCAATCTGGAGTATGATGAAGAGTTTTTGGCACATGAGAAAATGGACATCACTACTGTAGGCAGCCCTCTGAAGTTTAGATGTAGAAGGCTAGAGATATTCGATAACTATAAGAAGATGCTGAATTCTGAAAGTTTTCAGATGGAAGAGGCTTGAATATGTTCCAGTGTCAACAGGAAGAATTCCATCACCACTGAATAATCAGGTGAGTAAATGAGGAGAAAGACTAGAGACTTGAATGAACAGAGTGAACACAATTTGCAATAGTCATTGCAGAGAGTAAGAGAGTGAGTTGGCTACAAAATATATAAAATAGCCCATTCTATTGGACCTACAGAAGGCCCATCAAAGGCTGCTGGTCACAAATTTCTAATGTTTCCAATCTGCCTGTTACATGATTCTTTTCAGCATCTCCTCGGGCATGCTAGTGCAGGAATGGACAGCCTGAGTGTGTGTGTGATCCTTCCAAAGATGGCAGGAGGCAAAGGCAGAAGAGCGAGAGATTTGGCATATAGGCTGAGTTGGATTCAGGTTTTGTGGAGCCTAACGTTATACCATTTTTGAAGTGTTCTTTAAGAAAAAAAATATATATTTGTGAATATAAATTAATAACGGTCTTATATAACATCTGAACTTCATTTTTTATATATATATATATATAGTATTTCTGCCTCTTTGTGCAAACGTCTTGCTTAAATAATGGACCATGAGATAGATATCTCTCATTGGAAAAATTTGCAGTAAATTTCAAAAGTGCAAATGAATGCTCAAAAATAGAATTGGCTTTAGACAAACTGATAGTTTAGCCAGCTAAATTTTAATTTTTCTAACAATGCCATCTTCACTGCTTCCTACCATCCACATTACTAAATTTATGAAAATTAACAACCTTAACAACAGGTGCACATTAATATATTTCATATACAAATGAGTTTCAGAGATAATCTAATAAGATAGTCTAATGTAACCTCAAACTAAGCATTTTGTATTCATTGGCATTAATTAATAAACAGAAAGAGTAAGTAAAATGAACTTTAATAAGCAGGTCCTTAATGACTATATTCTAGTGCTGTAAAATTGCTCTTTGATAGCAACTCGAATCTCAGCAGTAAGACCTATAGGATCTCCAAGGAACAAAATATTGAAGCACTATATACTATGACACAAGTGCCAAAGTACCCAGGGGAAAATAAAGAAATGATACCTGAACAACCAAGGCAAAGTTAACAAATATGTGCATGAACTGCCCTGACATTTTGGTAGAAGTAGAAAGGTCACTCACTATGTTCTACCCACATAAAAACAAAACAAATATTTTTATTCCCTCCACCTTTGAGCTCCCAAATGTTAAAACTCGGGTGTTATTTAACTTTAAAACAGTTATAGCCAATATATAGGTCTTCAGTGTTTCAATAAAACTATCAGTTAAATAATCATATGTGTCCCACTCCGTGGTCCTCCTTAACTTTTGTTATGCAGGTGCAATAAATAGTAAGGAAAACAGTCCACTTTTAAAAATAATATGCATCATTTTACCGTGAAACAGAAAAACAGGCATATCCTACCTCTGTCACTTTTTGCGGTGTGATGCTTCCTTCATATGGACAGCCCAGGACACAAGACACGTACCTAAATTTAAAATATAGGACTATATAAACATGAGTGCATAATTTGCCTTCTAATTTCCATTTTATAAAAACAAATAGCCAAAAAGTCATCGAGAAAATTTATATCAGACTATTCTTCTTCTTTATTATTTAATTCTCAGACCAAACAAAAACAATTTTGGAACATTTTTAATTTAAGTCACATTTTCCTCTTTCTAATAATTCTAATTTGATATATGTTATTTGATGGCAGATAGGAATAAAATAACAGGTATTTATCTTGTGGGGTCTTTATACTAGAGCAGGATATGATATTTGAAGAAGAAAATATCAGTGAAATACATAGTTTGACTTAAATAAGTACATACATTCGACTGTTGACTATCCAGGTCTTTGGAGCCATACAGAAGAGAGCATGTAGATGACTAATTGAACTTTTCTCTTCACTCCCATCTGGATGTTTTGGCCTCATGTAGACAGTCATTAATCACCCCAAATCTCCTAGAACTGGCCACAACCTCAAAATTCATCTTGTTTATCTCGCGGGTATATCTAAATCATTCCAAACAGAAGAGTGTCTAGTCTGTGTTTAAAAGGCTCCAAATAAAGATATTTCATAAGTTTCTCCAACAATTGAATATAAAAAGTCAAGCCTCTCCTACAAGGACAATGATACATTTCCATCTTAAAGTATTAAGCTTTAGAAAAAAAGTCCGTTTTAGCTATTGTCAGCTCAACACCAATCCCATTTTATTAAACTTTCCTCAGAGACTTTGCAACACTTGTATTAAAATAATGCATCACGTATCTGATTGTAAAGAATGAAGCAACTCACATGAGAGAAAGGAGTGGTGGGAAATGAGACTGGAAATTTAGTTCTTTGGGCCAGAATATGAAAGGCTTTAGATAGCAAGGCCCTTGAATGCCATGCCAAGGAATCTGAACTTTGAGATCACTCAAAATTATTAGAAAAGGTAGTGACAAGATCAGATTTGTTTTCTAGAAATGTAACTCTGAGAACTCTGGAAGTGGTTGCCAGAGGAAAAGTGGAGGCAAAAGCATGATAGAAGGCAATACCACATTTCCTTGATTCTAAGATGCTGTCCATTGGAAGATATACTGTGAATTTCATAACAGGTTTTGGAATACATTAAATGATTCACTACATATCCATTGCTTCTAAAGATATAACCTAATTTCAAAATTATTAAAATGTCAATAAAATTGTATTTCGGAATTAAAATAAATAAGCAGTTCCATAAGCCAGGCACAAAGTTATGAGAACAGAGGAGAAAAGAAGGCAAATTTAAGTAAAATTTGAAAGTAATGCTGGGCAGGAAACCCCTCTGTGCTCTTCTAATTACTATAAGCCTATTGTAAGAATAATCTGAATAAATTTCATCAACACGTGAAAAGAAAATGGTCTTATATAAACAACCCTGGAGAAGGTGGCTAAGAATGAAAAATAAATATTTTCAATTTAGATATAATGATTACAGAGAATGTATTGAAAATATAAGTACATTGGTTCTGAACCCAAAATATCTAGAAGTGAGTAAATAGAAAATCCAAGCCATCCATTAACATGCCATCCTTCTAAATGTGAAAGACAAAACAAGCAAAAAATAATTGCAAAACAATATATTAAAAAAAAAACCCTTTCCTGAATTCTTAACATATTACCTGACCACAGCTTACCCCTTTATACCATAACCCTGAGTCTCTTCGTGTGCATTTTCATTTACTCAAGTTTTCCCACTGGTCCATCCCAGGCCTATGGTTTGCCAAGTCTTCACACTCCATTGTATTTCATCTTCATATGCTCTCCATCCTATCCTTGTAAGCTGAGTAGTCATTTTTTTAACCTATTCACATGTGGTTACTTTCTCCAAAGTGAATGTGATGGTTCTCAAATATGTTCATTAACTGTGCTTAAACACTGTAAAACAGAAGTTAGCAAACTAAGGCCCAAAAGCCAAATCCTGCTCATCACTCTGCAAAGAAAATTTTATTGGAACAAAGCCATGCTCATCTGGTTACCTATTATCCATGGCTACTTTTGTACTATATCAGCAGAGTTGAGTAGTTGAAACAGAGACCACCTAACCCACAAAACAAAATATTACTGTCTGGCCTTTACAGAAAAAGCTTGCCAACAACTAATAAAAAGTGAGGCATTTTCATGTATGTGCAAAGGCCTCCATCATGATGAAAAGATGCTACCTTGTCTGCTTTGACTAGTGGCTAACATCAGTTTCTAGACTTCTGCTCTTCTCTATTGCAGTGGTTCTTAACCTCAGCTGTACAGAAATACCTGGGGAGCTTAAAAAACAAAGCAAAACACAACCCTGGTGGTTATGATACACTCCATAGTAATTAAACCAAAAACTCAGAAAATGGAATCTAACCACTAGTATTTTAAAATAATTTTTAAATTTCCACTATTCTGCCAAAATTGAAAAACACTCAACTACTAACAATACAGCTGCACCTGGATTGACTGATTCCCTTGTGTAAAAAGTGATATTACACAGACTTGAGAGTATCTAATCTCAGGAATCTCTTCACTACTACGCCATAGCACTTTTATCCATCTTTGATTGGTTGGTGGTTTAATTTAAAATTTTTACTGTGAGTGTCTTTCCACGGTGATTTTAGTTTCTAAAGGTTTCATGAGTCTTGAGTTATTTAAATGCCCCTATAAAGCAGACCTGACTCCCTTGCCCTTGCCCTGCAGACTTTATCAGTTACTGGACACATTTCTACCCAGATTTCTCAGTGGGGTTTCTACAATACTCATGTGTCATAAATCTACAACCAATAACTACACAGTATAGGTTTCAGTGACTTTGCATTGGTAAGGAGGTGCTTTCAGGTTCTAAGAATACTCCATATTTACAAATCCATAGTTTAGTGGAATAATATCTATCTTTTCCCAGATAGACATTAAAATCCTATTTCCAAGCCCCTAGGGACTATGTGTGGGATACATACCCCCACATATTAGTGGCATCAATCTGCATGCTTAGCACATTTTCTTTGATGAAATCTGGGGACTTTCTTTTATTTTCTGAGCTTGGCTATATGTTTTAAAAGTCATGTTTGTAATGGAAACAGGAAATGGAGTCTCTGCATCAGCTCAGTCTTTCTTTCTCTAGCCATTATGCAGGTAAATCCAGGAACAACTCCAAATCTCCTTGTGAACATGACAAATCGATTGCTTGAAACATTTGGATGACATATTAAATTCAATATGTCCAAAATGATGCTCATCCCTGTTTCCCCTGCATTTGTCACTTTTTAAAAATGAGGTAGTCATTTTCAGAGTCTTTTCTGCTAAATCACTTGAAGGTCACCTTGGGAACATATTCATAGATTGGCTAACTCTTCCCCTCTAGCCTCTGCAGCTTGAATCTCTGCCAGTGACAGCCCACATGCACAGAATAGTCCATGAGTACCCTCTCCAGGAAAGGCACAGATGTCTCCTACATGCTCTCCTTGTCTCTAGTTTCATGCCACTCCTTTTTACTCCAATATCTATTGCCAAAATAATATTCCTAGAGAATAACTCTAACTACATAATTGTCCATTTTGAAGATCTTCAGTGACTTGCCATTGTCTACTAAATAACCTTGCTATTCATGTTCAGCAATTTGTGAAACTTCAGTTTAACTTTCTACTTCTCTTCTATAATCAACCTCAAAAACTCCTATTCTGGTAAAAGTAAACGTCTTCCTGTTAACCAAATATTTCTTGAGATTTCTCTTCACTATGCCTTTGTTCTTTGTATATTTCCTCCTCTGACTAAAAAGGCCATTATTTCTTATTATGTTCCATATATTTATTTATCTTTAATGACTTCAATTTATTAACACTTTCTCCAAGAACTTTCTCTAAATAACTTCAGAGAAAGTTAATATAGTCTTACTTTAAACTTTATTTTTTTACACTTTTAATTTATTTTTTAAGTGTAGTTGGTATATAATCTTATATTGGTTTTATTAGTTTCATGTGCACAATAGTTTTTTTTGACATTTTTATACCTAACAATGTGATCACCCCACTAATTCTAATTATCTGTCACCGTGTAAACTTATCACAATGTTTTTGACTATATTCCCCTTCTCTTTTTCATTTCATCCCCTCTCTTCTGGTAACCATCTCTTTGGTCTCTTTTTCTATGAGTCTGTTTCTGTTTTGTTTGTTTTGTTGTTTCAGAGTCCACATATAGTGAAAACATATGGTATTTGCATTTCTCTACCTGACTTAACTTAGCAATAACTACCTCTAGATCCATCCATGTTGTTGCAAATAGCAAGATTTCATTCTTTTTTTATTTCTGGATGATATTCCATTGTGTGTGTGTGTGTGTGCGTGTGCGTGTGTGTGTGCGCACACGCACATCTCCTTTATCCATTCATCTATCGATGAACAGCTGATGAACAACTAGGGTGCTTCCATATCTTGGTTATTGCAAATAATGCTGCAATGAACGTAAGGGAGCATATATCTTTTCAAATTAGTGTTTTTGTTTTCTTTGGATGAATACTTGTTTGTATAGCATATCTATTTTTAGTTTAGTTTTTTTTTTTTTTTTGAGGAATTTCCATACTGTTTTCCATAGGGGCTGCTGCACCAGTTTGCAGTCCCACCAACAGCGTACAAGGGTCCTCTTTACTCAACATCCTCACCAACACATGTTATTTGTTGACTACTTGATAATAGCCTTTCTGACTGGTGTGAAGTAGTAACTTGTGGTTTTGATTTGCATTTCCCTGATGATTAATGATGTTGAGCATCTTTTCATGTCTGTTGGCCATCTGTATGTCTTCTTTAGAGAAATTTTTTCATGTCCTCTGCCTCCTTTACAAGCAAATTGTTTATTTTTTTGTTAGTGAGATGATGTGTTTCTTATATATCTTGGATATCAACCCCTTATTGGAGACATCATTTGTGAATATATTCTCCCATTCAGTAGGCTTTTTGTTTTGTTGAAGGTTTCCTTTGCTGTGCAGAAGCTTTTCAGTTTGATGAAGTCTCATTTGTTTATTTTTGCTTTTGTGTCCTTTGTTTGCAGGGATGTATCCAAAAAGATACTACTGAGACTGATGTCACATAATTTACTTCCTATGTTTTCTTCTAGCAGTTTTATGGTTTCAGGCCTTACACAGAACCTTCCAAGACTAATCCAGGAAGAAACAGAGAATCTGAACAGACCTATTACTAGCAATAAAATTGAAGCAGTAATCAAAAAATTCTCAACAAACAAAAGCCCAGGACCAGATGGCTTCACAGGTAAATTCTACTAAACACTTAATAAAGAATTAGTATGTATCCTTCTCAAACTATTCCAAAAAACTGAAGAGAAACACTTCCAAACTCATTCAATGAGGCCAGCATTACCCTGATACCAAAACCAGACACTACAAAAAAAAAATTACAGGCTAATATCTCTGTGAACATAGATGCCAAAATTCTCAACAAAATACTAGCAAACTGAATTCGACAGTACATTGAAAGGATTATACATCATGATCGAGTGGGATTTATGTTAGTAATGTAAGTATGGTTCAACATCCACAAAACGATTAATATCATGATTCATCACATCAACAAAACCAAAGGTAAAAATCATATGATTATCTCAATAGATGCAGAAAAAGAATTTGACAAGTCAATATCCATTTACGATAAAAACTCCCAACAAACTGGGTACAGAAGGAACTTACCTCTATTTGATACAGGCTATGAAAAAACCACAGATAATATCATACTCAATGGTGAAAAGCTGAAAGCTCTTCTTCCTAAGATCAGGAACAAGACGATGCCCACTCTCATCATTATTATTCAATATAGCACTAGAAGTCCTAGCCATGGCAGTATTTTAAACTTGAATAGGATTTATCTATATGTCTGAATGTACTTGCCTTTTTTTATAATGTCATAATTATTTCTATATATATTATTTACCCAGTCTGCTGGTAACTCTTAAAATTAGGCTAATTTTTTCATTTTGATATTCTACATAGTATCGTAAGATAGCACACTACATAAAACAATTAATATTTCTTGAATGAATTAATGCATTGAGTTAATATGTCATTTTTACCTTCTGAATAATTTTCTATAAAATTCCTCATCTATACAATAAATGGATAGCTAGATCCAGATTATTAATGTTCTCAATCCTGAAGCTAGACATGAGAGCACATATTTGGAAGTTCAGATTTGGAACCTTGTTTTAAATATTATTTAGGATGACAGAGTATTAAAGAGATCACCATCCATATTGAACCTAATTGTGCTAAACTTAACACAAAGCAAGACATTATAATAAACTCTGTGGATAGAAATGTGAGTTGTTTTATTTGTGCTTGTTGAAGCCATTATCAGTAAAGACAGTCCCTGATTTACAATGGCTCAACTTACAATTTTTTGACTTTAGGATGGTGAGAAAGCCATACACTTTTGGTAGAAACCATACTTCCAGTTTTGAATTTTGATCTTTTCCCAGCCTAGCAATATGCAGTAGTATACATTCTTGTGATGCTGGGCAGTGCCAGTGAGCTGCGGCTCCCAGTCAATTATGAGATAACTAGGCTAAACAAATGATTCCCTATAGTGTATTAATTATATTAGAGGATTTTGCACACTGTAGGCTAATGTAAGTGTTTTGAGCATGTTTAAGGTAGGCTACGCTAAGCTATGTTTGGGGGTTAAGTTCATTAAATGCATTTTCAATGTACAATATTTTCAACTTATGATGGGTTTATCACAACATAACCTCATTGTAAGTTGAGGAGCATCTGTATTGTGCAAAATCATGATACAAGGCAAAAACTGAGGCTTTTGAGTCTTTAACAACTTTACCTAATAGAAGTGAATCATGAAAACACACATACAGTCAGGCCTTCCCTAAGCCTACCTCCCCACAATTATCCCATGTTCCTACAATCATCCTGGCAAATAGAAACAAAAAAGATGTGTAAAAGACTTGAATAAGTGTCACAAACACTTAAAGTGGAAACAGTCAACCATTGTTATCCTCAGAAGAAAAAACAATTTCAAGAGTGATAAGATGACATGTAAAGCCAATTAAAGGTAAGTAAGGCATTTAACTATAGGAGCTGCTCTGATGCACTGGTACAAAATGTATCATCCTATAGACAATACAAAATAGCACTACTAATAAGCCAATCAAAAATAATTTTTGAGAGGCTATTATGCACTTATCACTGTGGATGATATAAGAAAAAAAGACTGCCCCTGGGTCGCAAAGAGCAAATCTGCTTAGATTCTCCATTTACTCTAAAAAGCTAATTTTATGAGAGATGGCAAAATATTATTTCCTCAAAAGTTCTACAAAATGGTTATTTAGGCATGACCAAACAAACACAGTGTATGCATATTAACTATTTCTGGGTATGTGTTATTCTGGTACACAGCAGTGATTGAATATCTAAGGCTAAAAAAAAAGTATAAACTCTCATATAGACCATATGTATGAAAGAAAATAGCTTTAACAGATGTCTTATTTTTAGTTTTATGTACCATATTTTGGTAAATTATGATGTGAATTGCTCTTCCAGGCCAACACAAAGGCCTCAGTTTAATAGAAGTTATAAAGGAACTTGACCAATAAGCTGTCCACTTATAAGAAGATGGAGCCATATGTGCAAGTCATTTCCATTGGGGTAGATCATCCAATGGAAGGTATTTGCTATATCAGTCATGAGAAACACTGCCTACCAGTCACTGTGTATTTAAAAAACTGAGCTCTAAATAAGAGGCTCACTATCTCACTCAGTAAGACTGCTGTAACCTATAGGGTCAGGATCAGAATCCAAAATGACATTTTGCATTAGACAGGGGAAGGATAGGAAGTACAATATGTGCAACATGACCTAGATGGGTTGGCTAACAAACAAGCAGGTTGCAAGTTCTTGAATGAATTTGTTGAGTTATAAATTATCTCTCAAAGAGAAAACCAGTAAAATGGATTAAAGACTTAAATGGGAGACCTAAAACCATACATTGCAAAGAAGAAAACACAGGCACTAAGCTCTTGGATGTCAGTCTTGCCAATGTTTTTGTAGATTTGACTTCGAAAGCAAGGGGAACAAAAACAAATATAAACAAATGGGTCTACGTCAAACTAAGAAAACTGCACAACAAAGGAAACCATCAACAAAATGAAAGGTGGCCGATTGAAGACATTTACCAATATTTTCAATAAGAGTTAATATTCAAAATGTGTGAAGAACTCATACAACTCAACAACAAAAATAAACAAACAACCTGGTTTAAAAAATAGGCAGAGAATCTGAACATTTTTCCAAGGAAGGCATACAGTTCACCAAGTGGCACTTGAAAAGAAAGGTGTTTAACATCACTAATTAGGGAAATGCAAAGCAAAACTACAGTGAATTATCACTTCACAACTTTTAGATTGGTTATTATCAGGAAAACAAAAAATAACAGGTGTTGGGAAGATGTGTAGAAAAGGGAACTCTCATGCGCTGTTAGAGGGACTGTAAATTGGTGTGGCTACTATGGAAAACAGTGTGAAGGTTCTTCAAAAAATTAAAAACAGAACTACCATATGATCCAGATATTCTACTTCTGGGTATTTACCTGAATAATATGAGAACACTAACTTAAAAAGATATATGCTCACCTATGTTCACTGCAGCATTATTTAAAATAGCTGAGATATGGAAAAAAATCTAAGTGTTCATCAACCAATGAAAGGATAATGAAGATGTCATGTGAGCGTGCGCACACGCACTCACACACATACACACGTACACAATAGGCTACCACTTGGCCATAAAGAAGATAAAATATTGCCATTAATGACAACATGGATGGATCTTAAAGATATTATGCTAAATGAAATAAATAACAATGAAAAGGACAAAGTCATATGATTTCACTTATAAATGGAATATAAAAAAAGAAAAGAAATGAACTAACAAGACAAAAACAAACTCAGATACAAACAACGAATTGTAGGTTACTAGAGGAGAAGTGGGTTAGAGGGAGCACAAAATGGGTAAAGGAGGTCAAACGTATGATGAAAGATGGAAACTAGACTTTTAGTGATAAGCAAGCTACAGTGCATATAAATATGGAATTATAATGTTGTACACCTGAAACTTATATAATGTTATTAACCAATGTTACCTCAGTAAAAATAAGTTATGACTAAAGTAAACATTATCGCATTCTGAAATTGTCTTTGTTTTTGTGTATCTGTTTTCTATGATTGTCTTGATTAGTTTAATTACTAACTTGCCTTTTACTCCCTGTTCTCATTAACTCGGTACTTCTACATTTTTTGGGAATTTGAGGAGAAATTCAACAGTTATAGTTCACAAATATTTTTTCAGTTTGTATTTTTTTTGAAACAATGGATGAATAATTTTATTTGGCTCCTAAGAAAAATTTTAAAAATGTACTTCTTTTAACTTTCAGTAGGCTCAGACTTTAAAGAGATTAACCATGGCTCAAATTATTGCAACACTATTTTACAGGAGAGGCTCAACATAATTATGTTAAAAATCTTTGGTCTGATATGCACGACTGATGACCTTGTAAATTTTAATATACATTTATAAGCATTTTAATAGTGAAATTAATAATGGCACCTTAATGATAGATACTTTTAAATTAATATTCTCACAAATAGCATGAGCATGTGACTCATGTAATTTCATTAAAGAGAAATTGATACTTGCTTTAGACAAAAAAGAAGAAACCCTGAATGTCTTATATGATATATTAGATCAGTACATATCTCGAGGCATTTCAATTTGAAAAGGATCTTCACAAACTAAGACAAATAAATGCCACTGATAAGAGTGAAAATGATTAGATTTAACATAGGCTTTTGTTTTTCCTTGCCCTTTTAACTTTTTAAAATTCAGTCGTAATAAAAAATAACCTAGATTTTTAAATATGTGATGTGAATTACACATTAAAGAATGAAGTCCAAATTCTAGACATTTCATTGCTCATTCTCATAGAGTGTATATGCAGCAGTAGTTACCTGAATCTGCATTTTATGTCAATCATTTTGGCATAGTATCTTTTCTTAATGTGTCCCAGATGTTATGTAAAGTTCTGAACATGTTTTAAAAATGTGTACATATACATGTGTAAGTGTGTGTTTTTCGGAAGGGAGGGAATCAAACAATAGCCTTCATAACTATTAAAAACTGCTATTTTGACCAAATAAAAGTTTACTATTTTTATAAAAAATTAAGTGGTGAGCATTTGTAAAATACGTAGTGCCTTATGGCCTTTACATCTAACAGACGATGACATCAATTTTCTGGATGATGATCAAGTACATACTGATGCAGCTGTTGCCATAGAAAGACATGCTGAAGCATCTACTTTACTTTCAAGTCGTTGAACATGGCTCTTTTCTTTAAATGAGTATAATGGCCTATGACTTTTAATAATGAGTATCTAAAACCCAGATCACTAACAAAAATAAAATCTAATTTAAACTCTTTAAAGGTTTGGGGGAGGAAGAAGATATTTTTCAACTGTACAAACAATGAACTCACCTACTGAAAAGCACATTTCTAAAAGTGAACAATGTTTCAGAAAATACAAGAGTTGTATTTCTAAGAATCAAAATCTACATTGAGAAACATACATTTGTCATAGTACAACTCTACAGTGAGTCTCTAATGTACTCTGCTGATTGCATTTCACTGTGTCACTTCTTGTCCATTTTGTACTTCTGCACCCTTCTTATCGATACCCGGAAAACTTTTAGGTTGTAGCACAGTTAGAAGTTTCTTTACTGATGGGGCAATATTAATTGTTCAAACCAGTATTAAGGAGGATTTAGGGTTTCTATTAGCTTTATTTACATTATCTATTCTGTTTTATATGAGAAAAACTAAAATGATAAGATCTGATATATAATTTGTTTATGTCCATCTTTCAATATTTAAAAAACTTCCTATCTGAAGTATAAGCTGCACATGCACCTCCCTTCTTACAGTTACATGGTTTTTCAATTTTCCAATGAGAATTACTTTACTCTAAAACCTACACCCCACATTTAAACACACATGGAAACAATAACTTCTTTATTCTTTCTTTCATTTAAAGGAGAGACAAAACAACTTACGTATGTCTAAATTTAGAAACATAAAGTACATCTCTCCTTTTTGATTGTGGTTATTTAACTTTGCCTTAATGATATCCTTTATTTTCTATCTATGGAAATCCATTGTCTTATTTAAATTTTTTTTCTTGTATGTGCTTTGCATGTTATGTATCTATTGATTTACAAAAATAATTTTGTATCTTTAAAAAACTCATACTGGAAACTTATTAGGGAGCAAGAAAAAAGAAAATAAAAAATATGCAAATCAACAAGATAGTTCACTATAGTCTAACTCCATTAGAATTCAACCAAGGTCATTGCTTTCCCAATGACCTTGGTTGAAATCTAATCCTTTTCTAATACAGTCACTCAAAATTGGATCTACTTGTCATTCTCATTAACTGAATATTTCTTGCCACCATAAACTCTGGTCATCTCAACCAAAGGAAGTACAACCTACATATAAATCCAATTACAGCACTCAGGTTTTTCTTACAAATGCTATATGCACTTTATTAAGGTGACAGGGTCTGTTTATCTTGTCTCCATAATTTAGAAAATCAATGGAAAATTAGCTAATGTCTTAGAAACAACTTCTTTCTTAAGTAACAAAGAATCCATTATACATTTCACATAACATAGGCCTTGGTGGAGAGCCTGTTTGCAAATAGATGCTGCAACTACTGCTCCAGGAAGCAGGCAAGAACCAAAGGAGATTTTCTCTCTCTTCTCCTTCCCTATATGCCTTTGCTTTGTGATCACGCAGACAAAGTAGGAAATTTGGCTATGGAAGGGGTGGCTGAATGGGTGAAATGATGGGCCCAACTTCCTAGTGCAGCTCAGACTCAAGTTTATGTTTTACATACTCTACTTAAATTCTACATAAAATATTCTCTGAAAAACAAGTCCGAGTTCTTTTTTTTTTTTAAACTTGGAAGCCATATTAGATAATTCCTTTCCAAATGCTACTATGAGTTTATACCAATTTATTAACTCACACTGGGCTGAGATCAAACCGTGACTGCATTTGGATAATTCAGTATAAATAAATAGGGTAAGAATGCCAGGTTTGCATGCTAGTCTCTCTGACCTCAACTGCATTACACACTCCACAAGCTTGATACAGTCTAATAATTATTATTAACTGATATTAATGGGATGTACCATGATATACTGATGGACCTGATCCCATAAGGTACAAATAAGACACCCTATATATATCATTATAAATGGTAAACTAATGTCTAGATAGTTCATAAATGAGCTTTAACAACATATGCTAACCAAAGCAGAATGTGTGGGATTTATAAGTACCCTCGTACTGGAATATTCATGTGCCTTGCAGACTTAATGACCTCCTCAAACTTCTCCATACTTTCTTCAATAGAACAGTTAATATTCTTCTTGCTAAAGGACTCAGATGCAGCACCAAAAACTGATACTTCAGTGGCTCCAGCAGCAACCTGAAAAATATCGTTTAAGGCAAAAGCTAATAATTTCAAAAATGCAAATGACAGCAGTACAAGAAATAGTAACTATTCTATAAAGGTGTACTTGTATTCTTTAACATCTGCCTTACAATTTAAAATTACATTCCTCTAGTATTGCCACATATACTCTTTTGAAATGTAAAAATTTTTTATAACAGAGTAATTCCACAAACTAACACTCATAAATCTATGAGGCACAGAAAACACAGTGATGATGTTCCAATATAATTTTGCCTTTCCTAAATTATGTTATCCTCAGAAATTTAACTCTAATTATGGGAAATGCTAGCACCCCAATAAAACCTCTTAATATTTATGGAAAACATTATTTTTAGACTAACTATTAAAACAAAGTACAAATAAATGCTGTCTGTTTTTCTTTTCCTACATCTGATAGAAAAATATTTTTCCAATTCATCATTTAGATTTTGCCCCAAATTTTCTTATCTCTTAATCTTACTTCCATCATTTCATACGTCAACTGCTACAACCACACTCATGTGTCTAATGCCTAATCCTCTTGCCAGACTTTAAATCCAAAATGTTAGCTAATCAATTTTCCCTTTTGCCATCTTCACTACTTTGCTCAGGCTTATCCAGTGAATGTTTTCAAATGTCAAGCCTCCTAGTTTTTTAGCTGAATTTTTAAGACTTTCTATTAATGTATCTCTAGCATTGTACCTAGATGCTCACTCATTCTGATACCCTATTAATATATTAAGAAAAAAATTCTGTCATCTTTCCTCCAACATTAAAAAAAATATATTGGCTTCAACTCCTCTGTCAAAATAAATTTTTAACCTCTAAAATTAAAATTATATTTACTGAACAGCTACAATGTACCTACAGTATTGTTGTTAGTACTTTGCATGCTCTATTTCTAATAGACAATCTTGTAAACTAAGTATTATCCCATTTTACAGGTGAGAAAACTGTGGACAAAGAGGCTAAATTGCTAGTACAAGATCACTAAGCTAATAAACATTCTGGAGCCATGTTTTGAGCACAGGCTTACCTGATTTCTGAGCCAAGGTTTGTTTCACTCTCTTCCTTGCCCCTCTAAGCAACCACAAGGGTATCCCCTCAGAATCTTTTCAAGGTGGATATATGTCCTACTTTGTTTAGGGCCAAATGATAGTGACATTTAACATTTCTTAAAATACCTCCTTTTTCTTGACAATGTGATAAACAATTATATCAAATCAAACAAAAGAAAAGATTAGTGGTTTTAACAAGATACACTAACAGGTGACATATAGACTAGTACCCACAGCCTCAACTTTATGCAACACAGTCTGAAATACAAAAGTGAAAAATATCCATTAACACCAGAAATGGTGGCTGCAAAACTTTTATAATAAAGCTATATAAGCATAAGACCTCAAGACTTTACTTAAAAATGCATCAATTTGTCTTGTACGTGTAATTATTAAAGCTTTTTTGTATATAAATTCCTGTCACAGAGGATGGAAAGAAACAAGCCAGAGGAGGAACAGGGAAAAGTTGTTAAATGCAGTTCCAATGACAGCGATTAGCTTCACCTAGAGGGATGAAATGACAGCAACAGCAAGCTGACCCAAAGAAGCTGACAAAAATAATCATCCACTACAATAATATTAATAACTATAATATTATACAGAGGAAGGGTTAAGTTATTTAAGGTTATTAAGATTAGATTATTATTCCTTATTTAAGAGGGATGCACAGAATATATTTTCAAAAGAATTTCATCAAAATGGATAACTGTATATTGATTCTTGAATGGTTAAACTGGAAAAACCATTTATGCAGAGCACTTTAGCCCCTAACTACTCCACGAGTTTACTGCTCTCCATGTATTTATGTGAGTATATTAACATAGTATTTACACAGAAGAACAAGTGAGCTACATTTGACACCATTTTAGCTTTGTAAAGACCTTTTAAACAATAAGAAACACTTATTTTAGGAAAATTAGTAGCACACTTACAGCACGGTGTAAACCTTGAAGATTAGGAGTAAGGACAGGATATCGAACTCCTGGATATTGATGAATGCCTTTCATGACTTCAGTGTGATCAGCCATCTTAAATACAGAATAGTTATATATAAATATGTAACTTTGAATAGTCTATCAAGCACAGTTTTAGTTTTTCAGGAAAGTTATCATTACACATGTAATTACATTCTATAAATTTGTGTTTGAAATGAAACTATGCCATTGTAGTTAAAGATAACTAGTTTTCAATGCCAGAAATACATAATACCTAGATCTGGGTTTAACTTATTCACATAACAGGATCTGGTTAAATGAATGATTACCAATAGTCAGGAATTCTAAACTCTACTATTTTCACTTGACTCATCTTTATTCTCTTCCTTTAATTTCATGACCCAAGCCTCAAATACCCCTGAGACTGAGGAGAGTTTGAAAGGCAATATGCTATGCATTTATCATCCACATGAAATTTTATGTCCAAATAATTTTCGGTGTATGAAATTTTACAATATTTAGCAAAACATAAATTACTCATCTCTGTTAAAATCATTTAACAAGGCTGATATCCTAGTCTATTATTTGGTTAGCATAGATGTTTTAGTTGATAGTCATAATGCTCTATGCAGTACTATCATCAGATTACTATTTGTTCTCTTAATGCAAACAAATGAGTACAATGGAGTACACAAAAGAAAAATTTAACTCATCCTACCAAGACTTTATTTTCCATATTTTCTATATTTTGTACAAATCTATAAAAATTCAACTTTGAATTAAAATATCAAAATCACTAGTTTGGCACACAGTACATAATTTAGCCTCCTGGAGCAATAACTGATAATCAAATCCCATAATCATCACACAAAGAAATTACCATTGACATAACCATGATCTCTGCACACTTAAGAATGATAAGTTATGACATGAATAAAAACATAAGAAATAATATATAAACAATAAAAGTTATACAAAATGAGCATTGATAAAACTGCATGTAATAACATACACCAAACCAAAATTTGTATCTTCAACATAAGAACAGATGAGGGAAGACTTGTATTTTATCTATACATTTTGGCTTATTACAATAAACATATATTGTTTTAATTTAAAAATGAAATAATAGTATATGTATCAAAGTATAAATGCTTTTCTTAATATAACCACTAACGTTTGAAAATTATGAAATATATTTACTCTTATTGGTTCACTGGTCTTGACTCTCAGTTAAATTCCAATAGAATTTAATACTTTTAATAAATATAATTTGAATTAAATTTTAAAATACATTTTAAATTAAAGATTAAATATTTAAGATGTAAAAAGTACCTCCCACTGACTGCTATTATGCCTTACTGACATTTAAGCTTTCATCTTTCATTCAATCCAAACATTTATTTCTATGTAAAATTTGATTCTCCCTCACTTATTTCTTAGGGATCACATGCACATAGGGATCATATCCACACACAGCTGCATCCTTTACAAAGCCTATCCGCTGTAGTTATCTGCATTACATGAAAGCTGTCTTATTTAATTTTAAGTCTATTTGACTTTAATCTAGATGTTCATTGAGCACTTACTTTATCTAAAGCCCCATGCAAGGCCCTGTGGGGAATATAAATGCAGGAAAGTAAGGTCCTTGGACTGAATCATTTGCAATATAGTTGGAGAGATAAAACAGATGCACATAGAAAGTTAACCCAAAGGAATATACTGGTTGTAAATGAGTGCACAGGTTGTCAGAGGTCAGAGAGGAATAAGGTTGTTAGGTCTCTATGATCTTTGACTATGGATGGCATATTAATATTTCCCAAAATATAGCCACCATATTTCCAGCTTCATGCTATTCCATAATCTCGCCAATCCCCATTGAGAGGAAAACTGTTTACCCTCCACTTGAACCTGGAAGGCTTGTGATTGCACCAACAAATAGAATATAGCAGAAATAATACGATAAGTCCTGAAGCAAGGTTTTAAAAAAGGATACAACTTCCATGTATGGCTTTCTCTTTGGGGGAGCCACTGTAGGGAAATCAGTTGACATACTGTGAGAAAAAGTAGCTTATGCAGAGAGTCCATACGAAGAGGCCCACATGGAAAGAGAAACTAAGGCTCCCCCAGCCAACAGCCAGCATTACTCCTAAATCTGTGATTGAAGAAGGCTTTAGATGACTTTGACCTCCAGCGTGTGAGGTACCCAGATGAGGGCCCAGACATTGTGGACAAGACTACCTGTACCCTGATCAAATTTCAACCCTCAGGTTTTGTGAGCACAGCAAATGTTGATTTATACCACTAAGTTCTTAGGTAATAAAAGCCAAACCAATGAAAAATTGGGAGGCTGAAAAAGAGGGAGGGACAGGTGCAGAGGTAGGAACTCATTTTTCAGCTAGAGAAGATTATCGGTAAATAATCAGAGAATAGATTATAAGTGAGGACGGGGGGCCACACACTGCTATGTTTTTGAGTTAGGTTCATATTATCCTAAAAATTCAGGATTTATTGTGAAGGCAATAGAAAGCGAGGGGGAGTGAGTATCAAATTAGCAGAAGGCTAGGATAAATGCAGTATTTTAGGAAGACTAAGCTGAGAGAGATGTAAAGAGCAGTTTAGAAAGAGATCAGCCATTTTCAGACAATCCTAAGAACCCAGCTAGTGACAAGTTCTGTAGTAGAGAAATGGCGCAAGGAATAGAACTCCAAAAGAAAAATCACAGTGTCCAATAATACGAGGAACATGATTTGCTCAAAAATGTAATCCTCACTATTTTATAACCTTTCAAAAAATATTTAACATTTGTGCCTATTTCAACGCAATTCTTGATTGCATTTCATGAATTTAGCCTTTGAGCTAGAGTGTGGGCTCATTCTGTCTCTAATTCGCTCTCTCTTTCTCTGTCACAGACACATGTACATGGAAACATGCCCATTCAAATTATAATGAAAAGTTTAGAGCACTTATTCCTAATTTCAAGCAGAAAGAAAGGAAAGTTACTACTAGTTTTAAGACACTATAATAAAATCCACAACACTCTTCCAGAGACTAATGTTGATATTATTAATACTTATGTCTAAATATAGTATGTTTAAATATTTATTAGAGACATTTATATTAACATGATAACAGATAGGAATAAAGAGTGCTTCTCTAACCAATACAAAGATTTGGATATAGTAGGCAGTGCATCATAAAACAGCATAAAGGGCATAAAACAAATTTTAATCTTCAAGAAATATAGGTCATGTTGTCCTGTAAGTGATTATTTACCTTTACATGTAATTTAACAACAATCTTAAATCATTATGAAGAAATTTGTATAATGAAACAATGACTTAATAGGTGTTTCAATCTCTAGAACTAGAAAATAAACAGAGATAATAGCAATTAAGTTTCCAGATCATGAAAACTAAACTTTGATAATCAGTAGAGATATCTTAATGAAATTATGATAAATATATTAATTAGAATTCCACAAATCAGTACTTTTTTCTTTAAAAATATCTACAATATAATGAGGTCATTTAAGAAGTAACAGTATTCTGTCTAAATTTGGTCAATAAAGACAATTAAGTAAAGAGCTTTAGGAAATCCTGATAGGATATAATTTTATTACAATGAATAAAATAAAAGTTTCCATTAAAAGTATTCATTTAACTCAGGAAGTTTATGTTTACTTCAATCTTGATGTTATTTTAATGTCTAAAGTTTATTATTCAAACAATAACAGAAATATTCCTTTATGGTATTATCTTGACATTTTAACGAAACATTTCTACATCTGTTTTGATTTCATGACTTTTCAAGATCATGAAAATCACCATAATTTGATGGGTAACATACGTCGCCATCATCTGGCCACAGTCTGGGGATGGCAATACCTATGTCTGTTTAGCCAACGAAACAGGCAATACCATGGTAACTTCTTAGGCATCCATATTTTGATATGAATTCAAATCATCAAAATATTTGTGAAAACTTTGCAAGAGTCTTAAAGACATGCAAAGAGTCTCAAGGATTAGAATGTAATGTGTATAGTTAAGAGATTTTATTACATTTGCTACTAACTCTATCATAGAGTGATTAAATCTAGACATTTTGCATTATATATGTGTAGACATCTTACTAACATTTTTCTTTATCTAAATACTATAATCTCTCCTAAATATTTAGACTTTCAATGTGTCCTCAACTCACCCAAATTCCCTGATATTGTGGAGTTTCAAGATAATGCATATGAGTATGCAGCTATAAACAATGAGAAAGTGTTTCTCATAAAACTGAGAGGGGAAAATATTAGAAGTTTCAATTACATTTTGCAAATAGACTGTGATATTTATCATTGGGGGATACAAAGATTAATTTTAAAATATCATGAGAACTTAAGAACTGATTTTTATAATTCATTTTAATATTTGAATACTGATTTATTTCAATGTTATATACATTTACTATATACCCAACACTATGGCAGAGAAAAATAAAGCAGATGTGATCTACATACATTAAATACACAGGCTAGTGGGGAAAGATATATGTGTTTGTGTGTGTATCAAAAATATAATACAAATATCATGTGATCGGAAATTCTATGGAACACAGATAAGGAAGCATTTTCCTTTACAACCTAAGCTAGAATGACAAATATTTAACTAAACCTTGTCTAGGCCAAATGTACATAATTCGGAGGCCTGTTTTTCTTTGGAGGAAAATATTCAGAGTTTAAATGGAGCAAAACTATTCACAAAGATCAACACCTTTCAAAAATATTCATAGAAGAATACTAGATATTCATATATATTTTTCTATGAAAAATTGAACTTTCTAATGTACTGTTAAAAGAAAAGGTTTAATAAGCCTAAACTTAAAACAAACTTATTTATTAAAATTCTTTGGATAATTCTGGGGTGACATATTTTATATAAATTAATTTTTAAAGTAATATAATTCTTTCATTTTCAAGTTCAATAAAATATAAAGTAAAAATACTTATTACCCTTTGCCTCTCTTCCAACTAATAACTGATAGAGAAAACTGAATAGTCATTGATTAAATTTTGTTCAGTTCCAACTATATGTTTTATGAGATATCCAATAAAGGAAAATAAATATTTATGAGTTATTTTAGGTGAAAGTACATAGGAAACAGAGGTGCTATTCTATATTCTATTTTTTTAAAGAATTTACTTCTATTAATTTAAAATTTAATCGCTGATTAACATGTTTTTGTTTTCCCAGAACAAATGCAATTACAAAAATTCCAGGTTGTACAGGTCTCTAAATTCCAGAGCTGCATTTAGTATAATTTTTATATGAAAGTCTTTTATACACATTTATGATACACAAAACTGCTACATTTATTATTTTAACTCAACAAGAGATTAGTAACTAACAAGATTCTAAACAATGTGAGAGGAGTTGAGTTTTTTTCCACCACCACAGAAATTACTCAATGCATCTTTGTGGTTCTGTTGAAGTTGAGATAATTGTACTGTGTGACAGGGTAGAAATATTAAGTTTGAGTTAGAACTGTGTTTTTAAATGGGACAAATGTTTAGAGTAAGATCTAAAATTCATGTGAGAAATGAAGGTCAGGACACTGAATCTTTACATTGATACCAATAAAGTGATATCTGTACAGTTATATAACTTGACTACCTGTCTTATAACTGGACTTGTAACCTAAATATATGACTCTACTTTTTGTCTTCTTTGTCCTGGTCTAGTCAATATGATCATCAATGAGTGAGCATTACTGGCTGTTCCTTCCTTCACTCCAGTCACTGCTAAAAAGCTCAAATTGTATCCTTCCCCTGACCTCCAATAAGAGAAATGCATCTGATTTCTTGGCATGGTATACTAAGTAGGAGGAAGCTAAGAACTGCTAGGAAAAAAGAGGACAAGGTGGCCAGAGACTCTAAATAATCTAAATAATAATGTATTTGAGGAGAGATAACATAGGGTTTAAGAGGTATGTTTTGGTGGCAAGATGCTTTTACTGCTCTGGAGCAATGAAGTGTGAAAAAAGAAGACAAAAAGGCAATTATATTAAGTGTTGCTTTTTCTATAGGCTGTGTTTCTCATAATAGTCTTCAAGTAACAAACATAAAGGTGAAATACTATTTAATCTGTTTACATTGCTACATTTCTTTATGTGTGAATCCAGGTACAGACTTTGCCACTTCAGAGAGCTCACAATTGCTGCACTTTTCAAGAATGTTAGTATAAATATTTCATATATTTAAAATATATAACATAAAATATAGTTCACAATTGTACCTTCTATTAAAACTGTCACTCTAGGGAAAGCCAAGAATCCATATTCACTATGTCTACAATCCCTGGTACTAGAAGTATTTAAATATTTGAGGAGAAACAAGTTTCAAAAGCTATAGAGTCAGAAGCAATAGAAAATTCTTCCAAACATTATATATGTAAAATTGTAAGTGAATGAATCAGTTTTCATCAATATCATATTAAATAAAAACATTTTTATAAGAAATATATTCAATATACAGTATATACAATTATAAGTACAACATTTATATATTTTTTTTTTATAAAAATCACAGATAATAGCACATCAAAATTTTTCACTGCGAAGGACACAAAACTATAGTAATTCTTCTAAAACAATGTAAAACAATATAACCCCTAAAGTAATTCTTCTAAAACAATGTACACATCACAAAGTATTATATCTTAGCATGGCATTACCAACAATGGATTATTAAAATGAAATGCTTTCCTAATTTATCAATAATTTAAAAATCTTGATCAATGGTGCAAAAGAAAAGACTGACTCATCTTTCTAGCCTCTCTGTAGAAAATATTATAAAGCACTGTCATGAGAAAGGGGCAAACAAAGAATATGCAGTCATAAATTAGAAAAAAATAAAGACATTAAGATAAAAAGAGAAAAGGGCTATAACTGGTAAGGAGGTTGAATCAATAATCAAAAAATTCTGAACAAAAAAAGAACTCCAGACCAGATGACTTCACTAGTAAATTCTACCAATCATTTATAGAAGTCTTAATGCCAATCTTTCTTCAAATCCTTCTAAAAAACTGAATAGGAGAGAATCATTTCAAACTCATTATTTAAGACCAGTATTAAGAGCTGGTCTTATAAAACCCTGACACCAAAAACAGAAAAGACATTAGAGTGAAAGAAAACTAAGGTCAATATTCCTGATGAACAGAAATGCAACTATCACCAACAAAATACAAGCAAAGCAAATTCAATGGTAGATTTAAAAGATCATACACCATGACCAAGTGAGATTTATCCCTGGGAGGCAAGAAAGATTAAGTATATAAAAACCAATTAATATGGTACCCCATAATGACAGAATAAAAAAAAAACACATGATCACCTCAATGTCAAAATTTGACAAATAAATGCTTTGTCAAAAAGCATTTGGCAAAATTAATACCCTTTCATGATAAAAACTCAAATAGATAGGACTCTCTAAAAACATAATAAAATTACCTCAACATAATAAAGGCCATATATGGAAAGCTCACAGCTAATATCATACTCGACAGTGAAAAAATATTTCCTCTAAGGTCAAGAATAAGATAAGGATGCCCACTCTTGCCAATTCTTCTCAACATAGTATTGGAAGCCCTATCCAGAGCAATTAGGAAAGAAAAAGAAATAAAGGCATTCAAACTGAAAAGAAAAAAGTAAAATTACCTCTGTTCACAAATGGTATGATATTATACAAAGGAACCCCTAAAAATTCTACAAAAAATCTCTCAGAACTAATAAACAAACTCAGTTAAGTTGAAGTATACAAAATCAACATATATATAAATATCAGTTGCATTTCTATACACCAACAATAAACTATCCAAAAAAGAAATTAAGAAAACAATCTAATTTATAATAGCATGAAAAAGAATAAAAAACTTAGTAACAAGCTTAACCAAGGAGGTAAAAGAATTGTACACTGAAAACTATAAAACACTGAAGAAAGAAATTAAAGATACAAATAAACAGAACGGCAACTCATGTTCACGAGCTGGAAGATTTAATACTGTGAAAATGTCTATACTACCCAAAGCAATCTACAAATTCAATGCAATCCCTATCAAAACCCCAACGGCATTTTTTACAGAAATAGAAAAAAAAACAATCCTTAAATTTATAAGGCATTACTAAGGAGCCCAAATAGCCTAACCAACCTTAAGAAAGAAGAATAAAGCTGGAGATATCAGACTTCTTGATTTCAAAATATATTACAAAACTACAGTAGTTAAAACAGTATGGTACTGGAGTAAAGACTGACATATAGACCAATGGAATAGAATAGAGAGCCTGGAAATAAACAAATGCATATAGGCTCAATTTATCTTTGACAAGGATGGAAAGAATATACAATCTGGGAAACTGGGAGTATTTCATGAACAAAGTGTGCTCAGGAAACAAGAGATTCATATGCAAAGAATGAAATCAAATCCTCATATCATACTATATATAAAAATCAACTCAAAATGGATTAAAGACTGTAACATAAGACCTGGAACTGTAAAACTGTTAGAGGACAACGTAAGCAAAAAGCTTCATAACATTAATATTGGTAACAATTCCTTGGATATGACACCAAAAGTCATCAACAAAAGAAAAAACAGACAGACAAGTGGGACTACACCAAACTAAAAAGCTTCTGCACATCAAAGGGAACAATTAACAGAGTGAAAAGGCAAATTAAGGACTGAGAGAAAATATCTGCAAATCATATATCCGATAAGGAGTTAATATTCAAAATATATAAGGAATACCTACAATTCAATAGGTAAATAATAATAACAACAACCAAATTAAAAAATGGGCCAATAACTTGAATAGACATATCTCCAAAGACATACAGATGGCCAATCATTAAATGAAAAGATGTTTAACATCACTATCAAGGAGATGCAAATAAGAACAACAATGAAATATCATCTAAGACCCATTAGGATGACAATTATAAAAACACAAAAGGTAAGTGTTGGTAATGATATAGAGAACATTGAACTCTTGTACACTGTAGGTAGGAGTGTAAAATGGTGCAGTCTCTATAGAAAACAGTATGGAGGTTTCTCAAAAAATGAAAAATAATAATACCATATGTTCTAGGAATATCACTTCTCGGTATTTATCCATGGATTCCCGTGTTTATTGCAGTATTATTCACATATCTGAAATATGGAAACAATCTAAATGTCCATGGATGAATGAACAGATAAAGAAAATGTGGCATATACATACAATAAAATATTATTCAGCCTTGAAAAGGGAAACACTGCTATGTACAACATGGATTCACCTTGAGTACATTACAGTAAGTGATATAAACCAGTCACGACGGACAGATACTGCATGATTCCAGTTATACGAGGTATTTGAAATACTCAAACACATAAAAGCAGAGAGGAGAATGGTGGTTGTGAGAAAATGGCGGGAAGGGAGGAATGGTGAATTGTTATTCAGTGGGTACAGTTTCAGTTACATAAGATGATTAAGTTCTAGATCTGCTATACAACATTCTGCCTGTTATTAATACTACTGTATTAAACACTTAAAAATTTGTGTAAAGGGTAGATCTCATTAAGTTTTATTACCACAATAAAAAAAGGTAGTATTACAAAGTAACCTCAGACATGTAACTGAATTTTTAAAGTACTTTTCTTTAATTTTGAGATATATGTGAAAGGTGATAACTTTAAAACTTTTACACTTTCATGAGTTTTTTTCTCATTCAATATTAACATTCCTATTTAATTTTGTACATGGTATTATATATTCTTTTTTTCTTAATGAGAGTTCTCCAAATGGATACTGTAAGAACCTGAAGTTCCCCATAAGTGGCTGGCCCATGTCCCCTAGCGATTACCAGTTCTCAGCCAGAGAGAGAGAGATGGCCCTAAACTGTCCAAATATTAGCAGTTAGCAACAGAACAGCAGTTGAACTGATGAGACACAGGTGCTGGACAGCTACTCTCAAAACTGAATGACCTCAGTGACTAGACCAAATCTTGCACCTTACCAAAGACTCAAATCCTTGAAGATGAAGGGGACTGGGCCACACCTAAAGTATGTTCCTTAGAAAACTGCATATTCCTTAGTTCAAATGTTTGTGCTGAGGTACCTTGAGAGGCAACAAGGTTAAAACTTGACAATACTTCTGAAGCATCAAAGAGGAAGTAAAGTTATTTTACTTCTATCATTGCTCTTATCAAATTTTGTATAATTTATTTTGATTTTCGTGTCTCTCTCCCTGACTAAACTATTAGCTCCTTGAGGACTCTGCATAAAAGGCGCATTTAATAAATGGTTATTGAATTAAAATGAAATTTCTCCTCCTTGCCATTTATTCTAGCTTAAATTCTTTTTACATTTAATCCACTTTGAATCATGGTTATTTTTCTCCACTGATTCTTCTAAGATTTGATTGTTACTAATGATAGTGATAATGATAAAAGCAAATAATTACTTTATGTCAGTCTATACATTGTTTATATGTATTGAGTTCTTTATGTACATTATTTCTTTAAACATTTTTAAAGCCCAGTGAAAGGGAGAGTTTCTGTAGAAGAACTAGACAGAAATATTAAGGATGAGGAGGATTACCCAGCTAGTGACTAGGAGAGCTGGGAGGGGACCCAAGTCTATCAGACCATAAAGCACATTTTCTAATACCTCCTTGATAAACATGTCCTCTGTATCTTCTATCTGGTGTCCTTATCTTCATCTTAGTCACTGCTAACGAACGGTTTTGTGAATCACAATGTCAAAGAAAGAGTTCCTGAAGAGATCTCACCCTCGGGTTGAATAGGTTTTTTGGGGTGAGGGGCGGGGAGCAAATTTTATCATTTAACCCAGTGTCTCTCAATCTGCATACATCATCAAAACTGACGTACTTAAAAACAAGAAAAAATATAGATTTCTTGAGCCCACCTGTACAGATTCTGATTTTGTTCTGCTACAGGACCAAGGGATCTGTAGTTCCCAAAACTTCCCAAGAAATGCTAGATATCAATGTGACTTGGAATCATAGTGGATTCAGACATAAAGGCTACCACTAGGTTTAGGAAGGCCAACTCAGTGCCTCCTTAAACCCAGGGAGGCCACCACCCTTGCTTCCATAAGGAAGTCTCATCATTTTATTTTTATTTGGAGGCGAATCCCAGTTTTGTGGGTCTGAAAGGATCACAATTTGGAAGAGAACATTGTTAGAAAAAATAGAAAAATATCTAACTTTTGTAAATTTTACTAAAACATGTCCCAGTGAGCACATTGCTAGGTCCCCTCTCAGGGCCTTGGGAGAGATCTATATGAATATTTTATGCTAATTTTTCTATCTGTAGCATACATTAAGGTTCTAAATAAAGTTTTATCCAGGGTGAAAAAAGTTACATGGATAAAATAAACAAATAATGTTTGGAAAATATCTGCTTTGGTGGAATTTCCTATCTTGCTCTTAGCAATATCATAACAATAACTAAGTATTTCTCTGAAATAAAGATTTATGATGTCTCTAGTATTCCTCTTATCACTCCAGAAGTACTATCAAGAAAAAAGTGAGGTCAGATTGGCTTATTCTTGGTATATCCATATTTCCGAGTACATTTGACCTTTGAATAACACGTGTTTGAAATGCATGGGTCCACTTATATGCAGATTTTTAAAAATAAATACTGTAAAGGTATTTTCTTTTCCTTATGATTTTCTTAATAACATTTTTTCTCTAGTTTACTTTTTTGAAGAATACAGTATATAATACATTTAATATGAAATATGTGTTAATTGATTGTTTATGTTATTTGTAAGGCTTCCAGTCAACAGTAAGTTATCATTAGTTAAGTTTTAGAGGAGTCAAAAGTTACACATGGATTTTCAAATGCCCAGGGGGTAAGCACTCCTAACCTCTGTGTTATTCATGAATCAACTGTCTATTTATTTAATAAGCCATTTAAAATTTTTCCAGGAAATAGACTTAAACTTGTGGAACTATAACCCTCCTTTTTACCTGCTCATTAATATAGTTTGCTCAATAATGTTTAAAAATATACTTAAAGGATCTTTGGTTTTGTTTTCCCACCACCACCACCATCACCCAGGACAACATTCATATATCTTTAAAATAAGCAGGAAACGTCAGAAGGTATTTGCCTACAATCTCCACTGGCCAGATGAGACATAACTGATAGTAATATTTTCTGTGTGCAGGAGTGCAGCAGGAAAGACAGATATAGAACATGCAATTTCTTTAACACATGCCATCGATTACTATAAAAATGTAAATAATGTGGTTTCAGACCCTATAATTCAAAACTCAATTTGAGCAGTAACTCTTTTTAAAGGTAATACATTCATAAATTCAGTAATGAGAAAAAATGAGACCAGAGCTCTTCTTGACAACCCAGGGTGAAAATGTTCTCCCCAGCTATGAATACCATTGTAGCCTGGGTACTATAACCCCGTCTCACTCACAGACTCTCTGCACAAGCCCCATATATCTTAACCTCAGTAGCACAGAGAAAAATCTTAGTCTGCCTGAAGAAATAAGACAGTTTTAATAAATCACAGTCTTATAATAATAAACACAGGAAATCTCTGGAAAATTGAACATCCAGTTTTTTTCCTACCCAATACCCTGTCTTGGCTGCCACTGCTAAAATGGTCTGACACCATACTCACAAAACTTCTTAAGTCCAGAAGCCTTAAAACTAATTTGGTCTGGTGTATAATTTCCTGTAGTACTTCCTTATTCAACATTACCTTTGTGTTCTAAGGACTTTTGTACTGCCTTCTGTCGATGGAACACACATGCTTCTCAAGAGTGACCAAACCAAGTAGCATATGATCCCTACTCTTTTACTATAAATTCAGACAAGATATTTTAATCACAATGTATTAATGTCTACAAATACTCATTTTTAAATTATGAAATCAACCCAATCTACCCAATGGATTTGTGGGCTATAAACTGGGAGACCAAAGTTCCAGACAGAGAAACCAAAGTCATTTTACTCAATAACATTTCCCACTTCACTAAGACAAACATAACGAATATGCATTAGTTATTCTTTGTTCAGGTCAATGCCTTTTGTGACCACCCTCCTGGTCTTCCCATGTCAAAACAATCATGTTCTCAACATCACTCTGAAATAGGGGCAAGCAGTCTCAAAGCTCCCAGTATAATTTTCTTTCCATTCAACTGTGCTGCCGCTCATATATCATGTCTTTCTGTTTGATATTAACACTGTTGACATTGTTATTTCCCATGCATGGAAGCAGAAGTGATTGTTAAAATACTGTATCTAATTGTACTCATTCTATACTGACTATAAACAGAGTTTCCCTTCTAAATTTACACTTCCTTCTGTTAGCCACCTCTGCCCACAGTGAATATCTGTGATGAGAAGAGAGGGTAAGCCTGGGTTGTTTGAGGGAGACTATCTCACTACCAGTAAAACAAGTGGCGATAAGAAAGGGCTGTAAACAAAAAAAGGCCTTATTACCATGACTAGCAACGCCATCACTACAAAAGTTTGTATGATCAAACTATAATAATTTGGCCATCATATGGATCTAGGGATGTCTGTTTTAGTAAATAGTAAAGACAAACTTTATACTTGATCTTAGCCAAAAGGCTGAGAAGAGAAGTGAAGACAGAACTTTGAAAGTCTGGCCAGAGTGACCAATGACAAACTGCTTAATATCTTCTGGTTACTAGGTTCAATTTTATTATAACTCATTTACAGATATTCACTTCATTTTAAAACCCTTGTATGAGTTTTAACTTTTTTAGTGCTTTCAGTTCCATTTCCCACTTTACAATTGCCTTATTATATAGATATTATGGTTATTGTTAGCAACTACATGTTATTCAATTTTTGAGTCCAACAAAGAACTCAATGCAGTTTTTAATAGAGACACAATAAAAGCAAGGGATGGGTAAATGAATAAATGGAAAGGATCCAATGCACAGAGAGATAAAAATGACTTTGCCAAATCAAATGATGAATAACTCAGGTCTTAGATTTTCCCTTGTTCCATCAGAAAATGTATATGTTGTTATAACTAAACAATTAATGTAATAATGTTACTAAAAGCTCTGGAAACCTGCAACCTGTAGGACCTGGAGTTACAATACATTTATTACTGCATATTATAAGCTGAACTCCATATTAAATGCTTCAGCCTTGACTAAGAATAATGTCATAATTTATTAATGGATCCCACATCAGAGCAGTATAAGAGGGTCCAAAGTAGTATTCATGTTCTAAAGTTATTAGCATGAATTTGCTTCAACATGTTGATATTTCAGAGTACTTAATTATGTATTTTAAAAGGCAAACATGAATGTGGGTACCTAAAACAATTAAAATATAACCTATGAATGTCTGCAATTACAAATTTGAAGTTGTCCATGACATTTATGAAATGAACAATTCTTCAAAGAATGTTCTACATATTAACAATGAACAAATATCTAAAACTCAGATGTTACAAAATGTTATTATTCTAAAAAATTATAATTCTAATCAGCTTTTAATTCTATAAATTGAATAGTCAAGATAAATAAATGTGGATAAAATTTTAGAAGTATAACAAAATAAAATATATAAAGTGTGTTTTCTACTTACAAGTATACTCTAAATGAAAAAATGTAATTTAGGATTTTTTTATTATATCAAATGTGGAAGAAGTGAAACATTAACATATATGTCTCAATGTCTAAGTTTTGAAAAAAATCTATTGTTTAATGTGAGTTTTGAAATATATCTTAACATTCATATTTATCCTAATTCTCTATGTTTACTACATATTACTCCTAGAGAACTTTCCAAGAGTTTAAACAGGCAACTTTATATTAATGTGTGTCTAAAAAATTAGAAAAAAATTACTTGTTTATTAAAAATAATTAACTAGAAAGCATAATAACTAGAAAACACATCAATAAAATGTGTCTTTAGAATCAGAATCTAACTATTTACAAATATTTGGTATGATATTTTCATTTCCAGTGCTCAGTGTACAAGGATCATGAATTCCTGAAAACAAGTGCTACTTGTCACATAATTAAAACTGGTGAGTAAACCAGTTCCCATTTAATTTCTTAACACTTTGAGCTTTAAATCTAGTTTTCACTAATGGCTGTGATTCTCCATGTGAGAGCCATAACTGGAGCACGGGGGAAGTACTTTAGTTCCTTCCAGTCTAGTCCAGGGTGCAGACTCTGCTTCCCTTAAAAAGATTGCACTTAAGTGGCTTAGTCAGAAGTCATAACAATGGAATAAGTTTACACTAAAATAACATTGACAATGTTTATCAACAAACTAATCAGAGTAATGTGGAATAGACCATTAAAAAATTAGATTCAATTCTTTCTGTATCAAATTATACCTCTATTCTGCTTTTATGCAATTATATTATGTACAGATCTTTCAGCTGTCAATGCATACAGATAGTTCTAAGACGACCAAATTTTAAGGTAATTTTAATCAGACACAAAAATTGAATTTTAATGTGATCGAATGGCTTTAAAAGTTTCTTTCATGGGGAAAACTTAGAGAAAATTTGACAAACAACAAACTCAATATAATAAAAAGTGAGGTAAAATGTTTTACTTTAACATTTTTCTATGGTCCCTCTTATAAACCTAAGAACCAAAAAACCCAATTTGTTAATCAAAACATTGATCAAATTAACTAATTAGAAAAGCAGTGCCTGCTGAGCATAATAAATCTTTAAGTATAATCAAGAATTTTGGCCTCATGAGGAAAAAACATCCAAAAAAATATTGAATTATACCTTCAGTATGAAAAATTTTAAAATCTAACCAGTAAAATCACTGGCACTGTTGCTCCTATTTATGTTCTGCATTTGCTCTGCAAAAGACCATAATGAAACATCTTAGCTATATAATAAATTGAATGCTGAGTAATATGTACAATGTTAGCAACTCATACTTTTCCCAATTTTATTGCAAAGCATAACCTTAAACAAGTTAAAAAAAGAATAAAAAGTAGTGTCCACTATCTAATAAAAATTATCATATTTTCACGTTCTTTTCTGTAAGAGATAAGGTGTTTTAAAAATTTGCTTGCTTCAAGTGATAACAATAGCAACAATATAACGGTACAAATGAGACAACTTTAAAATATCACATTCTAGGTAATCACTTCTTAAAAACAGAAAAGGACTGAGCAAACTCCCACCCACTTATCAAAGGAATGCTAGAAGTTACTTCGCCACCATGTTTAAAGCAATCATAAGTAATATTCACTATTATACAAGCAACACTAGTACAGGATATACATCAAAATTCATTGCCACTTTGCAGAATGCCTAGTACCGTATTCAGAATGCATGCGATTATTTTAATTTAAAAGGAGAAAAATTAGACTGCAAATTTAGAGGAACGTTTTAATATAGAAACATAGAATAATGCAGGGTGTTTTGTGCTAATAAAAAAGCAACAAAAATCTAATTGCTATTGCTGCTTTTCATTTCTGGAGTATGCTGACAGTTGCCCTAAATAAAAAGCCTTCCTGCTCTTTATTCTTTCAAAAGTAGGCATTACCTAAATATTTAACACTTTGAACTGAATCATGTGTACATGCCAGGCATGCCAAATAGTTACAACAGACTCTCTGAAAAGGTATTAGTCCAGAAGTTGGGACTCTGCTGAGCAGGTCTAAACTTGGAAGGGACAGTTTCAAGGGGATATAGAAATAACATATTCTACAGTGAAGGCAGTAATTCCAGCAGCTGTGTGGGCTCGCTATTTTCAGAGTTGGATGGCAAGGATTTGGGGCTACGGAGGGAAACTACAAGCTCTAACTTTTACTTTTGCTTTCTGACTTTTTCTTCTTCCTTCCATTCACATCTTCTGGTAGGAGGTGATTCTCCCCTCCTGTAACCTCCTTTCTAAGTTAGGCTACATGTATAGAAACTAGTATTCAGGGAAAAGCTGGCTTTACTCCAGAGTAGAAGTGGTTATGAAAGCAAATGCCTATGAATGTTTCACCAGCTTTGTGCCCCCTTTTCTGCCTTAACCAGAGATGAGGATGAGAAAGATCTGAAGAGGGATGTGGATGCAGCTTTCTCCTCCTCATCTCTCAATTTGTCTAGGCAACACACCTCTCCCTCAAATACTAACCTGAATCTAATTTGAGGCAAGAAAATCTTATAAAGAGAGCGAGTAGGAATAAGTATTAGCAGCCCTGACAGTGCCAAAATATCTCTTTGGGGTGGGGGAGGGAATTGGGGGATTTCAAAATGCAGAATCTGCTTTTCTATTGACTGTATTTATTCTTTAATTATTAGTAAGAAAAACATATAACTAGATCACTAGGCCATTTTAAAAACATGTCACAAATTATAAAAATGGCTCTAATGATATTTCTTCTCCCATGTGCTCTTCTAAAATGCTATCCCCTCTCTTTGAAACTGGGTGTCTCTGTAACAGGCTCAACTAAAAGATTATGGAAAAGTAATGTTATAAGATTTAAAAGCCTTGGTAATAAAAGGCATACCACTTTTGCCTATCTTTTGGAATACTTGCTTTGGCATATTAGAGTCACCTTTTTTATCTAAGGCTGCCATGGTGTGAGGAAGTCCGAACTATCCCATACAAAGAGACCATATGGAGAGGCTCTGAGAACGCATGAAGAAAAAGAGGTGCCCAGTCAGCCCCCAGTATCCCCAGACTCCTAGCCCCTGATTTTCCAGCTGTAACCACCATCTCTGAGAAACCGCTAGCCAGAGGTATCCAACTGAGAAATTTTTGAATTCTTGATGCACAGAAACCATAAGCACAAATATTGTTATTAAGCCACAACATTTTTGAGTTATTTGTTATGCAAATAATCAAAAAGACCAGCATTAATTTTACTAGCACTCCAGAATATGTGACAATGGCACATATTTGAATACACATGTACACATGCATTTACAAAAACAAACAGCTAGAATATTTGCCACAAGCTACATAGTCAATGAAAAAAAATCATTCGACTTACAGAAGCAATTTGAAGAGTCTATGGTTCATGTCATTAAATGCTGGGAACACAATGAGGTGGAAAATATTGTATGCTTACTTTCTATTTTCTGAGGAGTTAACTATTTTTTCTATGTGTATATAGCTCTCATAGAACAATTTTATGCCCATTTAACTTTCGATAACCGTCTGAGGTCATTAACTAAAGAACTTAGAGTCTTCAGTTCTTTGAGACAAAATATTGAACACACAAAAATTATTTGACATGTAAGAAATTCAACATTCTCAAATAAGTTAAAAAATGAAACAAGCCTAGTATATTCAGAGACTGCTGCTAAAAAAATATATACCCTTCGACTTCTTTAATTTTTTTTTTTTTTTTAAATGAAGCAAAGCTAGCATGTGTTCCTGGACTACTAATTTAGGAGAAAAAAAGAAGGAAATGGAGATTTCGCCAATGACTAGTTTGGGTGATTTGAATTGTCTAGTTCCTAATGCTAACTGTGATAATTAAACAGATCCAACTCTATTAAAGAAATAGCAAATGCAAGGTTTAAGGTTACTAAATAGAACAGGGATTAAGAAGGAGTCAGTTCATCTTAGTGTGTAGTAAAAAAAGTATACTAAACAGAGAATTGAGCATAATCAGTCTCCTTTGCAGAAGAGTTGGGGTTAAATCTTGCTCCCTTTTTAGCCCACTCTCCTTCTCCTCAACCCATCTAAATAAAAGGACTTCTATAACTCCATGAAATGGGAACTGGGGTCTTGGTAAATTTCACCAGGATCCTCTTCAGAGAGATGGCAGGGGCCAACTCATCTGGAGTATAATGAATAAGACTCACACTGGAACACTTCTCAGATGATAAAATTACCCTGCCAGTTAACTGTGCCTCTTAAGCAAAAGAATATGGAGACTCTGTGCATCTGTGCGCACAGCCTCACTCTCTCCCATGTGTGCTCTCTTTCCCCCACATACGGCGAGCATGCGCGCACACACACATACACACACACTCTAAATCAACATTTCCGCTAAATTACCCCCTTCCTTGCCTCTTCACACACCCATCCCCCTCAAAAAGAACGGAGCCAGGAATAGAAGCCAGGAGGGGACTCAGTAGCAGAAACTATAGCCTCCTGCATGTCATCAATGTAAATCTGAATCTTAAACTTCAATCCAGTAAAATTTGTTTTCATTACCAATAAAGAATTAATTGCAACACACAGTAAAAGGAGAGTAGGAAAAAGTTTACACATTCCTTCTTGCTTACATTGTACTTAGGCCATATTTTTAAGTGTTAGGCTGATTTGTAAATAGTTGTTACAGTCTTTTATGTATATTACTTTCTACTTTTATAGAGTAAATCTATTTCTGGCCCTTGCTGACATGTCAAGATTTGTGATCCACCCATTCCAACAGTTAAAAATTAATTAAACAGGGAGCAAATATTTATAACTAAGACTTTGCATATGACACATACAAACATACAGTGTTGTGTGCATTTACTGTATTATTATTTTATGATCACTTTATGATAACTCATGTGAATGAAGATGTTTTAAAACCAAATGGCTAAATTAAGGATGAATGTAAAACTCTAGTTTACTTTTAAAAATTGCTGTATTTATAATAATTTAAATAGCTTACTACTGAGAGCCACATTCCAAAGTTGCAGTAAACCTATTTTTATAAACATGTTTTCTTTCTCTTGTTACTGTTGTTCATGTCCTTGAAGTGAGGGGTATCTGGACTTATTTCAAATGTTCTTATAAGTCACTCTAAGGAAACCTTTTTCTAGATAAGTTGTAAAGAACATTTTTCTTAAATGGCAAGTACTTTATCATCTCTGGCCATTTAGATTATAGGTGTGGGATCCTGTTTTATATGGCACCCTGCTACCATGGAACTTTTCTTTAGCTGATTTAGTTAGAAAGCCGCTGCCAAACAAAACAGTAGGAGGGAAACTGTAAAAAAGCTTTAAAATACTAAAAAAAGAAATAAGTGAACAAGCAGCAATCTAAACATAAACTAGATGACTATTCCCATGACCTATGTTTGATGGAAAGAAATAGGAGAAGATTCAGAGAATTAAAGGAACCAATTTAGGGCCACACTCACTATCTCTAAAAATAGAAATTACTTCAGACAATTAGATATATGCTGTTGTACTGATTGTTCTGTCACAAATCTCAGACATTATTTAAGTTTGATGAGTCTGATGTCATAGGGGTTTCTTAAAAAATAAGAGGAAATGATATGAAATTTAAAAAGAGAAATTAACATTATAAATTAGTTCTGCTGACTTAAGGCCTTTTCTGCTAGCATAAAAATAATGAAATCAGCAGAGTTACATGAGATAACCTGTGACTACAGCAATTAAAATGTTCTTAGGCAAGCTCAGTGAATTCTGAAACACAAACACAACTATGGAAAATAAAATTGTAAAAATGAAATATTCTGAATATTGCCCCTGACAATACTTGATAAGTTATATAACTGACCAGTATAACTTTGGAATATCAATCTCATAATATCTTTGACTGGGACACACTGCTCTTGTACAACCATGTGATTGACTTAAAACACTTTCTTTGTTGTTTATAATGCATGTAATCATAAGTATTAAAAATGAAATATGTAACATATTCTTTAGTATATGTTACATATACTAAATATGTTTTGAAAGATTAGTATCTTTAATTATTCAGATTAGGCCCAATCAAATATTTAAACTAAACACATATTTTAATTTTTAAGAAAAAAGTTGTTTATTAAAGAGAAGGCAGTTAACTCCTGTGGAGCCCAGGGTAAGTCAGTCAGTCTGTCCGTCAGTCAGGCATTCACTTAGCTAACACTACTGAGAACTGGTCAGGAGCCAGGTGCTCTGGACTTACTTGTACTTAGGCCATATTTTTAAGTGTTAGATTGATTCGTAAATAATAGTTACAGTCTGAGCATTAATACACAGAGACCTTGTTGCCTGCCTTGCTGCTCCAAATCCTCCATACTACAGGCATCACTGCTGGGATTTCCAAGGTTCAAAGAGGTTAAGTCACTTATTCCAAGCTCAAGGCAGAATGTAGACAGAACACAGTATCAGAGGTACTTCCACCTCACCACAGCTGTCCTCAAGAGCTACATGGGGAATTATCATTTACTCAAAAATACTTTGAGCCCAGGGAGAGTTCATTAAATCTCAATAGGTTAAGTCCCAAATTCACCTCAGGACCAAGCCCAGAATAAATCATATTATTTTATGGTCTCATCACATGTATCTACTTAATGTTGAGGCCAGAAGGCATTTTCCCATTACTGCTCACAGAAGGACTGCCTTCCTTTTTGTTCTGTCCATCTTTTCTCTTAACTAGTTGTGCAAGAAAAAGTGTGACCCTTTAGAATGGGTTCTAGCCTTGTCCTTCTAAATGTCATTGGGTGTGTCCTAGATCAACAGGAAGAATAACCAATCGATTTCCGGCATTGTGTAATACTAAAATGTGACCATGAGCATCAGAGTAGCAAAGAATATTTTGTAGGCAGCTTTATAAAACTATTGGGAAATAAAAGTATCTTGAAGAGGACGAGTAAAATATAATATCTGAAATATAATTTTGGTTGGTCTTCAATTAATACTACCATGAATTGTTCTCTCTCTTAACACTTACTCTAAAGTTATATCAGACTATCCGATGTCTCTCCAACGACAATCAAATATGTGAAACGAGCACTAACTGTATCGAACACAGAAGCAATTTCACAAAGACTTAAAGGTGATAACAGGGTCTCACATTCCCTTAAAATTAATGATAGCTAGTGAAATAATAACGGCTAGCATTGTACAAAATGAAAATATAAAGGGTATACATATAGTCTCATCGAGCTATTTGTGTCTTCCTGAAGAAAATATTTGTGACCTTCATTAGGGCCAAATATGTGAACAAATGTAAAAGTCACTTGACCATACCAAATAATTAAAAGTAACATGTTATTACTTTTTCACGCTGATTCATTATTCATTTTGCCATTATTTACTGAGCGCCTACTCACTAGGCACCAAGTGCTGAGGATACAGTGATGAACAAGAGAGATATGGTCACTACCTCCGAAAGCTTGTATTTCGGGAAGCAGATAATGGGAAAATATTTACGAAAAATATATAATTACAAACAGTGACAACTAGATGAAGAAAAATTACAGTCTATTTTGAGGATGAATAAAAGTAACTCTAATATTTGAATAATGACTTGGTGGAAAGTAATATATTACCAATACTATTAATCCTACTGTGGTTTCTGTTGCTTCCAATGCCTTCCAATTAAAAAAGCTTTAATGTTTTAAGCCCTTTCCCATCATCTTGCTGTAACTTCAGAGCAATGCAGAAATAGAAATGTGCATAAGTATAGATAAAGTACTATGTAGCTAAAGAGGCAGGACATGTAAATAGGGAACAAAAAGCAATTTAGTTTGGTAGAACTTTAGCAGAATGAAGTAGGAAAATAGAGTTAAGACAGGAAAGGTAAAAAAAAAAAAAAGACCAGGTGTAGAAGGCCTTGAATACCAGAGTTGAAGTTTCCTTTTCAATGGGGAGAAGGGAATCTCTAAAGAACTTAGAACATGAGCCTAAGAATGCTGATATTTCTCAGAGATTATTTTAGAAGCAATGCGCAAAATACGTGAGAAAAAGAAAAAGAGAAACTGTAATTACAAATATCATTTGAGAAACCATCACAATAATTAGTCAACAAGAATGTGGATTATTAACGTATCAATGAGACTGAAAAGAAGAGACAGGTATAAACTATACTGAGGAATAAAAATTTTTATGAGTCAGTAACTGACTACACTTAGGAGACAAATCGTTGAGCATTCAAATCCAAGATTCCGAAAAGAACAGTTGAGCTATTAGCATGAAGAAGGACAGACAATAATGAGTTTGATTTTGAACCCACTGATGAGGTGCTGTAGCACATCTAGCTGAAGGTTATCAGAGACAGGAGGACAAGAAACACAGATCTGTCATTCTCTTAGACGGGACTACTGATGTTGGAAGGATAAGCAAAGAGGAGAGCACAGGATAAGAAAGTTACTGAAGACAAAATCTCTGGGGAACCTTAAACTTAATGGTAGTGAAAAGATGTCAAGGATGAGCCTTCTCCTCTACTCATTATTTTGGATCATATACTCACATAGAATTAAGATGGAGTTCTAAATAATATTTTTAGGACTTAATTGATATATTTCATCAAAGAGGTTTTTATTTAATCATATCTGAGTGCATGGGCCACTATAAGAACACAGCGAATTAGTAATTATAGCAGGAAATATCACAATGTATATCACACTGCTTTCTAAATCTTGGGAAAGCTGGATTAAGGATCTAGTTAAGGAATTATGGATTACATACCTGCGGTACCCATTTGGAGGGCACAAAGCTGGTCACTTCTATTACAGACAAACCGGTTTGGGAAAGTTGATTGATAAATTCAATTTTTACATCTGTAGGAACTATAACCTATGAAAACATTAAAAGATATTTTATAAGTAATTTGCATGGGGTCTACAGAAACATAAGTAGAAAATTACTTCCTAACTGAAAGCAAATCTTATTTATAAATTCTAACAAGTGAGAACAACTATAATAGTATAGCATACGAAATCCATGTAAGTCTTTAGAATCTTACTAAATATAAATATTTAATTTACCATTTGAAATTGACTATATAAATTTGATATCAAACTACCTTTTCATTCTGCAGTCCATCCCTAGGTCCAACTTCTACTATTTTAACATATTCAGGGAGTCCAGACAACTGGGATGATTCCTGTAAAGGGAAATACAACGGAAGAAACACAGATAACCATTAGATTATCAAACCTGCTGATTTGAAAAGTCAAACAATTACAATTTGTAAATTAAATTCTCATCCCAGAAATTTAAAGTGATAAGGAGTCAATAGAGTGAAGTAATGCCAGGTTTATATTATTGGTAATATAAGGTCATTTTTTTTCTTATACATTAGTGATGTTTAATCTAGTTATGACTAAAATTCAAAAGATTAATTTCTAAGATGTAACTGTGGAAATGTTGATTTACTCAAGATCTAAAGAACAAATCTGTTGGGTAATTCTGCATGTGATAAATTACTTACCATTGATAGAGTTTATTAAAAAATTAGGTCTTTGTGTTAATAGACTTCTAGCAAGCACAGTCACACAAGATGCTGCCTTCTATACCCCGAACTTGAAGAGTGTGGATTTGATTTTCTGTCCTGTGCTCAGAAAGCTGAGGCTAGGAAGAAGGTGTGCTTTTTTTATTTTTTCTCTGAATCAACACAGCAGAACCAGCACCTAAGCACAGCTTCCAGAAAGACAGAACGCTCAGCCCAGTAGGATCTAACCCTTGATATCCCACTGGAATAGCCTCAGCCTGACATAACACTGTGTTCTACCCGTTAGCCAACTCTGAAATGGCAAGAAGATCTGCACTCTGGAATCTGTGTCCCTAAATTAAGTACTATGGACATACCATATTTAGAAGGACACTAGTTTAAAACAGAAAAACCAAGAAGTCTTTCTAAATATCATATTGCAGTTAAAATTAAAAGTAGGCTACATCTTTTCAGACTGTACAAACAATCTCCTGGTGTCACTGAGCCAAGTTAAGTGTGGGTAACTCATTAAGTTCTTCAAATGAAGAGCTGATAGCATTGATTCAGATCAGCATGACTTGTACTTCAAGGTTTTGTGCTTTGCCTTTCATCAGGGATGATGAATTTAGGTTGACCAATTTATATTGCTTCATTCTGTCCCTGTAACAAAGACATACACTGGTGAAGTGGTAGCTTCAATACAGAGCTCAGTTTGTTTCTATGACATAGAAAAATGCTCACGGGCTCTTTTGGAGTCCAAAGCTGTTACTTGGTTTTATTAGCATTCTGTACTAAGTAGAGGAACCCAGATGGTCCCTGTTACAACATACACATACCACCCTTCACAATTTCCAAGAAATCAGGCAATTTAATAAACAAAAATTAACCAAGAAGAAAATAGAATTCTTATTTCTGCATAATCTGAGCAGGTTGTGACGCACGCAGTTAACTTGGAAGGGTGGAGGGTTGAGAGAGGAAGCATGATGTTCCTTAGCTTTAGGCTCGGTTTTGGATGGCAGTCATGAAATCATGCCTCATTTAAAAAGAGGGCATAATTTCAATCAGGCAATAAAGGGCAGGGATAGTATGGGAAAGTGGAGAAAATAAAGAGGAGCTCACTCTTCTTTTTTATTATCTCCAGTCCTAAGACTGCAGAAATGAAACATAAAACTAGGCAATTTAAGCCATGTGGTCTCATTATCACTGATTGTGTCCTGAAACTGCATTTGCAAGAGCAATTAGCTTAGAGCATGCATGAACGAAGGGTACTTCTTTACTAAACATCAAAGTTTAACAACGAAAAAGAACATAGTGTTTTCTAAGGTGAACTATATGCTTAGTATATCACTGTGCATCACTGTTGTAGCTAGCAGAAGTAACAAGCAATCAGAAGAAAGTATAGACTGCCACCAACTACAGCCATTTCAGTTAAAGCAGAACATATTCTCACTTAATATCATTTTAGATTTCTTCTTGTATCTAATGCTACTATTTTGTCTTTCCAGGCATGGGTGCATATTGCCTCTACCTGAACACCTGAGAAATCAGAAGAAAATTATAATGTGTTCAGTGAGTTCAAAGAGTAACAAGTTCCCCCTTTTATCAGCAAACAAAACAAAACAAAACAAAAACAAATGAATAACACAAAAATTAAGTCAATTAACACATATTCACCGAATAGGTGTGATGTGAGAGCCTTCTCTTCCTGGGCATGACTATCTCCGTATTGACTTTCCTAAGGAGCTTCAGCTATACACAAATCATGCCCACTAGGCATATCTACTTAAATGCATATAGAATTCGATGATTCAAAACTGATCTCATTATTTCCCAACCTTACTCCTCTACTCACATTATTTCCCAACCTTACTCTTCTACTCCCACCAGATGCTTTTCTTTATCTTTTCTCTTACCACTTACAACTAATCGGTCCATTTGTTACTGGTTTTATTTTGGCAAAAACCCAGCACCCAACCAGCACAATGCATAATACTTAGAGTGTGCTTAATAATTACCTGTTATTGTATTAGTAAATCTGTTCTGTCACTGGCTTCATTAAAACTGTCTCTTTTTCTTCACTCAGTCTGTTGCTATAGCTTCCTAAGTATTCTCCCCTAATCTTATCTTTTTTCCAGGTTTAAAATCCTTCAGCATCTGCCAGTCACCTTCAGAGAGCTCTATCAACCTAAGGTAAAAGATGATTCATGACTAGCTTTTCATCTTCTACCAGTCTCCTTCATGCATCCTATGATTTCAGCCATGCCAAAGTCATGTTTTGCTCACTTTCATATCAGCACACATAAAATTTCTATTGGCTGGACCTTCCATCTGTGAGAAAGATATTCCACCAAACCCATTTCTCTTTTACATCAACGCAGGACGAGACCGTGTTTCTCCTTTATCTAAAAGTTATTTCTGAACAAGTTCCAGTCAATGGAACATGAAGATGAATGATATACACCACGTTTAGGCTTATCCTATGAAAATATCCCATGCACATTTCTCCGTTCTGCCTGCTTGATGCAAATGAGAATGGCAAACTTGGAAGCTAATAAATATCAAACAAATTTTTTTTGAAGGAGCTTAAATCCCTGAATAACTGCTTAAATAAGAATTCCATGCCAAGAAGAAGCAATCATTTTGTACTTTATATGGACAAAAAATAAATATCGATTATTTGAGAACATCGAGAAAGAGGTACATCTTTTATAGCTTCCAATTGTGAAGAGTGGTGAAGGGTCTGAAATTTTACCCTACATTGCAAGGTAACAAGTGAGCCTGCCATGGATGCTGACAGAAGGCACAATATGCCCGAGTCAGAGAAGAAAAAAAGCTTATCACTCACAGCAAATAGCAGTAGCTAAAGGATGAGTATTTGTGCTGGTTCCCCAAGCCCCAACTCCCACAAAGAGAAGCAAAGAGGACCATGTGATGCTTGTACAGACAATGGACTACATTACAGGAAAGGAACCCCAAGCATAGAGAACCTTAACCTTTGCAAGACACACTGAAATTCAAGATACTCATGGAGAATTATTTCCCAATAATATCTACCCCTCATTTTTATACCATCTTGGTATATGGCAAGTTCTTCTGTTAGTAAGGCCACTCTGTTGGCTCCCTAATCTAATGAACAAAGGCTGGGGCCAAATCTGTTCAATTTATCTCATAAAACATTTAATTAAGGCTACTCTCAACAGAACTCCAACTAGCAGAAGAACAACAGCCTGCAGTAAGGACTTGAGACATGCCCCTTCCTCCCAAAAGTCCTGGATCCAAGCAGCTGAACAAATCCTATGCAGTAGTGGCCTCTGCATCAGAAACTTAGAATTTTTTACTTTTTGCCTATTTTGTGATAGCAAATATGTTGCCATGTGCAGTACTATGTTTCATCAAGGCAGCAATGGTGGCAATTTAAGTGATGGAGACTTAGTTAGCAGTTTGACCCTAGTGGGCCTCATCAGTGTATAGGTCTTAGATGACTCAATCAGCAGCGATGATTCGCCGTAAGAATTCATAGCCTTCCCTCCCCGCCCCCAAAGAAAGTATTTTTGATCTCAGTCTGCAGTTTTCCAAATGAGAGATACATAAGCTAGGCCATTGACTACAATCCAAGAGTCTGTAAAAATATGGGAACAGCCTGGAGTTCGGCTGAGCGAGTAGAGCAATCGCATCCACTTTCAGGTCTGCATAGCTGTGACAGGTTGTACAATTGCAGCAGCTCAGTGGACATCATCAGATTTCAGCTCAGCCGAAACATCATCCAACCGGACTCAAGCATTAGGAAAAGCACTGGGAATTAGAAAGGCCCCACTGAGCCACTACCTTTGTTTCAGGCAGTGGAGTGGCAGCAGAGGGCAACTGCTACTTTTTTTGTGTAAAGCTGAGATTGCACTAGGGATAGGCTGACCACTTTCTTGAATATACCGTTTCCATTTGATTAGTGACGTCTGCTGAAATCATCCTACTCTGTTAGTCACTGAGTCCAAATTGATATCCCCCACCAAAAAAAAAAAAAAAAAAAAAGGAAATATAGGCCATAATGTCACAAGCCCTCCAAGAGTCAGGTGTCCAGTTTCAACAAGAGCTCAACAGCAAGCTAACAGCTGATTTTCAAAAAATACCTGGTAGCTGTGCCAGGACACTAAGGGGTCCACAACTCCGAGCAGTGCCTCCATGCAGAGGCTGCCTTTGTCAGAAGCTCCAATTTGCAAAATCACTGGTCACAGAGACTTGTCACTTAAAGAGATCAGAAGGATTTGGGGACCCCTCAAGGTATGTTCATTACATGCAGCTCTTCCTAATTGAGATGATGCCTTCTGGAAATTACAGGAGAGAGAATTACAATAACGTCACACATCAATTTTTTACTACACATTCGGATGTGGAAGCAATAATAGTACACTGTATTGACCCCAAAGGCCTCACCTACAAGGTTACTTTGGCTTTCCTTTCCCACTGTGAAAACTATCCAAAACCTATCAATTAAATCAAGACTCCAACCTCCATGGGACTTAGTAAGGTGATGACTTTGAAGCCTTTATCCAAAAGAGCCGTAAAAGTTTGAGTCCCTGCTCTCCCCAAAGTCCCCCAGCATAGTCGGATGGAATAGGAACCAATAATTTCGCTAAATCAATAATCATCTGTTTTCCTTAAAGCAAATGAAGAAGTAAGGCTGAGAATTAGCGGGGTACACAGAAGAAGAGATCAGCTCCAAATCAGTAAGCAGATTCATTTACTTTCATTTCAGGCAGCACAGTAGCTGCTCACCAGCTTAATTAAATGAACTTGCAATATTTAGGCTCCACACAAAGTCCTATATTGAACATCAAAATCATCACAAATGACACCATCTATTTTAACTTTGAGAACCCCCGGACTTAAATTCCATAGCTACAGTGGTTTCCAGCAGGATAATGGGGTTTGTTCCTTCTGGCTGACATGAGCTTAACGTGCAGGTTTCATTATCAAGAGAACATCTCTTAAATCCTCATCCAATTACAATATAATAGCTTGAGGGGGTTTTGCAAGATTTCAAGGCTGATGACAAAATTTATCTACAACTCTTTGGGTCCTTTCTCATTTGCCAGTGAGCTGCCTTACACTGCCCTCTGGAGCAGCAGGACCCACACACTAGTCTATGGTTCCTTGCAGGGGTTTGTCTACCCCAGTGAAGTCTCCCCTAGAGGGCCAAAGTTCCTGTACAACAGTTAGGTCTCACAGCAAATAAACAAGCAAAAAAAAATCTGAGAACTTTTGCTGCCATTTCCAATTGTATCTACATTTGGCATGATAGACCGCAGGACATGCTAAGTGGTCAGAAGGTCCAGTTTTTGTTATCTTTCCTAAGCAAGCATTATGTACTCGCCACCACCCGCCCCCCGCCGCCCCCATCTCTCAACCCAAGCAACCAAAGTTCCTCTGATCACCTGGTTTCTTCCCATAATGTTGGCCAGATTTTATCCTTTTGCACAAACAGTAACTGAAAGAGGGAAGAGCACCTTCAGCCCATGCGGAACTCACCTTAGTGCTAGTCGTTACAATGGGTGGGCCTGAAGCTGACCACCAGATTGCCAAAGAAGTTCACCAGCTCTGAGAAGAGTTAGCATGACCAGGGAACCATTTGGCCTTTCAACCCACTTCCCAGAAACCAGACGGCAACCATCTTCCCAATTCCTCATCAAGAGTCAATAAAGGAGGGAACCACTTATTGCTCAAATGACCATAATATCTGGTCAACATGTTTGTTAATGGTCCCCATGGACTTTTGTCAAACCCCTTTAATCCACCTGAAAATCCCTCATTCTTCCACTTTTGGAAAGTCCTGTCCCCTTCACATCTTCATCAACAAAACTGTCAAAACCTGTGAAGGGCAGAGATTTTATTCTATATGGTAGCTAAGTAATCTTACCAGAATTTGATGGATGCTGGCAAAAGAGATGCGACTCTTGAATCAGAGACAAAAGGCTTTAACTTACCTTGATAGCAGCAGCCAGAGCATCAACATTTTCTTACACTGGTTCCCTGAGCATTCCAGGAGCTGTGCTTGGGGAACCTGAATATTTCCTAATGGCCGGTTAGCATAACTGCCCTTTCCTCCAGAAGGGGATGCTATCTCTATCCCCCAAGGCTATGTGCTAGACAAACACCTTGAAAAGATATTTCCAAAGAAAAGTAATCAGTGCCTTGCTAGAAAGACATGCAGAAATGTGAACGATCCATGAGAAATCGTTTCTTAACACTATTATTACCTCAATTAGTACTCACTTGCTGTCCTCAACCAAAACTCTTATTCATTATTCAAGAGTCAATTTGCCATCTACTCTTTCAAGAAAAACTTTTCTGACCTCCCCAGATAGAATTAAGTATTTTAATTTATATGATCCCATAATACTTCATAGAAACCTATTTAAAAATATATCCGAAATTACTTCTTTGCCTGTTTCCTATTTTTGGTTGTGAACCTTCGGAGTTATCAGAATGGACTCATACCAACACTTGATCACTGTTTGTTAAATGAATGAATAGAAGAATGAATGAATGAATTCAAATCTAAAATTTAGAAAAGTAATGCTGATCTTTCATTTATCCAACACCCATTAGACAGTGCCACTACCGTTATTATAATAATTAAATTTATTATTAAATATATGGAAATATACTAAACAAACAAAAATCTTTGCCCATTTACATTTTAGTATAAGGGATGCAGGGATCTGCATGTTATCTTCTGAGAGAAGGGGCGATAGGGTCATGGCACTTTTTTTAAACCCTTAATATATGAGAGTTTATGAATGACTTATAAGTTCTAAGAAATTATTTTTTAAAAAATCATCTGAAGAAGTTAGCACTATCATCCTTAAACAGGTCTATAATCGAAATTTATTTTTATGGTGTTAAAAGCCCTATTTTACTGGGTTCAGTGTATCTTGTTTAATGTGGGGCAGTGTACGATACTAGTGAAAAACAAAAGATGTATTATCCAGAATGAGGCTTTCAAAAGCCATGTTATATGGCTGAGTGTATGCCCACATTTGGACTCAGATTTCGAATGGTTCACTTTCATAGAGCAACAACAAAAGCAATACTATCTTGCATTCATATGTTGCTTTATTATTCTAAAGAACTTTTGAATTTGCATTTCATCTGTGAAGCTACCCTGTGAGGTAGACAGAACTGAGAGGGAGATTAAATGACTTTCTAAGCTTACCTAACTAAATTCCCTGGCTCCTATTCTAGTTTTCTTTAGGATAAGATTAAATACATGACCAACTATTGAGCTTTGGTTGAACCATTCTTTTATGCTGAACATAAATGGACTGCTTTACTCACATTTTTCAATCTTACCTAAAATTAGAAGGCATATTTAATGAGGATTTCTCTGAAACCTTGTGTTTATATATAACATACATATGTTATATATAACATACATAAAATTTTGCAGCATAACGGCTGGCTTCTATACATACAATCCACCTTTCCTGATGGGAACAGATAGAATTCCTTATTATTCAATCTACAAGTACTGCTTTTTTTTCCCTAGGAAAATAACACCATCCACAGTAGAAATTTCTAGACAGATCGTTACATATTCCACTCCATTTCTTGAGGAGTAATTTTATGTGTAGACAGTCTTTATGGATATTGAAATATCCGGTTTCATAGCCAGTATTCCCATGGAGAACTGCTATCAATGACCAAATCAAATGCTCCCACTACACAGATGAAAATTCTGAATCAGGAAATTGTATAATTTTCTCTTAAACTTACATTGGACTTTTTAGGGGGTACTGGATGTTCACTTTCCCCAAAGAATCTAATTTTACAGCGCATCTGAAATATGCACATGGTGCATTTTGTGGTAATGTTAAACTCTTCACATTCTGATATTTGTTATTCTTAGATATTGATTTCTCTTTTAACCAAACACAGGCAGAAACACACAACGTATTATCACTGGTGGAGAAGATATCCACAGGAACCTTGGTCCTCTGGAGCAATCTAAAGACATTTCTCTCCCTGGGTGCCTTTCTGGGATGAAGAGCTAAATCAACAAAGCTGATACTTGAAACCTTTCAGAATATCCATGACCCAAGGTTGATTCAAAGGCAAGCTCTGGCAGTTTAAGAAGAATTTAAAAGTAAAAAAAAAAAAATTTAATGTACTATTAAGTCATCTAACTCCATGAACCACACATCTAAATTTACTAAATCAAAAGGTAAAGGAATGTAACCATTTACTTTTCAGCAATTTTTTGGCATCCGGAAGGAAAAGTGTTAATATATGCAGTACTTTATTCCCAACTGCATTCAAGCAAAGTTTTAACAGAGATTAAATAAGAGCTCTAAAAATGTGAACACGCCTCTGTACATTAGTATCCTAATATTTGTTCTTGGCACTTGATGCAAAATTAGTGCTGGATATCAGTGCAGATATACAGCATGATTAAATACTAATTCCTTCTGTAAATATATAAATTTTATGACTACTTAGATAAAAGAGAAGTTACAAAAAAAGCATAAGAGTATTTTATAAGGGCATCTGCCATACTAGATGAAACATAACATAATGATAAACAATATAAGATCATCTAAAATTATTTATTAAAATAAAAAATGAGGCTTTTAACATCTGCACTATATAAATCTACTTCCCAGTTACATAAATTCGATTTATAAAAGTGTATTGAGCAATAAATCCACACATATGTATTTAATAGTCATCCATTAATTAAAGTTTAACACAAAAGCATAATTGTATTATAAATAAAATAGTGTATGACTTAAAATAGAAATATTAAAAGATTATGTGAACGATTTATGAAACATAGATGGCAATAAAATAGAAACAAAAGTGAGATAAAGCACAAGTAGGGAGAAAAAATTAAAGAAATTAAGGAAAACAGAAATTTTTAATGTAAGAATTCAATAAACCATCCAATAAAAGCAAAGCATTAAATAAAGTTAAAAGAATTTAAAGAAAAGAAAAATTTCTATGCATTGACAGCGCAAGAGATCCTGCACAGGTAGTTATGCTTTTTTAAATGGCTATTATTCACATTATTTAGTTTCAAGAAATAAAATTTATTCTTTCATTCATTCATGGCAATTTAAGAATAAAAAAAAACTTTATGAAAATTAGCCAAAACTATCTACAGATTTTTCATTACTATTATCATTATTATTGTATTAAAGGTTAATATAGTAATAAAAGTGTTAATTAAAACGTCAAAAGAAAAAGTTCAACGTGAAATATTTTAAGTATGAAAAGTTTCCTTTTTCTCAGTGTCTTCACTAGTAAGACTTTTTGAAGCCACTAAGACTGTTTTGCCTTCTACAAACACAAAAGCAGTCAAATTGATGGAAAATATATATATGTATATATGTTTGGAAAAACTGAATCTCCCAGGATAAAATGTAATATGCCAGGTAATATACCAAGTTTCATCAGGAAAATAGTTTAGAATGATAAATTTCTGTCAACAGTAGTTTAAAATAGAAAATGCAGCTATATTAAGCTAGTTATACAAGCAGCATGACTTTACAGCCACAAAGTTTAAGAAAACAATTGGAATATATAATTTTGCCAGAGTTTTAGAGTGCACACTCCCAAGGTGCTATAGTGGTGCTTTTGCAGGGGAAGCTTGGCTTGGTATTTGGCTAAGAAATCACAATTCATTGTGCTAAATATTTATTTAAATTTTGGTTATTACGAGCAAAAAGTAATTACATTGCTTTACGTGACTTTTTAGTTATGCCATGTTGGTTGTATAACAATGGCAAATCGGGAAATCATAACAGGTTGTGAGTTTTGGCTTTATAGTACTTTTCGTTAAACATAAGATTATGGCCATGCCACCCTGAACAAGTCCAATCCTGTCTCATCTCAGAAGCTAAGCAGGGTCGGTCCTGGTTAGTACTTGGATGGGAGACTAACTACAAAGACCAGGTGCTGTAGGCATAAAAAATTATTAAAACAATAAGAGATTGTAAGCTGACAAGGTCCTTGCAATCTGTGAGGTCAACCAAGGGTTGCCTCACCTAAAAAAAAAAAAAAGATTATTCAGCCATCCACGGAATCCATTCAAACTTTGAATATGATTTTTCAGACATCAATGAAGTCCTTTCATCAAAACACTCCCTTATGTAATATGTATTTTCTGATTGGCCATAATCAATGGAAATGCCTGAGCATTTATTTGCATCATTATAGACATATACCAAAAATTCTCAGAAAATAATAAAACAGACTATTTAATTAATTATTTATGGTATCTTATACCCTATGATGTGTAAACAGTTTTTGATATTTGTTAGGAATGAAATGTTGTATGCTAAAGGTAAGAGAATAAGAAGTTGATAGAAATACTACCATATGCTAGTGAAGTTAGGTGAAGTCTATGCCTTTGGAAATGTTCATGTTTATTACTAATGAACGAGAGTGGATGTTTTGGTACACTGCTAAGATATCTGTTTCAGGACCGAGACATTCCCAGAAGCTGGAGTTTTGGCAGCTAATGGCATTTCATTGAGCCCCTTTTCAGGAATTGCTCTTAGCTAAAGAAAACCGCCTTACCCAAAGTCATGCCCCTTCCCCATACTTATCCAACGAACAGTTGATGTAGGAACATAAAAGCCCAGCCCCTTTGCCTCAAGGCAGTACAACAACAGAAGGCCATACCAGCTTCAAGAGCCCTGTGGGACTGGGACTGACTGAGAGTTTTGGTATAATTATATCATAGTTCCACTTCTCCCTCTGCTAGTCTTATTTCTCTCATTTCCCCAGAGGTATTTAATCAATGGCAACAACTTTCTGCATGCTAATCTTTATCTGAGGATCTGTTTCCTGGGAACCAGATCTAAGAAAATTGATGCCAGAGTGAACTGAGAAAGCAGTCTCTAAAATAGGATTTCAGAGCAAGATCACTTCCTAGCTATTTTTCAGTTAGTTGAATAAAGGTAGGACGTTAATACTCCTTGGTAACCTGCAACAATGCAATTGTTAAAAGATTCACTAGTTCTGTCAGGGTATTTTTTCCCTGCCAGGGATATTTGGCAATGTCTGGAGACATTTTTAGTTGTCACAATGGATACTACTGGCACCTGATGGGTAAAGATTGGGAATACTGCTAAACATATTACAATGCACAAGACAAGCTTCCTTAAAGAATTGCAACCCAAAATGTCGACAGCACTGAGGTTCGGACACCTTGACCTCCATACCTGAAATAAGTAGTTGATCAGTTAGTTGAGGTTAGCTGCCTCAATAAAACTTCCCTTGGCTGGTTTACAGAACAAAAACCAACTGCCTGAGAAAAAGCCAAATTCCCCATGGGAAGATCCTGTACTACTATGGCAACTATATACAGTAATTCATCTAATATTTCCCCAAAGAGACCAGCAGCCATTAATTTGAGTAAATGTACACCAGGCAAAGGGAAACATCGAACATTTCAGTCTTTTGGACACAAGGTCCAAGTTGACATTGATATCTGGAGACCCAAAGTGTCATTATGTCCCCCTCGTTAGAATGGGGAATATGAAGGCTACATAAATGGAGTCCTGTGCCTCTATTATCCCAAGGTCATTTTCCAGTCTCTGAATGGATAATTGGAATAGACATGTTCAGTATTTGGAACAGCTTCTATAACATACTCGTTCCTTATCTTATAAAAACTATCATAGTAGGAAAAAGCAAGTGGAAGCTTCTGGAACTGTTCGTTCCTCATGTTCAGCTAAAGAGAGAGAGGGAGGGAGGGAAAATAAAGGAAAAAGGGGAAAGGAAAAGAAGTATCCTGGCAGAACTGAGAGAAATGGCAGAGATCATTGACATCTTTGAGTGTCTGAGTAAATGACATAGGAGTGATGGCCCCATCATAAACCTATTTTTTTTTCAGCTTCATTGAGGTTTACTTGTAAGATACTTAAATTACGATTTATGATTTGATATACATAGACATTTTGAAATTATTCTCATCAAGTTAATTTTAATTAACACATCTACCACCTCACATATTTAAACTCCCTCTTTTTTTTTTTTTGGTAAAAATATTTAAGTTCCAGCCTCTTAGCAAATTTCAATTATACAACAGTGTCAATTATAGTCACCATGTTATATATTGCGCACTAGATCCTCGGACCTTATTCATTTCATAACTGAAAGTGTTTACCCCTTTCCCAACCTCTATTTATTTCTCCTACCCTCTAGCACCTGGCAACCTACTTTAATCACAAAAATCAGGAAGATGTTAAGATTTTGAAGGGTGACAATGCATTACCACAAACTTTTCCCAATTGTAGATTCTTTGCTAGTTGTGCTAACTTTGCAAAGACAACACTGACTTGTATATGTAGTGTGTGTGTGTGTGTGTGTGTGTGTCTGTGTGTGCGCGTGTACACGGTCTCACCTAACCCTCCCAGTACAACTATCTACTCAGTATCTACCATCCAGTTATACACTATCAGGTAGATACTATCCAGATAGATACTACTATCTAGCTCCAAGTATCTACTACAATCAAGGATTGAACCTAGAACCCAAGACAAAAATCTATTTATCATCCCTGGTATAGTGAAGTGTTCTTCTTACCATTATGTAGTTCTTTTACTCTATAAAATGGAGATCATAATAGCTGTAAAGAGTTATAGCAAAGTCAAGTACAGTGTTGTGTATAATAGCTATTAGACAAATAAGAGGTACAGGCAATCTCTCTTTTTTTTTTTTCATTTATTCAGTCACTTAATTCTGACCGGACACCTCACGTACGCAAGATCACAGTCAAAGAAGGCACATTTTGGTATGGGTTAAATTTTAAAAGAGTTACTCTAGTCAAAACATTTCTAAAATAAAGCATTAGTTACTCTAGCAGCTTTGTTTCTAATACTACTACTTCAGCAAATAGCAATCTCTTAAAGAGACTCTTAAATGAGACTCTTAGAAGTCTCTAAAATTATGGTGTAGTAAGCCATCGGGTATGGTAGTAAAAAAACTCTGGAGACAATCTGGCTCTACCATATACTGATGCAAAAACTTGAAAATATCATTTAATTACTCTTCCTCATTCTCTTCATTTCAAAGCAGAAATATCACTGTCCTCTCGGCCAAATGTCATTTGGCCCAGAATTTGTTGTAAAGATTAAATGGGAAAGTGAATATAAAGCATTTAGCAGTGCTTGATGAAGAGTTAATACTTAATCAATTAGTCGCCTTTCTTAAGACTAACTTGAACATGAAAGTTTTTTCTAATACTTTGAAAAAAGGATAGTTTAAAATTATTCCATTCATCATTTAAAAATATACCTACTTGTTTAAAATTTGCAATGAAAGGAATTATTGTTGATAGCAGAGCAGATTACTTTACACAGTTCTTGCCACAATCAAAATAATACATGGAAATTATTCAAGGTCTTTCAGTAAGGAACTCAAAACACTTTGGAGACATTATCCCATTCTTTGCCTGCCAACAATTTTATCCACCTCCAGTGCTGACACCATCAACTCCACCCATCCTGTTCCACTTGGCAATGTCAACCTCAGTTTGAACCTTTTAGAGGCAACAGAGGGGCACTCACTTCATCATGAGGGTAAATAAGAGCTCATATTCAAAATCTGGCTGAATAATGCTATAAATGAATGTAGGAGTCACGGCTATTTACTTGTTGAAGATGTTTTACGGAAAAAATATGAATTTGAAAGGCAAATTAAATGCATTAATAATTCTGATTGGCATCACATGCTCAGAGGCAAGAGGGTCAAAAAAGCTCTATATCCTCTTCACAAGCTATATTTCAATTTCTTCTTTTACTCCAGGGAATTTCCTATCAACTTCAAAGAGTAGTTTTGAAGTATAGAAAATCTTAATTAAAAAAACAAAACAAAACAAATAGGTCTTCTTGTGGAACATAGAACTGGCAGATTAAAGGTTAGACATTCACACCACAGCATAAAGTTTAAGTTGACCAGCGCCCTTGAGCAAAAGTTACAATAGACTTCACAATGCCTTAAGGTAACTTAGTTTACTCATTTTGTCATCATTCTTGGAGTACACTGATTATTCTAATTGTCGCTATAGATAATGGAATGGGAAAGTTTCTTGACCTTAAAATCAATCAGAATTTTCAGAAATTATATCATTTGGGACATTCAAAACATAAGGGCAATGAAATACAGTGAAAAAAAACTGTAGTAGTGGAGAGTGGTTTAGACAATTTTGAAAAATTTAGCCAATGCACATGGCTGCTTGAGGTATGAAGCCCAGCACAGGGGTCCTGCTTATCCAAGTCTGAGAGCAGTTCTGTCTGAAACTGAGACTTAGTTGATTTCTCTACAACCTATCCTCCTGCAGGCTTCCCCATTTCAGTTAATGGCATATCTTTCCTTTACACTGATGCTATAGAAAGTTTGTGTCCTCCAAAAATCTGTACGTTGAAACCTAATCTCAATGTAATAATATATGACAGGCCCTTGAGGAGGTGATTAGATTCCTTGTAAGAGACTCTGGAGTGCTCCCTCTTCATTTCTGCCACATGAAGACAGAGTAAAGACAGATGTCTATGAACTAGAAAGCAAACTCTCAGCAATGAACCAGCCAGGACCCTGATCTTGGACTGCCCAGCCTCCAGAATTTTGAGACATACATTTCTGTTGTTTATAAGTTACCCCATCTATGGTGTTCTGTTACAGCAGCCCCAACAGACAACAATAACAACAACAAAAAACCTGCTAAAGCCCACACATGGATGCATCCTTGGCTCTCCTTCTTACAACCAATACCAACTCAATCAGCAAACCATCTTCTATCTTCAAAATAATCATCTCACCTCGATTACTGCAAAAGCATTACAAGTGGTCTCTCTGCTTCCATTTTTGATACCCACTGTCCAAGGCAATGGCCTTACTAATACTTTTAAATACAAATCCAATCACATCATTCCTCTGGTTTGGGAGCCTCCACAACTTCTCATTTTCCTTAGAGAAAAATCCAAAGTCTTGACTATGGCTCTTCAGGCCCTTCATGATATTGCACCTTATCACTTTTCTGAGCTATCCCACTACTCCTTCACTCCTGCTCCAGCCACACTGAATTCCTTGCTATTCCTTGAATACCTGGGCATTTTGTACTTCTCTCTACTGGATTGCTGTCCCCTCAAAAACCTGTGACTCACTTCCTTCAGATCTCTGCTCTCCAAGAAGCCTATATAACATGAAAAAGAAATTTTTTTCAGAACAACAATAAAACTCCTCTCCACTCTCTGTCATCCTTAATCTTTACTTAATTCTAGTGCTCATCACCACCTGGCATGTTATCTCTGTGTCTATTTATCTATTATTCTTCTCTCCCCATGTGACAGAGTTCCTTGAGGGTATGGATTCTCTTGGGTTTACTTGTGTATCCTTGCCCTTAGAACAGAACCCAGCACATAGAACATGCTCAGCAAATACTTATGGAATGAACGAATGAATATGATGCATCCAGTCAGAGTCCACAGAAGTTAGTCTGTGAACTGTTCAAGGGAAGCCCTTCAAAAACACTTGGAATGGGAGCTGCATGTGGTGAGGAAGCTTTAACAAAAGAAAGGTAGGCCAAACACCTGGACCACTGATTTTCTAAAGAACAGAATGTACTGTAGTCTAAAGGATTACACATGTTTCTATTTTAAAGATTTTCCTGGACAGGGTGAGGTAGAGTAGATATTTTCCACTGGTATCACTGGCTATATCAAGAAAATAAATAAAAAGTCTCGAACCTGAGGGTACAGATGCCTGCTAGTATGCTGGAACTGTGGGGGATTCCCTAAATTGAAAGAGAAAGGGCTATGATAATTGTTATGAACATCAACTTAGCAGAAGCCCCATGGAATTATGTGATAATTAATAAGCTGAGCTTTATTTTACTCATTCATTTGCTGAGCCCTGTCATGCAGCAGTAAACAAAAGGACCTATAGTCAAGGAGCCTACAGATAACAGCTAAAAAACAAAAACAAAACAAAAAACAAAACCTACAATATATAGTGATAAGTATTATGGAAAAAAGATATTAAGGAAGAAGAAAATTTTGAGGGACAGGAGATATGTTCAATGTTGCATAAGAAGGTGTGCTTTGTAAAAAGAACAGAGGAGATGGCTGATAGGGATGAGTACAGATCTATACAGATATCCTAGGAAAGAGCTTTCTAACAGCCAGTGCAATGTTTTCTGACTGACTGAGGGAAATGTGCCCTGTATGTTAACTGTTCTAGGAAGGGCCCGAAGGCCAGTGCTAAATGGACAAAAGCAAGCAATGAGTAAAATAAAAAGATAAGGAATCAGAGATATAGAAAGGGCCAAATAAACACTTGTTCCCAGGCAGATAGAAAGCCAATGGAGGGCTCTGGAGCAGAGTGTGATTGATTTGAGGTGTATTTTACTGGGCTCACTCTGGCTGCTGTATTGAGAATAGACAAAAGGGGGCCAGAGTGAAAACAAGGGGACTAGAAGTTAGGAGGCGATAGCACTAATCCAGATAAGAGATGATGGCAACTTGGATTAGGAGGGGAGAGAAGGCAAGAGGAGACCCCAAGGGTATACTTAACTTTTCACCCTGACAAAGTCAGTCTTCTGACTCCTGGGCTGGACAAGATTGATGAGAACTTTATATCCAGATTCTCCTGGAAGTCTGACAATGTAAAATGCAAAGAGAGTCAGAATACTTATGAGAGGGAAATAGTTCCAAATCTAAGAAAAAGAAAGTAAATTGTTAAATGTATGCAAAATCTGCTTCTCCATTAAAATCTTTCCTACCTTCCCCCAGAATACTACTAAATACTATTTCCCTACAAGAAGCTTTCTCACACTCTATAAAGTTAAATTCAATCACTCTAATGATACCAATATTTTGTTCTCTCCATTTTGTTCTCAGGCCCGCCAAAACTAAGACCTCACCTGCAGATACGAATTTATACTAAATAGGCTTATACAAAGATTTATTTTCTTTAGTTACTAAGCTTTAAAATATATGGCCATGTTTAACCTACTTCCTACTTTAGGTTATGAGCTCCTGAGCCAGAGCACTTACTCCTTCTGTCTTGCTGCCTGTGACAGCCAACCTCAGGCCAGCTCGCAGCTAAAAAAAAAAAAATTAAAAAAAATTAAAAAACAAAACAAAACAAAACAAAAAAACTACCATTTCAGGTTGCCTGGCAGCACCTCCATGCTTCTAGACAGTACTTGCCATCAGCAACCCCAGCTCTGCCTTTGTTATTTCTAAGTTGCTTATCTCTTACTGACTCCTCACCTGGCTCTGCTTTCTAACACACTGACCTCTTCCAGCCCCAACTCTAATAAAAACTTATGTTTTTGTTTTTTGTTTTGTTTTGCTTTTTCCTTAGAGTTCTGATCTACCTGCTGATAAGGTTGCTACTGACTTTACTATATTTTCCTTTCTAGGCGGCCAATTTCATTTCACAGACGCGCTATCTTGAACCCCAGAGGTGTCTCTAATTCTGGGAATGTGAGCAGGCTGGTGAGAAGTGGTCCGAGGCTGCTGAATTTCCGATCCCTCTTAAATAACATCGTGTGTATTCATTCACTCCATGTAAGCCAAAATCTAGCCCCATTTAAATGTTCTCTGTATACCGGGGAGTACGGGGTTACTCAATAAATTGTGTTGCCTATATAGAGTACAACTGGTACCCATACTGTACTTAAAAGTGCTTCATATACTTGAGGACTACGCCTAATTCATTTCACAATCTTCGATTCTCAAGCTGAACAAGTGAGCAACAGGATACTTACATGAAGTATCCTGTTGGTGTCACAGTCTAAAATACTACTCCTGCCTTACCCAGGATTCCGCTGGAACCTATCTAGAGAACACAGTCCTGCTTCAGGTTCAATTTAAAGAGACAAAGAACTTAGAAAAGGCCTATAGAGTGATTAAAGTAGCAGCTTATAGCAAGGGTGAGAGAAGGTAACAAGTACTAGAAATATTTAGCCTTGAGTATAGAGAACTAATGGACAATTTATAACTTAATATATAAAGAATTACGCTACAAAAATTTGTGTTTCTATTGATTTTTATTTAACACAGAAATTAACTGAAATGGCAGGTTGAGTATGAGGATGAAATTTTTTTAAAATGAGGGCTATTAAATGCTTTGAAGGGTTATTGTTAGATGAATGCAAAATCACCATCTTAAAAGAAAGGTGGCCATATATCTCTTTTTCTTTGAGGTGGTCCCTGGGCTACACCTGTCATCCTAGAATAATTAATACAATCCTCCTTTATTCTTAAAATGCCCATGTTTGGACCATAAATTATATGATAATCTAACTTAAATTTCTTATATAAATGTACTTTTAAGAAATAGACTTAATTACAGTATACATCCCTTCTACCCCTACCAAATTGCAGAGCTTTCGCAGTGACAAAACAAATTTCCCATTTTTGCCCCTGCACATAACTTTCACAGTCCCTGTGTGTGACAATGATGATCAAGAGCAATCACAAATGCAAAGCCATTCCTCTCAGAACCTTTTCATCTCAATACATGGACCAACCTAGAGACTGAGCCTCTTCCGGTCTGTTTCTACAGAACATTTCTCTGGAAATGAGAGTAAGCTCCGGGCAATGTGAAAAGGAGCTTTTTCTTAACCCTGCTTTCCCCAAGCTGCTTCTTGAATCTTTTTAAAAAAAACATTCTATCCCTCAATGGGTCCACCATCTTCTAAAGAATCCAAACTGCTGCTCCTTCTCAAATCTCATCAACACTTGCCTGACTTTGTCCATAATCTGTCAGGACTATGACCTTGGTTATCTAAGTGCTATCTTCACCCAGAGGTAGCATAGAACAGATTTGGGGCAGGTAGGCATTCTCATACCTTTCACCTCATACCTTTCATCGGTGGAACCTACACAATGGCACATTTTAGCAATCTGGAATTCCTTAGCTTTTGACTTCTTAGAGCCACCTGATGACATGATCATCCTGAGGGAATGCCGGTCTAAAGGGCCAGACGTGCACCAGGGCTGGTCAGGAGGAGAGGCCAAAGAGATATCTAAATAGAATAAATGAGATTTTTTGTTCCAAAGTATTATTGTAGAGCAAATATTACACACACAGCCCTCTATTTAATTTGCTCAGAGTGTTCTTGAATATGCCTAATTAATTTTACATTTTCTTATAATCCAGAAAGAGAGCCTGCCTAGATGTGTGGCGGGAAAGGTTAAGTCTACATGGTATGAACTGCAGTGCACACATCTCTGCCACCCCCACATCTGAGTCTAATAATTCTGGTGCGTTCCAGACAATAGAAGGAAGCAAAAATGTGTAATTTCTGGAGAGATGTGGTTAGAAGAACATGTGTCTGTCTTCTGGTCTCTTTCCCAACCTCCAGCTAAATGACCTAGAAGGCAGGGTCACAAGAAGAGTCTGGGTCTCTGAATAACCAAATAATTCACTAGACTTGAGCAAGAAATCACCTGTGATTATTTCAGGCCACAAAAAATATGGAGTTGTGTTACAGTATTTAGGCATATTGGCTAATAAAATCCAATTCTTAGATTTTGAGGCCTGAATAAAGATTCAGCCTTGTGTTTGCAGAATCTCCATCCGTTAAGATGAAAAGACTTTTAAGTGACTGCTGGGAAGGATGACTGGGGTGCTAAAGCATGTCATGAGCTTCCATAATGCTGCCTTATCTTTCTAATTTCTCACTTTTCCAGATGCTCAAATATCTGGCATCAAGAAGGAAAATTTGTATTCAGAAGACACTTGATTTTGTTTTTAAGGGTAAACATGAGCGTTTTGGGGAAAAATAAACTAGTTTTCATCCCATATCATCTAAATCAAACAGTTTTATTCATTCATTCATTCATAATTGGGAGTGGGGAAGAATCAGGAGGCAAGAGAAAAGGGCAGAAAGGTATGATTATGTAAAGCAATTTAAAGCAACACTGTCTTTATTCATTATGAATAAGTAAGTATCAAACTATTAAAGTAGAACTACTCACTTGATCAAAAGCTTGGATTTCTATGTCCGAAGCCCAGAGTTTCCTTAAGACTTTAAAGTAGGGCCAATATAAACTGGCTATGACCATAAAGGTGTAATAGCAGGATGTCTTTCCACTCTAAGAAATTATTTCCAGTGGCTCAAGTAACTAGACATCATCACTGTCCTTTAGTGTTCCAAAAAAAATGTCCCAGTATGTTATGTATTATGTGAATCTCATGTACTATTTCATGTGATACCAATAAGCTGTTCTGTCCAAATTCTAATTCCAACTTTTTATAAGTTCAGCTGTGATCTACGGTTCATTCTGCTAAGTCTTTTCCATAATCCCTCCATCCCATATTATATATACACCTTCAGTGCTTCCTTCCCTCCCTTACATCCTAACACCTTCATTTAATCGCCTCTTAATCATTTGCCTGAAAAGTACACCCTCCAGTCACTTATTGTTTCCTTCCAGATGCTGCTGTGGAATGACTCCCCGTGGACTTCACCTAACATTCCATCCATGTTCATCTGGCTGTGCAGACGATGAGTCCGGCACTCCAAAGCTTTTAAGCTCCTTCTTTCCAAGAAAACTCATAGCTAACACCATTATTTCCTCACAAAAACAGCTAACATCTGGAGACTGAAACATCAAAACAAAGAAAAAAATGTTTAACACAGTTCTGCTAAAGTTGGATGCAACCTTTATCAGCCATGTTAGGCAGTAAATCAATGTTCTTCTTTACATTTTCTATTAAAAAACAAATCATAGTGGCTGGTTTTCAATTACCCTCAGGAATAGTTAATGAACAGGTTATATGCAATGACTAATTAGTCTTTATGCCTTCCAGCTAAGTAAACTAAGCTTCTATTTGGAAATTTAATCTCTAGCAAAATTCAGCAAGTTGGTCAATAAAGTTTAATTTTGTTCTCTGTATAAATAGTTCATTTCAGCAGCATTAATTAATTTATTCAAGAAACTAAAATATCCCAATGAGCTGCTTATTCTAAACTAATAGTATGCAATGGTTATGAAAATTCTTCATTTAAACTCCTATTAATAACTTTGAATATAATTAAACTATATTATCTTATAAAATTCATTTTTTAAAACATCGATTTTATTTGTTCTACAATCTTTGTTAACGAAGTGTTTTGTTTTTTGTGGGTTTTTGTTTTGTTTTGTTTTGTTTTTTTTAGATATAAAGAAATATCCCTACAATATAAAACAGACAAAACCCAAACTCTTAATTCCAAGTTCTTTCCTTTGTAGCCCACAATGGCTTTTAGTCGTGGACTATTCTTAAAGATCAGTATTTCTCAAACTTTAATGTGCATACAAATCTCCTGTAGAGCCTGACAAAACAGTTTACTGGGACCACATGCAGAGACTGATTCTTTAGGTCAGCTCGGGTCCATTAATTTGCATTTCTAACCAGCTCATAGATGGTAATGCTGCTGATCCAAGTACTACAATAAGAGAACCACAGGTCTAGCTTAAACTAACTTTAAAAATAACTATATGATTATGTTTTAATAACAGCCCATCACCAACTAAAAATCAATAAAATCCTTCTATCACTATAATGTAAAAATTATAAAAATTAAAATTCCAATTTCTATGGTAATATCCATTCTAATTCTATAGCTTTATAACTCCTTCCTTTTAAATACCAAGATTTTATGTCTAAGTATAAATAATTACTTCACTTGGACCATTTCATTTTTGTCTTCTCAGCATCTACTAAATAATGGATGAAATCTTAAACAACACTAGAAACAAATAATTCTATAAAATATCTTTACAAATTTCACAAATTATTTAAACATTTTACTATCCCTTTTTAAATTTCCAGTGGTGTCTTAGAAACACCAATATCAGGAAAATCTACATATATTAGTGTGCACTAAAAGAATCACATGAACATAGTCACTAATTTAACGCTGAATAGTTTGAGAGAATGGAATATGTTTTTTTCAGGAAAGGCCTCAGGATCTGCTTCTCTGCCACCAGGATGCTTTCCTTCTGGGGATCTCCTTTCAGTCTTTGAGGAGGGAAAGAGTTGGACATCAATGCCTGACCATATGCAGCTTTGGTCTAGTGATAATAAGAGTAGATCCTACTGTACAGAATCACAAAATAACAAACCTTAATAACTTAGATAATCATTTGAAAGCTTGAGATAATATAGTGGTGTCAAGGACACTAAAAATAACAGCCAAACACACTAAGCAATAACTGCAAGGCAGGTGGGTTCAATAACTGCTGTGGATTCAATAACTGCTGATTAGCAGGCATTGTGGAAGGCTATCTTCATCGATACCTTCTCCCACATGCCCACTTTTCAGTGGTGCTTATTATGTCCGTCTCACACACAATGTCCTCAGTTGCTCCAGATCCTAACTTGTCTTTGGCCATCTCATCATTTCTCTGAGTATTCCAACTCCCAAAAATGTGCTTTGATATACCATTATTTACCCAACGGTATTAAATATGTACTTACATATATTCATAGACATAAACCTACATATCTGAAGACTTACATTCATACACTCACAGACACATTTGGATATGGATATTGTTATTTTCAGTGGGTATGTGTATATGCATACACATGTTGATATATAAATATATTTATAAGAACAAGTTCACGAGCTATAAATGTTTGTCCTCATGAAAATAAGAGTAACTAAAATTTATCAACACGTGTAAAGTATTCCAATTTTTAGTTGATAATAACAAATGAATAAAAGAATGTTCTAAGAAAGTACTGATGTGTGCTGATGGAATGTTGAAGCTAAAATGTAAAAACTAAAACACACAGCCTAAAGACTAAATATGCTCTGCCACAACAGCGATACAAATAACAAAACTGTATAAGAATATGCTCAGTTTTTCTGGTTTTCAATTCTTGTGATTTCTGTGGTATATGAGAATTATATATTTTACTAGTGATTAGGCACAAATGTAATTTTTTGTACTTACTTTTCCTTCCTGGAAATTAATGAGACCATTTTATAGCATGTCTCAGATCATTTTAAATATTTTAAACTTTCTAGAGTTTTCAGCATTTACTCTATACTGTCCTACAGTTAACAGAAAATGTCTCCAATTACAGTATGAATCTAAAAACAGAAAGAAGTTACTATATGTAGTTTGAGTAATTAAATAATCTGATACCTGCGGCTTCATCAAAACTAGGTAAATAGGAGCTCATACAAAATTAATGACAAGGATCGTATTTTTGTCAACAGTCTGAGAAGGAGTTGGTGGTCTTCTCTGAATCTTGCTTTTAATAAAAGGAAGTGATGGCAGTGTCAAATATCATGGGGCTTGTGGACTCATCAGTGATGGGCGGTACATCATCAAAGCCTGATGCTCCCCTTGAACAAAGTCTGCTGCTGTGGAGAGGAGAAATGAGAGGCTACTAACACAGGCCATAGAGAACTCCTGGCCACCACAGCATTCCACACTTATAGCACAGTTTTGAGAAATGCTAAGCAGAAGTAGAAGAACAGCAAAGCTGCATGAAACTACATCTGCGGTAGCATAAATTCACCTGAAATGTTCAGTCATAATGTGACTGGCTGTGGTTCCTGAGCTTCTTTTTTCTAAAATGGAAGTATATTGAAGTTCTTCTCTTAGGGGTACATTGTGGATGTTAGAACTGCTTTGTCAATATTTTTTCTTTTCATCCATTGTCTTGCTTATTCTATGATCAACTGTATATGATTGGTTTCATTATCTTTACTTTTGTGCTTTTAGTGACAAATAACAGAAAATTATTGTTTTCTATGCTTTGAATAATCTATGTCTTATTAATAAAGATTTTTATTAAGATCTCAATAATATTTTAGCACATTTTGGGTCACTATTTGTTTTTTTAATTCCATTTATTATATTAATTATATCATGTTGTTTTACTCTACACACTAAGGTTTTGGATGGCTACTTAGAAAAGACAATAAAGATGCAATAGTTGAAGTAAAGTAAACTGATTTTTCCAAGGAAAGTAATCTAGAAACTTTCAATATGTATATGAAGTCTACATACACTATATTTGATATGTATACACCAACACATTTTATATAAATTTGACCTTTTTTATATGACTAAATCATATCAAAACTTGCCGAGATTGAGCTCTGAAAAACTAAGGAAAGATACATGTCTCAGAAATCCTATTAAACCATTTACCTGAATGCAGGAAAATAAAAAAGGCTGATGGAACAAAAGAATGAGAGAAGAAGGTTATGAAAGGTGACAAAATACTATGGAATCATTTTAAAGAGTCTGAATAGCCTGTCTCTGAAGTTAAGAGTGATTCACTCAGATTCATCCACCTCAGATTTTAAATGTTGGGTTTCAAAATGAACTAATGATGGAAGTTGAGCTGTATCATCTAAGCCATTTGTAACCAACTGCAGTTTTCTTTCTTAAAGCAATAGATTTTTGAACTTTACTAACATGTTAAATTTAAAAAGTTATGTTAAATGAGTACAAAATAATTTTCTTATAATTGAAGTTCCTACTGGTCAACAGACTGACATGATGTAGGGAAAGAAATACAGGCTTTGGATCTGACGTAGATTCAACTTCAGTGCCTCTACCAGGTATGAACCTAAAGAGAGTTTTATTAACTCTTTGAGCCCCCCTTTCCTCACATTATAAGTGAAAATAACAAGATCTTCTTTGCAGAACTATAAGAGTTCAGAAGTTATGTAAAGCATTTAGCAGAATCACTGGAATAAGTTTGCTATCTGATAGAGTGGTTGATATCATTACTATATAATTTCCCGAAGTCTTTTTTTATTCCTTATGCTATATTTTACATCCCCATCATGATTTTAAACCCTAACTCTTGTTAATAATAGTATATTAATAATGTAGCATTTTGCATCTCATATACTCTTTCATTTCTCATGCAATAAGTCATTTGTAAATCTAGAGCAGATATGCTAAAATAATACTAAAGCCCCTAAATAATACTTTTTGATAAGACAAGTGATTGACATTCTATTTAACAAGTTATCACTATCTTTCCCATCAAAAAGTCAACATCTGTATACATTCTCCAAAGAGCAAAGAGATTTAAGAGATTTGGCTCTCTAGAGATGAGTATTTATGCAGGCTTGTGTTCCAACTCTTTTAGCTCAAGTTTTCCTTTCAATATTTTCTAGAGCATATATTCAGCAGAATTATATTAAATTAAATATTAAAATCTTGTCATCAGGGAATGGGGACTAAGTGATAGCAGACATTCATGAGTGAAACTCTGAATAACTACATCTGTTTCTCCACTGGTCTTGCAAAATGTCTTTTAAGCACAGCCCTAAAACCTAGGTAAACATAGCTTCAAATTGCCCTCAGCTTTTATGTTTGACCAGGTCCACAGCTTTCTGTAAAATGCGAGGTTTGAACTGTGCCACAGCATTTAAAAAATCAGAGAATTCTCAGCCTTTAAATCAAAATTCTCAAAAACCAGAAACTGACTCTAACTAAAATAAGATTCATATTTTGACTTCAACATTAACCTATGATCAGCTTCTATTTCACAGTGAAATAAATACAGATTGGGGAAAGAATTTAAAAAGTGAATGCCAGACTCTGTACACCCAGTGGGTTACAGATGTATGAAAGTGGTGGCAGAGAGCCACTCCACTTCCTTCAAGATCCAAAAACATTTGGAAGGAAATCCCAGAAGGAAAGACGTCTGACAGACATGTTCTCTTTGGGGTTTCCTGACTCCTTGTTTGCCAAGCTTCCTAGACCCCATCGCTTGTTAATAAAGCTCACCAAAAAGACTTTATGAAATGCTGATTTCACAGAGTGAAACTTATATTGAAGGCATTTTTATGCAGTTGATGTTTCCTGCCATCTGCATTTCCCTACTTTATAAATCCAAGGAAATGTGACTTGGAAAGTTACAAGCATAAGGTGACATTTGATGCGCTTACTATCAGTGGGATATTCAGCCCAAACACTGAATCCAAAACCAGACCATAGCTTAGACATTGCAACAGAGAAGCTGTTTCACCCTAAGAGTATCATTATACCCCCTCAATGTTTCTACTACTTCTGTAAAATGGAGTCACGAGAAGATGTATATTGTACACTGTGTGAATTAACTCAATAAAAACACATTTTTGGAAAGTGAATGAAAAGCTAGATCTATTTCTCTGAACTCTACAACGATAGCTAAGAAAAAAAGTGGGGGGAATAAAAACGGTTCTCAAACTTCAAAATTAGCACCAGGATTTAAAAACATACATTATAGTCCAAGATGAAAATATATAACAGCTAAAACTACTAATTGTAGTTTACAAAATAATATCTTTGATAAATTAAGTACATATTTTTACAAATCAGAAAGTCAGTTAATTTGGCTAAAAGCACCTGAAGTTTATACTATGGATGTTTGTCATACTTACCATATATAAACGATTTAGTTTTTAAACATTTAAAGAGGATCTAAATATTTAGGTCTTCTGGATAACAGAAAGGTAAATAAAATATAGTTTCACTCCTTGAAAAGACTTCATCTAACATTGCAGATATTATATACTTAATAAAAAGGTATTTTAATCTATTCAACCATATTTGGTAGAGAAATTTGCTTTAATGTCGAAAACAAAAATGGGTCCACTAACTACTATGCAAGCACTGGTGCTAGGGGAATAGGTGAAGGACGTAAGAGAAACAAGTATGTGAAAAGTTTCGCCATTTGTAAAAACTGAGCATCCATCCAAAAAACTAAGAACTGATCTACCTTATGATCCAGCAATCTCTCTACTGGGTAATTACTCTAAAGACTTGAAAACCCATATTCGAGAAGATATTTGCAAACTGATGTTCATAGCAGCATTATTCACAGTGTCCAGGACATGGAAGCAACTGAAGTGTCCTACGATAGATGATTGGCTAAAGAAGCTGCGGTACATATATTTGATGGAATATTACTCAGCCATAAGAAGAGATGAAATACTGCCATTTGCGACAACATGGATGGACCTCGAGATAATCATGCCAGACAGAAAAAGTTGAAAATCATGTAATATGACTTTTATCTGGGATATAAACTTAAAAGCAACAAATGAATAGGACAGACAGAGACTCGTGGACATGGACTATAGACTAGTGGTTACCAGCGGGTAGGAGGTTGGAGAGGAGCGGGGAGGTAGATGGGATAAAGGGGATCAAATACATGGTAACTGAAGGAAACTGGACTTTGGGTGATAACACACAATAGAATATTAAATTATTATGTATACCTGAAAATTATATAATTGTATTAACCAATGTTACCTCAATAAACTTAATTTTTTTAAAAAAGTAAGCATCCATCTTTAAATCAAATAGGTAAAAAGGTCAATTTTTAAGATTAGAGGCATTTAAATTGTTTTTTCCCTATAAGAGACAAATACTTAGCTATATGACAGAGACTGAGATAGGTATATATAAAGGTAGATACAGATATAGATTGATATGTATATATTGATACCCACAGATTTTTAAACAAAATAATCCCCCATGTTTTCACAATATTAATTCTGACCAGGAATGCCTTTTATCTATCCAAATCTCACTTGACCTCAAATCTACCTCCAACACAAAGACTATTATCATTATTACTAACTCCTGAACTAGAACTTTACAAACTTGTGTTTTTAATAAAATTGCAAGAAAAGATTGTGGGCGGGGGGGGGGAAGCGATGCAAATAGAAAGCAGAATGAAGAAACGACTTTTCAGAGGAATACAGCAATGAAGAATGAAAATGTGGCCTAGACAGTGCCCTTGGAACTGTCATAATACTTTGCCCCTCTTTCTCCCACCATGGTGTTTACTACCTTGCAAGTATCAAGACAGCCAGAGCACAGCTCTTCCTCTCTCTAGAAATATCAGCTCCTTCTATCAAAAAAGTGTTTGGAACTCACAGCTCTAGTCCCTGCATCACTTCCTAGAAACAATAGCTTTTGTTTACATTTCATATTTTTCAGAGAGCTTTTCCATTTTTGTTATTACTTGGCTTTCATATAAATTATATGAAAAAAAAGTTTAAGACTATAAACTTCTATGAACTAGAGTAATGTTTTAAATTATCTTCATATAAAATTCTCTTTACATAAAGTCTGATTTTAGAATGAATGTTTTGGGAACTAGATCTGCCAAAATTATTTTCTGTAAGAAAACATTAAAAATGGTTCATCAAGATGGTTCGTTCCAGGAGAAGAAATTTAAAAACACCTGAGAGTTCATTTAGGCATGAATTCTCATCACTCAGAAAAGGAAGACTGTCCAAAAGGGAAGACGGTAAACTTCTGGTAATTTAAAGATGTCTTGCCTATTGAATGATTATGATTAGGCTTTACTCTGTTGAAAAATATGCAAATATTCAGAAATATTCTGGATGGTCTCATTAAAGTATCTCCATGTCATTGACCCTCAAGGCTCACAAAATCAACTATTTATAGGTTCAGAAAGATAACCTGGATGTCCGAGGCAGCTAGGTATATGAATAAAGAGTGCAGCTAGGTATATGAATAAAGAGTTTAAGGCATTCACATGTACTTAGTTTTTAAGTATAGTTTCGATCAAGCAAAATATTTCCAGAGGTTACATTAGGCTCACCTGTATATAGCCAATTTGCATCTCCTACTTTAACAACAGAGACCAGCAAGAAGAAACTGGGATTCTATATGTTGCCTTTAGTATTAGGGCTACAAGCAGACTTAGCTATCACTTTCACATCAGAATTTCTGTTAAAATGATATTATCCAAATATATGATTTTGCTTTATCTCTTTTAAATACCATCTGTTACATGAGAGTGACCTATAAAGTTGTGGGTCTACACAGTCTAACCCCTTGATTGATCAGGAAAAATAAAACAAAACAAAAATAAAAGCTAAACTTGGAAAAGAATAGACGAGGAGAGAATAAAGGGTCAGGGAAAGTTACAGCATAGAGTGAATAAGCATAAAGAAAGCCAAAAGACTTGGAGGCGTTCAGAGCTAATGAAAAAAACAAGAACACAGGGTCGGGGGAGGGAAGGATGTGAAAGCCAGCTGGAGTAAGAGAAAGCAAGGAATACAAGAGCCAACAGAAATCCAAGGACAGAAAGTATTGGAGATTGAAGGGAACAGGAAATTTATTGGAAACCTAGTTGTTTTTCCTTTTGTATCCAATGCAATTCTATTCCAGGCAGAACTCTAGTCTCAACCTCAAAGAGGACAGAAGGGAAGCTGAAACTCATAAGAGTCTTTCATGGGCAAGAGCCAGGAGTTCTGGAAAGATAGTTTAGAGGAAATGTGATAGGACAGCAGCCCCTCTGACAGCAGATAGAGAGATAGAAGGGTGGCAGCATCACCCAGCACAGTGTTTTTTAAAATTAGGTGAAGAAAAAACAATGATAGTTGGGCTTCGACTCATAGCTACTGAATCAGAATGTCCAGCACATTTAATAAACACCTCAAGTGATTCCTATTACTAGGAAAGTTTAGGAAGCACTGGTGTAGTGGTGAAACTAGCTCTGGAATTGCCTGAACTCAATTCCTAGCTCTGCTATTCATTAGTTGTTGTCCATGAATAAGTTATTTAACCTTTCTGCATCTCAATTACTAAATCTATGAAATGGATTGCTGTGAAGATTAAATGAGTTATTGCATTTAAGCGGTTAGGCAGTGCCCAGTACAAACTGAACACTCAACAGTGGTGGCTGTATAAAAGTTCTTTGAACAAAGAACACATACAAAATAACATTTTAACTGATTAAAAATAAAATATGAGGAAAATACAAAAAGGCTGCATTTTATAAAATACCAAGGAGCATACTTTCTAATGGCACAGAGACCTAGCCACAACCTTCATTGTTTTTGCCCCTTGTCTCAGTATTCATGAGCCAGGCATTTCTCTTTGGAAATTAACATGTGAACGGCCTTAACAAAAAGTTCTTCCCCCACGCCCCTCCCTCAAAGCATATATGAGTCAATTCGAATTAAAAAACTAAAGTCTGATCAAATCAAGATCTAAAGTCACCATGCTGTTGGAATGCAATAAATCCAGGACTTGGCTGATGCTAAGACCCACATCCATCACAAGCTGTTGAGGATCATTCAGCTGGTAACCTATATTATTTCATAGTTCTGTTCTCTTTAATCATTTCTCAATATATTAGTCCCAACAATCATCTACTTCTGTAGAACCCCACATAGTTCTCTGCCTTTTCTGTTATGCCAAAACTCAAGTCTCCTTTATTTTTCCAGCTGTAAACTCAGTTTTATATTAATAAGCTGCACCACTTCTCAATCTCTTTACTGAACATTCCATCATCTTCTGGACTTAAATGAAACCTTGATCACCCTTGTGAAAAGTGCCTGACCTGTGACCCTCTCATGTAGAGACTGTTTAGTCTCCTATACCTTGTTTAGTGAGTAGAAGTATGGATGGCATATTTAGTTTCCATTACTTCTTGAAGAGTGTTACTCTTTTAGACTTGTATAAAAACTCCTGCTCCTTTGAGATTTATGTAATTTGGCCACATTGTCCTTTATTCCTGCTGGAGGACACATATTCCTTATATACCAAGGCCATTAGAACTTAGTTCACTATCATTTCCTTTACCTCAAATTTTGTCACTATTCTATGGAGTATTCAATCCATCCAATATTTGATTTCCAGTAAAATTCACTGGAATTTTACTCCATTCCAGCCATCAATTTACATGGTGATACAAAGGGCTTATTATTACTTGTGACTGCTCACTTATTAAATTGCTGACCATAAATACCTATATTTTCAACTTTCTAAGTCTGTTGTGTCCATAACTAAAATTTTTGGTTTCAACAGTACTATACAAGTCTTTGGAACTCTCTACTTTCACTTTATCTGTCAGATATCATATATCAACAAAGAAGATCTTGAGTATGGCAATGTACCTGGAACATGCTATTTGAGAAACCATGATGTAATAATTATGAAACAGACTTTCTCAAGATGAATGAGTGCATTCTGTGAAATACATCTTTTGCTTTATATATCATTGATTGAGATATAAAATAAGAATATCAAAAAGTATAAACAGCCTCAAAGTTAATATAAAATGGTGAGGCTGATAAATATGGCAGAAAATAGGATAAATATATCAACAGTCACATCACACTTAAGTTAAATTCACCTAATTAGGAATTGAGACAATTAGATAAGTAGTTTAACAGAGATACATTGAAAGCAAAATAATAAAGAACATGTATTGTCTTAAGGCACTCACTTTTTAAAAGATAAAATTACATGAGATAAATACTCGAAGAAAATTAAAATACTAATTCAGAACTCAGTAAAATATTTTTTTTTCAAAAAATAAAAATCAGTTGTTACGTCACAAATATGTACACAGATATAAACATATGCATATAGACAAGAGGATCAACAAACCTACAAGATGCTTTTTGAATAAATTTGATACAATATGTAGATTTCTAAAAAAGTTTATTGAGTGAATGAGAATGATTAAGAATGAATGTGCTGGGAATGAAATAGGGCAAAGCAAAAGATAAAATTACAAAAAAGTCAAGAAAGTATGTTTACCAACTTTACACCATAAAATGGAAAGATTTGCAGTAAACGTATAAAGCTAAATATTATTTAAAAACCTATATTCATTAATTTATTCAACAAATTTTATTAAACTATGTTACACATAAAGAAGTAAATCGCATATTGGTCCTCTACAGCCAGATATTGAAGTTGGGCATAATATTACTTTTTAGATTAGATTAAAACTATCTTCTCTTTTATAATATTTATTTATTGTGAAAACCATCTGAATAGTCTGTTTTTCCATAAAATATTATTTTTTATGAAGCAGCCAATTTTTTAATTTCTTTTTTGAACTTTAAATTGTTACTCTATAAAACTTCCAGCTATAAGATAAATAGGTTTTAGGAATCTAACGCATAATGATTATAGTTAATAATACTGTATCACCTACTTAAAATCAGCTAAGAGAGTAGATCTTATGTTCTGGTCACAAAAAAAAAATTGTAATTATGTGATGTGACAGGTGTTAGCTAACACTTTGGTGGTAATCATTTTGAAAAAATATAAGTGTATCAAACTGCACACCTTAAACTTACACAATGTTATATGTCAATTATATCTCAACAAAACTGTGAAAATAAAAAATAATACTCTAAATAGTTTTCATCTTACCTTGACAGTAACCACTATAATTTTTTTTGTAATATGGTAAATATACATTTTACAATTCAGATTATATTGCATAATTCACATTTTCTACATTGTCCTTGTTATTATGTTAATCTTTCAACTAGCTTATTCAGAACAAATTTCTTACTGAGAACAATCAGAAATTCTGGGCAAAATATTAATGAAAAACAGTTGTTTGATAGCCTACAGTTGCCAAGGTAGTGAGTACTTCAGTGGCCAATATATCATACAGAAGAGAAACATAAAACAGTGATACCAACACTCAGCATGCCTTTCCTCTTGAGACATTTGCCAATTCTATATTAGCAGCTGGGAAGATCATCAGAGCTTCCAGGAACCTCAGAGGCTAAGGAAGAAATATTTTGAATTCAGTTCCCAATAAAGGAGAGATACCCTGGTAAATACCCTAGGCCTTTAAGTTAGAATCCCTGAAGAGCTACAAAATGAAAGTAGGGGTAAAGAGAAAAAGGCAAGCCCTCGGAAATGAAGTAGGGCCAGTTCCAAATCAGCTAAGTATCTAATTGGCTTAAGGTAAGCTATCCTTAAACTTCCTGCCTACTAGAAGTAAAAGATAATCCTTGCTGTACCTCACACCTGTCAGAAAGGCAATTATCAAAAAAGAAAAGAAATAACAAGTGTTGGTGAGGATGTGGAGAAAAGAGAACATTTGTGTACTATGGTAATGTAAATTAGTGCATCTTCTATGAAAACAGTATAGAGGATCCTCAAAAAATTAAAAATAAAACTACCACTGGGCTCAACAATTCCACTTCTAGGTATTTATCCAAAGGAAATAACTACCTTGAAACTGCAGCATTATTTACAAGCTAAGACATGAAAACCACCTAAGTGTCCATCAACAAGTGAATGGCTAAAGAAAGTATAGTATATACAAACATGAGATACTATTCGGCCATAATAAAAGAAGGAATTCTTGTCATCTGTGACAAGATGGATGGAACTTGAGTGCATTATGTTAACAGAATAAGTCAAACAAAGAAAGACAAATACTGTATATCATACTTATGTGTGAAATCTAAAACAAACTCCTGGATACAAGTAACAGAAGGTAATTGCCAAAGACAGGGAGTGAGGAGTAAGTGATATGGGAAGAAAAAAATGATAATCCTTTCTGAAGAAGGATAATATCACTCAGATCCTCAAATTATGTCTATATATTTTTTCACATCAGGTATAAACATAAACTCAAAACTGAGTAGGCATTCCAGGAGGAAAGATATATGAAAAAGATCCACAGGATTCTAAATATTAAAGTTATCAGACATGGAACTTAAAATAACTGATAAACATTCAAGTATTTATGATAAGATGGAGAACTGTGGCAGAGAACTAAAAACTGGTTTTAAAAATCACACAAATGTGTTAACGCAAAAATATAACTAAAATTAATAACTCAATAAATTAGAATTACAGCCAATTAGAGAAAGCTTAAGGAGGAATTAGTGAAATGGAATACAGGTGAGAAAAATATTCAGATTGAACATGGAGAGAAAAGATGAAAAATACAAAAAATGAGTTTAAGAAGTATCTTGGAAACAGGGAAAGTTCTGAGATTCTTCAAACTACAGGCCCAAGTGGAGGATTAAAAAAGAAATAGAAGCAATACTGAAAGAGAAATGGTTGAAAAGTTTCCAAAACATTTGAAAGCCAACAATCATCAAGCCATAAGTCCAAGAAGTGCTATGAACCATTAGCAGATACAAAGAAAAATAAATCTAGATACATCATTGTCATACTGTTGGAAATTAAAAACAATGAAAAGAGAACTAAAGATACAGTATCATCAAAGAACCAAAAATAAGACTTACAGCTGATTTCACTGTGTCTGGCATTCATTGCATCTGCTGAGAAATCTGCATTTTTTTACTGTTATCATTCTTTATATGTAATGTATATTTATAGTCAATATTCAACTTATATTTATGCACATTATATATGTGTATAATGTATGTATATGAGTCAAAATAAATGTAATTTCAAAGAAAAACTGAAACAATGCCATCAGCAAATTTTTACTAAAGAAAATATTAAACAAATACTTCTGTTTAAAGAAAAATAATTTCAGGTGGAAAGGTCAAAATGAAGAAGTGAAGAGCAAAGGAAAGAAAAATATGCCCATAAATATAAATGTGTATATATGAAAGAAGCATACCATATAATTAATATATACAACAACAATATGAAAAGCAAAAGGCAGTAAATAGATTTAATCAAATGCATTTTTAATAGCTGCAAAAGTGCTAATTTATATATTTTAATGAGTTCAGGTTGTGTGTTAACATAGCAACTAAGAATACAGTAAAAACAATATATAATTAACAAGCTAATGCAGGAGAAAAATAAATAATAAAAATACATAATTTCAAAAAAAAAGCCATAAAAGGAGAAAAAAAAAGTGAGAAAAGGAACCAAGAACATCTGAGACAAACAGAAAATAAATAGTGGAATGGTGCTTTGGCTCATTTCTGAAAATTCTCCCCAGTCATTCTAAGGTATTTAGTAAATGTAGTAACAGCCGTATAGTTGCAAACTTAAAAGTATATAGTCGCATTATTCTCTAATTAAATTTAAGCAGAAACATAATACATTTAGGTTAATTCCAGAGACTCTAACACCAAGGACTCTACTTTGAATTATAATTTTTGCTGACAGCGAATGTAACTTAAAGAATCAGGATATAATGTAAAATAACTATAAATCTAATCTGACAATCTACAATTTTGCTTTTCTAAATCTAATATATTTAAAACACTGTGTTAGAATTTAGATCCTTGGGAATTTTATCATTGCAATGGGGTCTTGATATATGATGAAATTTAGCTACTGCTTAAGCAACACTTGGAAATCAAAAAATGACTGCTCTATCAGGAAAGTTAAATATAATCAAAACTTTAAAATATACTAATTAAGCCAGCTCACTATACTCATTTTAATAAGGACAAACAGAGAAAATAAAACAGGCACTGAGAGATAGCTTGAACTACAGAATAATTAATTTTAATCTCTCAGTCTATTAAGGTTATCTTTTGCAAAACCAGTATCGTTAGCAAAAAAACTAGAGACTCAAAGAATTTAATTAGTAGAGCTGTTGTAGTCTAAACCTTTCATGCACACTGACACATGTTTTTACAGGGTAATAAACCCCAAATGTGTGCATTTGTATTTATACATACACACTCCCAATATTTAATTTTATCCTATCATTTATCAGGGATACCTTATTATCTCTAATGTGTAAACTGAAAATTTAACATGCAGCCAGTTATTCCCTGCACACAATCACAGAATAAATTGATAACAGAAAAAGGTCTAGGTTTCCAATCTTCTACTGTCCAGTACAGGCTTCTTTCATAATACAGTCTGTCCCAACTTCAACTGAAATATTTCAAATCACAGGGATTCCGTTCAGGATATTCTCTGCCAGATTTAATGCTAAACAATTGGTTAAGTACCATGCTGCATTTTCACAACCTCCAGAATCCATTTTCAACTGTTCTACACATCAAAGCATGAATAGATTTTATACGATGAACAGTAAGACACAAACAATAATAATATCCATCACCAAGACCAAACTCTATCAACATCATGTATTCATCCTCATCACTATAGCATTCACTTAATAAATATTTATCGTTGTACTATAATACACCAATCATTGGTTTGAACCCTGAGGAGAGCTCAGAAGAATTTCATGATCCCCATAAGCATGAGATACTTAAGGCCTAGAATGGTAAACATTCATTCATTTGTTCATTCAACAAGTATTTACTGCAAGATCCAAAGTTAACTAGACATTGTTAGATGCTGAGAATACTGTGGTGGATTTTTTTTTTCTTATATGATACTTGGAGTCTAGTAGGGAATTAAACAGCATCACAAAAATAAATATATAATTTATATTACATATAATGATTAGTATACTGTGCAATATATAACAAGGCTGCTTGCCTTGAGAGTCTGAAAAAGAACATTTGAGTTGAGATCTGAAGAGTGACTAGAAGTTAGCTGAAAGAAGTTAGAAGAGGGGAAAACAAGCAAGGACTGTGTTTTCAGAGGAAACATTATTAGAGAACTCTTATTCTTGCCACTGTGGCAAGAATAAGAGAATAACTTAGATGGTATTGCAGAGGGAGGCAATGAAAAGACGAAATGAAGCTTCAGAAAATACGTTAAAAGTGTTGATGTTCATTCCTAAAAGCAATGAGAATTCATAGAAGGTTGTGAAACAAGGGAAGGGCATGATTCTACTTAAAATTAAGAACATCTCCCAACTAGCTTTATAGACGGGTTGAAGAAGGATTGCAATTGTTTACGAGTCCATATGAAAGATAATGCCATTTTAAAATTGGTAGAAGCAGTAAAGTTGAAAAAAATAGATGGATTTGAGAGAAATTCAAGGGTAAAATACAGGACTCAGTCATACTTTAGATGTGGGGATATGAAAATAAAGAGCTCTTAGTTTATGGCTTGTAGGACTGAACGAATTGTGAAGATGTTCCCTGTGATAGGAAATATTGGAGAAGGTATGGGGTTACCAGGGGGAGAACGTGAATCTAATTTTGGAAATGTTGAGTTTGAATTGCTTTTGAGATATCCAAGTGACAATGTCAAGTGAGTAGTTGAACATCTAGACTGGAGCTTAAGACAGAAATGAGAATATAAATCTGGGAAACTAATAGGTAAGCAGTAACCAAAACTGTGAGTGTGGATAATAAGACATGAGGCACCTGAACATTTAGACAGATATAGCCCACTGAGTCATTCTGGTTCCAGACTGAGGAACCAGAGAAGCAGGACTTAAAGCGCTAAGGGTGTTATTAAGCAGAAGCCAAGAAAGGAGGTAAATTTCCAAGAGTCAAGTGTCAGGTGTCAATGCTGCTGTGAGTTCAAAAAGGACAACACATAAAAAATTACAATTCAACAAGATTGAGTAGAAAACAGAATTATATATAAAATGCCATGAGAGCACGAAAATGGGCATTAACTCTGGAGGGTCAAAAGTGATACATAAGCTGTGTTAGATGAATGAATAGGTGTTTTTTCCCAGGCAAATAGCTGGGGGATAAAAAGGCAAAATTTTGAAAAGGTATAGCTATTTCTCAAAAAGGAACAAAAAGTCTTTATTAGTCTGATGGATGTCAAAAATCTTATTCCTCCCATTTCTTGATAAGTCATCCTAGTCATTTTCAATTACCCTTCTTCGACATTTTAACAGGGCAAAGCAGACATCCTCACATAGCAGTCTAACTTCAATCACTGCCTTCGAATGCCACAAAATCAGAACATGGCAGGGGAGAGAGAAATCCAATGTGAACCCAGCAACAAGAGTCGCATAAAGTCTCAGACTTAGGAAATAAAAATTAAGGACTCCTAATTATATAACAGACTAAATATGAAAGTTAAGAGAAAATTTATAATAGAAACATCAAATTAGAATGTAGGAAAATTAATTAGAAAGACCTGTGAACAAACAAGGAAAATTTTCCCTTTAGCATTGTCAGCAAGAGGCTTTGAGTCAGATGACCAAAGACCATATTTTAAATAAATAAGGTGCAAAGTGTCTTTTAAAGAATCCACAAATGTTAAATGCCAATTTGTAGAAGATTCCAGTTTCACATATTGATACAATGAACCCAGAATATACAAAATGTAAAACTACAGGGAAATGGATAATCAACATTAGAATAGCTGATTTAAAGCCACGCAGTAAAACTGTGCTTACCCACAATACCAATTATATTGTTCACAAGATAAAGCAGGAATAAACATTTTTTGCATCCCACAAAATTAAAAAATAGGTGTCCTCAAAGGGTCCCTCCCTTTTGCCATGTCTTAATATGCATGTAATTATCACTGTTATTACTCCGTGAAAGTCTAAATTTAAAGGTAAAAGTAAATTTCTTTATATATATTTTCTTCATTTATCATTTTTGGTTGAGAATGAATTAAATCACAAGTATGTGGATACTATGACGTTGCCATTGTCTAATTAAGGGGCTTTCAGGAATCACATGGGATTAAATATTGGTCTGAAATCACTATTATTTACATTGTTTTCGAGTTTATTCAAGTGTGTTGAAGCATAAATACATTAGGGATAATTAATGGCACGATGAATAATTTCATCCTACCTTGTTTTCCCAACTTTCTATATTGGCTTCGTTCCTTTTTCTACCTCACATTCTGACAAATTTGTCGTCTTTGTTACACAGTACAAGGGAACTGAAAATAAGGGTACTATCCCTGGCGGAGTGCCCACAGCTACAAATGATATTATATAATGCATCCCTTTGAAGGGAAAAAAGAGTGAAGGAACGGTTTCCCTTAGGGACCTGAAAAAGGCCACAGATAGGGATTTTGCTGTGTCTGCTCTGTAGGGCGGGTCCATACGGTTACAGTAGAGAGATGATGGGTGAGGCCTAACACCACAGACTGGTGCAGGATGGGCCCTGGAGTGCGAGGTGACATTACAGGGGGAGAGGCCGGCTGGCAATGTGCAAGAGGGTGGGCACAGCCTGGGCCGCGAGGTAGTACCTGCGCGGGGTCGAGCTCCCCTGCCACTGAATCCGCGATCCAGAGATGCTCCCAGAGAAGCTGCTGGTTGCTGAGGCAATGCTTCACCGCGGATGGCATATTCCCCATGGCGGGGCCGGCGCTGTGCTCGGCGATAGGCGGGCGCCAAAAGAAGAAGGATGCGGGTCAGGTACCGCGCAGCGAAATTGCGCCAGCCCGGGAGCGCGCCCCTCTCGTGCGCGGGCAGCGGGCCCTGCTATGCTACGCGCACTGCGGCGGCGCCAAAAAGGCGGAGAGCGGGACGTGGCTGCGCCTGGAGCACGGGGTCCTGGGGCTACCTGTGGCAGATGCCGGCAACATCGGGAACCCGGAAAACAGATAAAGGAACTGAGTCAACGGATATTCAGGTGTGGCGCATTTACCACGCAATATCGAGCAAGCAGGACTGACTGCAGCTGCACACCACCCACTTAACCGATTTCTCACCTAATTCAGATCACATGTGTTTTGTGTTGGTGAGTTTGCTTATTCCCACCTACAAACTGTTGCGTTCAGTGTAGATTTGTCCAGCATTGAACTCATTTGAGTGTATGTTTGATGACAAGAAGCTCGACTTTACATATTTTGGGGCAGCTTGCAATGTTAAAACACATATATACAAGTCTAATGAAGAAGATAATATAGAAGGGACAAAATTAGGGAAGCTGTCAGAGATAATTTGATAAGTCAGTAAACAGTAAGTTGATACAAGTTAAGCACTGAAATAGAATTGAGTTGCTTAAGAGATGCATGGCACAAGTTGCCAAAGCCCTATAGGCTAAATTCATTCGAACTGAAAATTCTAAAAGAATTCTTAGGACGTTAGAATAAGTCATCTTTGTGGGAAGGAGACTGAGAAGATGGTCCTGGAACTGACCATCTTCCTGTCTCCCCCTCTTTCACAAGCACATTTACATCACATCGACCCACTCTAAAACTCTTCAGGGTTCAGCAGCCTGCAACTGAATAGGCATAGCCATCAAGAATAGTCTTGTGCAGCCAAGTGTGCATGGCTAAGGATACCACTCAGCTCTACTGGTTCCTGCAGCAAATAAAAAAAGGGAACTGACTGATGCCCACAGTTGCACAGACATATGAAAGGCTCTGAAGATCACCTTGTGAAACATAGTATAAACAGACTTAAATGGAATTTAACATCCAGAATAAACAAACCATCATTACTACTTGTGAAGGTAGTAAGACGACCATTAGTAATAGAAATCACGGGCTTAGGACAAAAAAAGGCAAAGAATGGAAGAGATATCATGTGGCTCCTTTAGAGTAACAGCGCTGAAAAGGGCAGGGAAGATGAGGGGAATCTTAGACCTCTCACAGCTTTGACCAATCAATGGTAGTTAACTTGGAGAACATGCTCTGAGCAGCCAAAGCAAACTCAAGCAATTATTAGACTCCTTTAAAACTCTCTAAAGCACTAAAAATTCTAATTGTTACTTATCTGAATATGACTATTTTATAAGAATATATTCATAGAGCTAAATCTCTTATATATTGTTTTCAGCAGAGCTCAACTGTTATTTTCCCACCACAGTTGAAATGGGCATACAGTTTTCATCAATACCTACTACCATTTTTTCTCTCCCTGTTGTAATTCTATAACAGGGAACATGGCTTTTTGAAAGAATTTAAAAGAAACCAATTTGAACAGCAAGAACTTAGTAAGGTAACCATAATGGAGTCAGTCGTTCAAAACTGGAAAAAAAATTGACAGTTAATGTTGAAGCCTAAACTTTGAAGAATATGATCTTTAAGGTAAACCAAATATGTATGATCCTCTGCAACTAAGAAAAAGAACACCTAGAAATAAATTTCACTGCTAAATAGTTTTCTAAATAAAAAAGTTTTTCAGAAAATTTCATATCCCAATTAATTTACCATAGTAATATAACTTTTAAAATATTCTTATAAATATGAAAATATTTCTTGATGCAGTTTATTTTAATGTGTCATATGGAAAATGCTATAATCTAAAAATTTGAAATATAATTCCTGTAGATAGCAAAACCATTAGCAATAATAAATACAAAATATCTCAAGAATATTTAACCTTAGGAATAAAAGGGAGTAAAAATCACTGTGCTTTTGCTGGAAAGTACAGTACTACGTGAAATTGCAAATCTAAAAAGCTCCAGGTTTGGTAAGTAATGTGCTCTCTCTCCCCATATGATAGATTAGGAAACTTGGGCTCCATCTGAACAGAAAAGGAATCACTAGTTAAAAATCATATGTTAGTGGCATATTCTGATCTACACTCCATATTATTCTCACTGCCTCATAGAACTAAGACATTTGCATTTCATTGCATTTCAATTGTTCAGTCAGAGGAAGATAAAAATTGATTGCAAATTAAGAAACTAAATTCCCTGTTTTCTCTGGTGACTTTAAGTCACTTTTAAGTTAGATGCAAAACATTCAATTCTACCTATCTCTCTTGAATTGTTCTTGACTTCCATCTCCTTAACTTCTCACTCCAAATCCAATCTGTCAATAGGAGATGTTAGTTACGCATATTGGACCCATACATGGTCTCTCTCTGTTCTTCTATTGACTTCTCTCTGCTGTACTTCTCTTTGAAATGCAACCCATAGTACAGTAGAGGAGAGCCTAAGTGCTGGTTTTAGATTACCTGCAGTGGGAACATGACCTCACCAGTTACTGAGTGACCTTTGGCAAATTCTTTGGCTTTATCTATAAGAGGGTGATGATAAAAGTTCTCACCTGACAGAGCTGTTACAAAGATTAAATGAGTTAGAATACATAAAGTGCTCAACACATGGTCTCTGGCTTATAGTAGGAACTCAATAAATGCTAGCTATTATTACTACAGTAGCCTAGTTTTCTGTTTCAGTTTGCATTCACAAATCTACACCGTACAGCCTGAGCAATTTTCGAAAATACATATATCACCAATACTTCTAAGCTTAAAATTCTTTGAGATTTCTCACAACCTTTGCAAAGAAGAGAGGCAAGTCTCATATCAGCTTAGTCCTCTGTATTTACTAGAATTCTAACTCTAATTTTTTCTATGATTATTGCATTTGCACATATTTTTAAATATATTCTGGAGTTCCTATCTCTTCTAGGAAAGTAAAGGTAGAAGCCAAGAGATGCTGAACTGGACTAAAAACATTAAATTTAACTCAGAGAGCCTGAGAATTTTACAATATAGTTCTGATATCTTGAGAAATCCACAAGAAAGAAAACTAAACTGAAGCCACATACTCTCTATACCCACTCCCATTCTTCTCTCTCTCAGTATAAAATGACAACAATAAATTACAGAACTGTGCTTTGCTTATATCCTAAACAAAGACTGTCAAGAACAGAATGGGAGGGGTTCATATTCCAGAGACCAGTCAACTCAAAACTAGGTAGACTGTCCATATCAGTCCTCTCAAGTGCCAAGTCCTTTGGGGAGAAGAGTACAGGTAAAACAGGCTATCTTGTGAGTCCCTTTGTCCCCAAAGATGACTACTTAAGGGTCTGTATGATGGCAGGATGGATAAAATCAGAAGCAAATGTAAAAATCAAAACTATAATAGTAATAAGTGCCAAAATGGCATGTTGCCCGGGTACCTACTGGGCAGGGATCAAAGACACATGTGCTGAGTCTCAAACAATGATGTCATAGAACTTTGGCAAGTATCACAAAAGTAATATGCTCCAGCCTTAAACAATAAAAAAGTAAAAAACGAAAACAACTTGGTTACAATACCGGATGATATCTAAGGGGAAGCAAAGCTTTCATCATCTCAGTTTTATTGCTGAAAAATTTAGATAACTTCTCACATACGTTATGTCTGGTTGATCTAAATTGATGGGAAGGATAACAGAGTGTTTAGAAAATTCTTGGCATTTGGTCACTAAAATCAAAGTTCGGTTAACAATAGTATTGTTCTGAATAGAGCATTCTTTGGAGAATAAGTAATGAGATCTATTTTACCAAAGTAACACCCCACCCCAGGTGATAGATACCTGGCACTAGATACAGAAATCAGAACAAAGCTGCAGACCACATTTCTCCAGATGTAGGAGTCTATTTATTCTTTTACTAATTCTGAAGATTCCAAAAGCACTAGCTTTGCCAAAAATATTGTGTAATAAAAGATACAGACATCGACTGTTATTAGTTCATTAGATGGCTGCAGTGTACATAATTTTTGCCAATAGATATAAAAGTATCTTTTAATTCCATTACCTACAAACTCAGACTCTATTTGTAAAATGTCTTTATCAGTTAGTTGATACATTTTGATGGATTATAGTAAACATGACCTTAACAAGTAAACTATATTAACTCTTACCCATGGGCAGTATCATTTTTTTGAATCTGGATCTAGTACCACTGAATGAGAAGACAAGTCAATATCGATTACAAGTACAAGGCACTTAGTGTTTTGTATTGCACATAGTAGGTGCTCGATAAATTTTAGGTTTCTTTTCCTCTTATTGAATCAAATCGGTCCATAATTAAGAATGTATATGTGATATCGCCCAAGTTTTAAAAGGAATCTGTAAAACCAAATTTAATGACTTCTATAGAACACTGGTTTAATCCACTAAAAAGAGTTTTTTTTTAATTTGATACTCAATAGCTAATGGCAAAATAAATATAAACAGATATGTAAGATATGCCTTCTTGACTTTAATGATTTCATATCCTGGTGGCGACATCTGAAGAAAATTAATTGGAAATATTAGATGTAGCAGACACATTTTAATCAGAGAAATGTAAAAAATTAAGTGCTAAAGTTGTATAATCTAGATAAAACATTATTGCAAAATTTGCATGTTCATTAAATGTTTATTGAGTAATTAATTATATGTAGTTACTATTATGTAGGGCACTACACTAATATGTGGGGAGTAATGGTGAACAAGGCAGTCTTAACACACAAAAAACTTTAATTTAGTAGTGAAAAATAATGTTGTTCAATTATCTACAACAGAGCAGTGTGTTGATGAGTGCCAAGTGATAATATAAGTTGAGAACCATAGAAGCATAGTGAATAGACTCTACGTTCAGCTGGGAAAATAAGAGAAGATATCAGGAAGGAGGCCACATTTGAGAGAGTTGGGAAGACTAAGCCTCTCACATTGAAGGAAAGGAACAGAGGAGAGAAAAGAAAGATTAATTGATAATAGGCTGCATTACTACCAAGAACGATCAAGACATAGAAATAACTTTCAAAAAAAAAATCTTCATAAAATAATCTGAGTTGACATTTTTATCTCCATGATTATTTCACTGTGAATAGTATAAGTAAAATGATCATTTTCAAGTTTGCCACAGATGAAAATAAACACATAAATCTAACAGAGGTGTCAAAGAAACTGATTTTAAAGTGTTTATTTTGCAAGTCAGACTTTTATAGAGAGCTTTACATTTTTTAAAATTGTATCATACCTGTTCTTCATGGGCAGGAGAAGGAAAGTCACTAGATGTATGAAGCACTTTACTGGGTATTTTAACTATGTATATGAGTTATTAATCCCATTTAACAGGTGAAGAAACTGAAGCTAACAGACCTTGAACTACACTGAAGTAAAAGAGAAGTATAAGGATAGACTCAAATTTGTGTCTGTCAAAATCTTTGCTCTTTCTTTTCCATCTCATGATTTTCAAGAATAAATAATAATAATAAAAAAAAGGTTTACACACAGGGTCATTTGTTCCTCTTAACATCATATAGAAAAGGGAATTCTTACTCAGAGAGGTTAAAATGTTTCCAAGGGAGGTGCTTTAGAGCTAAGACTTGAACTCTGTCTTCTGAGTCTACTGTCCATGAGATTTCAACAATATATGGAGGAACCAATTTTGTCTTAAATATGAAAACTGAGACCCTTTTCAGATTCAAAGTCATTAAAAGTACTGTCCGTGGGAACAACATAAAGTTAAAGAAGAACTCTCTTCACTTCAGCCGCTATGTATGCTTTGTCTTATTCGAGGGTTTAAGCCTTAGTACTAGGTCTTCAAAATTTGCAGAGGGGTACTTTATCTTGATAATCACGTGTGGTGGTGGGATTTCCCTTTTTATAAGCCATTCAAGTTATGAACTTATTATGGTTATAAGTTTATCAAAATATCTGTGTATCTGATAGGAATTATGATTTTTGAGTTCCTAATCACTCTCCCCAACCCCGTGACCTGGCATACTCATTAGTATAATTCCCCACAGATCATGTTTTGTTTTGCTTTGTTTTCCTGAACTAAGGAAGTTTTACTCTATCACTTAAGGAAGTTCTTTCGTTGTGGAGAAATTATTTGCCTTGCCAACAGTTTCCCACGGTTCTCTTGGAAGTACAATTCTCTACAGAATTCACAATTGAGTCTCTTTGTGTTACCAGCGTGCCATCACTCCAAGAACATTTTTGTTAAAAAAATGTAATGGCAGAAAGTCATAAGAGTACTTTAATAAGTAGCATTATTCAATGTCCTGCAGTTTTTCTAGCCTCAAATCTCCACTAAATCCACAAATGGAAATACATCTATACAGAATCATATGAATTTTTAAGATAATAATCTATTGTTATTGTGTAATGTAATATTAGTTTTTATCACTTTCAAAAACTCATATGTGATATTTGGATAACTTTTCACTCATTCACTTAAAGTTTGAAATTAACTAAAAAGTTATAAACCCATACCAGAGGGCTGGGGGGTGGGGTGGAACAAGAGCCCTAAAATCATATTCTTGAGATTCCCCTCATCCCTTGAAGCCCTGCTCCTATTAGTTTTTATTAAAGGTCTTCTATTTCACTTTCTTACTCTATGTTGTAAGAAGACACTTGTTACCTTACTTATTTTATTATTTCCTCAGAAATTTTTCCTAACCCTATAGTTACATATTTATGGAGATTTCTTATTCTTGGTAATTAACAGTTTGCTTAACTGAAGCTTAGAAGATATGATATTAGAATTAACCAGCATTATTTGCAACATTTTAAAAATGTTTCTCGGCCTTTAAATTTTATCTTTAACAATAGAATAACTTAAATCAGTGTCTCTTAACCTCAGCACTACTGACATTTTGGGCCTGATAATTCTTTCTTGTGAGGACTCTCTCCTGTGCATTTTAGGAATTTTAGCAGAACTCCTGGCCTCTACCCACTAGATACCAGGAGTCTCCCTTAAGTAGTGACAATCAAAATTATCTCCAGAGACTGTGAAATGTCCCCAGGGGAAAAATAATCACTACTAGTTGAGAACCACTGTTTTAAACAATGATGACAACGATAATGATAATGACGATGACAGTGACCTTACTACATGCCAGGAATTATTTATTCTCAGTACTTTTAATGCACATTATCTAATTCACAAGGAAGGATCTGTGATTCCCACTTTACAGATGAGACCATTTGAGCACAGAGAAGTTAACTAAATCACTTAGTGTCACATGGCTAGTCAGTAAGACAGCTGGAATTCAAAACCAAGCAGTCTGACTTTAGAGCTTGCATTTTTTAACTGTCAGGCTATAGCTGTTTTGCTGAAATTACACTAAGCAAAAATGAAATCCATCAAACTTGTATCATTTTAGGTTTAATTATTTTCCTATAATTCCAAACATTTAAACTTTGGAAAATAGAGTTCTTATAAATTCAAAACCTCTCCAGATAAGTAGGTTCCCTTATTCCCTTCCTTAATCCTGTTGAAATTCCATCAAAGTCCAGATTTCCCAGGCAGAGTTTTAAAGCTCGGATCAAAGAGTTAAGGTTCTTGGGATCACATCCTGACAAAATCAGTAATGAGTATGAGACCCATGAATATCATAAGGCTACTTAAGTGTTTTATTACTTTATTACTTTTATTATCATTAGTTCAGAAGAAAATGATTAAAATTAGTTCATAGGATTTATCCTATATTCCTTAGCATTCAATTTTTTTATTGTCTCACAAATAGCTAGCAAAAATTAGATTTCTTTTTCTACCTCTCCATCTTAACTGTGTGTGAAAGAGGTGATATTGTCACACAAAATAGAAACGATCATACAGCATAATTTAAAACGGTTTCATCTCTTCACTTTTGTAAGTACTGTACCATCAGAAAATGTGATTTCTCTCTTGTTCTAAAACCTTGTTTTAATTAGTTTCAGACTGACTATAAAATGCTTTAAAAACGTCTAATAACCAGTTTTATATCTAATCAAGCACAATTAATTTGCCTACTATTAAATAGATGGTATATATTATCTCTTTCAAGCTTCTCGGAAAGTTGATTAAAATAATAATAAACTATACTTACATTTATTGATTCATTTCTATGTGCCACATATTATCTAACAGTTCTTCATATACTAATTAATTTAATCCTCATAACGACTCCTTTAGGTAGTTACCTTTAATATCCCCATTTTGGAAATGAAGAATCAGAACCACAGAGATATTAAAGAATTTGACCGAAATCATATAGCTAAGAAACGATTAGCTAGTTTATAAAACCAACTATTTTGGCACCAAAACTGTGCTGATATCACTTATGTATACTGCCCTCCTAAACTGGGAGAATTATCACCACATATTATATTATTCACCATTCTACTAGATAAATTAAGCTAGAAAATCTATCCTATATTGACACAGTAGGAAAATGTACTTGGTCTCTTAAAAATGGCACTGTCTATGAAATTCTTGGCAACAGAGGGTAAGAATTTTATTTTCTGATAAAATGAATAATTATAAAATGGTTTTCAATGTAATGATTCTAAATTATTACTTAGTTAATTTATTTCCCTTCTTCCCATCTCATTAGCTCAAATGTCTGGGCCCTCCATGCATTTCACTGTTAGTGAGACCAAGTTTGCTTAGTCCAGTCCTGGATAATACTTATCCTGGTGTCCTGTACTATTTAAAATTTCCTAAATTTCTCATTTTTAAGTGTTATTTAATAACTGTATTAAATAAATCAGAATGAGTTAAGTCGACCTCCACATTGTACCTCCAGCTTCTGCCATAATCTCATTTTGCAGCATGTGAGACATTTGTTCTGAGAATGGAGTTCTCACTTTAACACGTGGTTAAATTTGTAAGACAACCAGCAACAGGCCTCTTTATTTGATCTTTTCCAGATGCAACATGTAACTACTATCTCCCTTTCAAGGACAGCACGCAGGGGCCAGCTGATAAAATAAAATGTGCTTTGTGAAAAGTAGAAAGAGACAACGAGTTCTCTCTGGTTTGGGGTGGTGATGGTGGGAGAAAAAAACCTACCCATCAGCCTTTGTGGGTCCCTCAGTCTTACCAGCTAGTTTGTTGTCCCATGACCCCTTCTGAGTCCTGTGAGATGCATGAAGCTGTCAGGATACCAATTCTCTAGGTCATAGGGAAATATTGATAATTATAGGCTAAGCACACATGAATTATATAAGGAAATGGAGGCTGAGCAATCCTGCTACAGAGTATGAAGACTAGTGAACACTGTGAATATTGTAGTCTTTAAAAATTAAATTGTACAATGTAAATTTAAACAATTTATTGACTTTTTACTTATGATAATACTTTTTATTTTTTAATAAAAATCTGTCAATATCAATCACCTGAGAAAATCGAAATGTGTATTTAAAATAATGAGTTCTAAGTTTCCATTTCTCAGCAAAGTTGATAACGCACTTGTAAGTAGAACAAAATGTGTTTCAGTATTTATCATCTACCGTGAAGGTTGTACTGATCACAGGAAAATCAGAAGACATAAAGTAAATCTACAACAAAAGCACGAGCATTTTAAGATGACTATGCCCAAAGACAACATCTAACCACATGCAAGCGCAAAGGTAGAGTATCTATCAATCTATGACTTTTCATTTAGCTAAATGACTATTGTAAGTTAATCCTGCCTATTTACACTCTAGGACACTTTTGTTTGTTGTTGCTGTTGTTTGTGTGTGTGTGTGTATAATATGTTTGCACATTTGGTTAGTAAAGAGAGGGCTGTTAATATATTCACTGAGAAAGAAAATTCTTAAAGCCTGTTTATTACATTGTCTTCAGAGATTTCACGTGGCAAAGCAGCTCAACTTACTGACAAAAGTTAGATTTTGTTTTTCATCTGAGTAATGGAACTAAAGTAAAGCTTTTGAAATTTATTCTACAACGTAAAAGATCTGACTTTACTGTGGATGCTATCGTAAATTCAGTTAAAGGTTTAACATTGAAGAAAAAAATGTTTGTGTTGTAATAATACAAATAAAAATTTTGGTGGAGCACAGCAGCATTGTAAAAGCAATGTTCTTACTAAAGAACCTATGGAGAAAAAATGTACTTTGAATTGATTGTGAAACAAATAATTTAAGAGTGTGTTCGAACTGGGAAAGTACTCTACTAATCACTATAGAAGATATGAATGTTAAAATTTACACATATTAAGAAATATGTCATTTTTTATGAACAATTTTTATGAGCTGATGTTGAAAAACAAAAAACAAAACAAAACACAGCATTATAACAACATAACATTCCTTCTTCACTGATCATCTTTGATCTGATTTAGAATATTAGAACCTTTGTGAACTTTATAAATCAATCTGTCTCTAAGATGTATTGAATGTTTTTATTAAAAATTCTGCAAATTGTGAAAGCATTTTTTTGAAAGAGTTGAAAAATCCTTAATACATATGTTAAATTAATTAAATGCCCGAGGTTTAAACTTTTGAACATTTTATCAAATTTCAGTTATAGAAAATAAAGATTGCAAAAGAAATCTTTAATCTTTATCTTTACTACTTCAAGCCAAATGGTAAAAGTTAAATGATGTATAAGATTTAAGTCTGAAATTGTATAATTGAGTTTTGTGATATCTTGAATTTTGGAAAGAATCTTATAAAATTCTTATATTTTCTTGGGTATATTCATATTCTTATATTTTCTTGGGTATAAAATTCTTATATTTTCTTGAGTATATTCATATTCTGTATAGGAATGAAATAAAAAAGTTTATTCATTCACAACATTTAATCTGAAAAATATTCAACAAAGTAAATATCGAATAGGATATTAACTTTATACTGAAAGATAGATAGATACTGAATTTGAAGAAAATAACAAATATTCATAAAGATAACTTGTTTGATGAGTTTGTCTTTCAATTTTTTTTGTCAAAGCTTAAGTACTCTAAATGAAAGTAAAGACAGTACTTTATAATTAGTTGGGTTAAAATATTTTAAAATTTGAATAAAATATAGGAATTGAGAATACCTTCTATTTAGAAGATATTTTTTCTGAGCTTACCAGGAACCTCAGCAATTTCACAAACATATTTTCTCAATTAAATTTAAAAAAATCCATAGAGAAGAACTCAATAAAAAAGTAAAATTTTAATTTTATTAAACAAAATATATAACTTTGGAAAAGAATGTAGAAATGTTATGGAAATTTTTTATGTTAAGTCCATATTGAAAAAACATATACAAACACATTTTAGAAAATACTAGTGATATGATATTAGAAAAATATATGACTAACAAAGGGATTAAGTTCATGAATAAATGGAGTGCTGAGAGTTTTAAAAAAAACATTTAGATAATTACTACAATGAAATCTATTTGCTTTAATATGTATGTAGGTATATATTCTTATTTTTTAAAGATAATTGAAAATATTTTTTGAAAAGAGATACTCTATAGATACACTAATATACTGGTCAATAAATAAATATTTCAAAATTTACATAATTTTAATTACTTTTAGTGCACTTTTCAAATTCAAAAGGGTCTGATTTTGAACAATAAAGTCATATGGTTACTCTAAATGATTAAAACCACAGCAGACAAAGAAACATGCAATAAGATTGTATTAGTTTTCTGCCACTGTGTAATAAATTACCACAAACTAAGCATCTAAAAGCAGAATACATTTGTTATTTCACAGTTCAGTATGTTAGGAGTCAGAGCATAGCTTAACTAGGTCCTCTCCTCAGGGTCTCACAATGCTGCAATCAAGGTGAATAGGCTTCTTCCCAAATAGAAGCTCAGCAGGGGAAGAATCCACTTTCAAGTTTATTCTGGTTGTTGGTAGAATCCATTTCTCTGTGGCTACTTGATAATAAGTCCTGACTTTCTGCTGACTAGAGCCTGGGGTTGCCCTCAGGTTCTAAAGACCACCCACAGATCTTGCCATGTCGGCTTAATATGGCGTTGTACTTCATTGAGCCCAGAGGAGAGCCTAACTCCAGTGGCTAAGAAGGTACCTCATATAATGTAATGTAACTACGGAAGTAACAGTCTATCACCCTATTGTATCAATTAGAAGCAAGTCAAAGATTCTGCCCAAACACACGGAGGAGAGATTAAACAAAGATGTGAACCCCAGGAGGTGGGAATTATTGGATGTCAGTTTAGAGTTTGTGATAAAGATGATAAAAATTAAAACAAATGAATGTGCTGGTATATGATCACATATTACTCATACATTGTGCTGGTTTTAAAATATGTCCACAAGTTCTTTGACTCCCTTATCCTGTGAGGTGGTATCTATGTCCCTCTCCTTTACTCAGGGCCAGTCATAGTTCACTTTTTTCGAACCAGCAGAACTCTGTGGAGGTGATGTGTTGTCTGTCATTTCCGAACTGGTCAGAAAAAGCTATGCAGCTTTTTCCTGATGTTTCTATTTCTTTGAAGGCTCCTTTTGAGACATACCCTTTCAGAACCCAGCCACCATGCTCTGAGGAATGCACATCACATAAAGAGGTCATGCATAGGTGTTCCAGTCAACAGATCCAGCCCAGATGCCAGAATGTGAGTGAAGAAGCCATCTTGGAAGTAAATCTCCCAGCTCCAGATGTTCAAGGCCACAGCCATCCCTAAGTCTTTCCAGATGAGGCTCCAGACATTGTGGAGCAAAGAACATTTGTCCTCTCTGTGCCCTTTCCTAACTCCTGAACCACAGAACCCATGAGTGTAATAAAATCTTCATTTCTTATAGCTCTAAGTTGGAGGTGGTTTGTTACACAGCAATAGTAACTAGAATACATATTGAGGACTCATGTGCAATTTTTGTTTAAAATTATAGTATCGAAAAACTATGATATAATTCAAATTACTCTGGAAAAACTATAAAAAGATAGTAAAAGTTTGGGAACTTCATAGATTTGCATTTTGAAATCTCAAGTACATGTCCCCATATAAATAATAGACATACTTAAAAATTTTTCTTTCATATTTATTATCAGCAATTAGTTTGTAAATTTTATATCACTAGAAGCTCAATTTTGCATTAAACTATTGTCTGCCAAGTTAAGCATTTTACATCTAAAATAGCTGTGATAATTCTATTTTACTATGTAGATATTGAAAATCAACGAAAAACACTAAAATACACAGAGCCCATAACTAAAGCCAGTTGTTAACAGCATGGAAAAATATTTAAATACTACCAACTAAATGAAAAATATATTAAAATAACATGTTATGTATAAAAAGTAAAATGTTATGTGTGAAATGCAATGGTTCTTTATCAGAAACAAAGTGTGAGCATAATTTGCTTTTCCAGGTTTCATTTGGGTTTTATTTCAAGGTCAAGTTGCAGCATTTAGATGTTATGAATAATGTAAAATATACCTTGGAACCTAACCTAAGGAAGTAAAAATATTGTGATTTTTGGCTTTCATTACAAACACCGTGTCAATAAACTTAATACTTTAATAAAGATATTCTGAAAAAACTTCTTGGGATCATATACACTTTTATTTTATAAAGTTGAAAATATGATGCCTCTATGAGATTTCTCATTTCATCGCAAAAATACCAAAGGCATATTAAAATAAATGATTAAATATGATTTACAGCTGCTTTATCTATGAAGATATTACTTCTATAGCAAAACAATTCTTATATAAGAATTAATCCCAGATTTTCAAAGCTGTGATTGAAAAGGATACAGAAGTTGTTAAGAGGGACTAGAAACACAAGATATATTAAGAACTTGTAAAAGAAAGGTTATAAGAATCAGGGCTCATGGCCCAGAAAATTACATGCCTAGATTTTATGGAAATAAAAGAAAATTTTTTTTTTTTTGCATTTATTCCCTTATCTTTGAGGAATAGTGGAAAAGAAGTACCAATGACAATGGTAAAATGAAGAAATTATTTTCAAAAACAAGTGCTTAAAATATTAATTGCACATAAGATGCTAATTGAAATGGGATAGTAATAAGTACAGAAAATAGAAATGTTAATCACTTTGGCCAGTGTAACTTCACAAAAATAATTCATTTTGAACTAAATTTATTTTTGTGTGTGTTTTTTTGTTTGTTTGTTTGTTTGTTTGTTTTTCGACAAACTTACTAGCTTGGTAAGACCAAAAAAATGGAGTATCTATATATTTCAACTCAATAAGAGAAAACTTAGGAGTATGGTAACTAAAAGAAAAATGTTTAGAGAAACCCATCGTGAAAGGAGGATTAGACTACAGGGATTAGAATTTGGAACAGTAGGTGGGAAATCGAGGTTCAGGGCAATGAAGAGTAGGTTTCTCACAATAAGAACATAGTCAACTAATCTGCACATATTCAGGACATATAAGGTCTTCATTATTAAATGTGTTCAAATATGTGTCCAAAAAACAAAACCCTAATTTTGTTTTCTGTAGAAGAGTCTATCAGTTATCTGCTCTCATGAGGGTTGCCAAGTGTCCTGAACGTATAAAACATGTCCTGTGTTTAATGATTTTGTTCTGTGCTCTGTACTATCGTTGATAAGATAGCCTAAATATCTTTTAATCAGTTTTTGTCAAAAATTACAAAAATATGACAGACCTGCTTTTCTGCTACAGTAATTGGCACTTAAATCACTTAAATGACAACATTAGCCGAAATCTATATCTTCACAAAGAAAGATTTATACAATCTCTTATAGTTTCTCCTACACGTTTGGCTGAGGGAAGATCAACAGCGAGGGACTGAGAGCTTAAAGTACTTAGTTTTCACATTTGAAGATGGAAAAGAAAAATACTTTGTGTTTGGCCAGATTTCTAAGTTGTGACAAAACTACCATTTAATTAGAGATAACTTCGAATCTGTACACATTGTCTTAAATCTGTCATTCAACAACTGTCTCGCTTCTGAAAGTTAGCAAATGAATGACACCTCAAGTTTTTGAAAGTCAGCCAATCATTGACGACTCTAAACAGCAGCCAATCAGCTCATGCCTCACTCCAGAGACTTTGAAAGTCAGCCAGTAAACAACAGCCTTACTCCTGTGACCCACCCTAACACAGCTGAAAAGCCATCAAAAACACACCCATTTGTATAAATCCACCAATTCTAGAATGCTGGACATTCCAAAACCTTAGAGATCAACACTGGCTTTACATTTGTATCTTAAAATACATCTCCTGCAGCTAACAGGAAGTTTATCATTCTTTGCATCAGATATTAAAGTTACTTATTGTTAATTTGCAACCCCTTCAATTGTTCAGCCCCTGATTGTCGTTTGGTACGAGTTTGCAATAGTGAGATAGCAGACACACTGGTGTAGCTGTAAGATTATCAAATGGAATCTTTTCGATTTTTGCAGTGGTTGCTATTATCTATTGTTTTATTTGTGTATATTTGCACCCCAAAAGGCAAGGGTGCAATTTGTGATAACTTTTATGAATAGTGGACTAATTAAACAGAAAAAAGAAACTCTTTGAGTGGTATGCATTTGTTAATTCAATATTGAAAACGATGGACAATCGGATGAAAATTAGCATATTCCAGCTCAGATCTAGTATCAAAGAAAGTGGAAAAAAAAAAAAAACTAAAATTTTATGAAGAGAAATTCAGATAAAGAAAACAAGTTGCAAAGGCCTTCAACATTAAATATTTTCATCAGTCTTTCAGTTCAAATGACTGAATGTACTAGTTTCAGAAGTATTTTCTTATTCCAAAATTGCAGAATAATCTTCAAGAGCCAAGACAAAATCTACTGCAGTAATATAAAAAGTACTAACACCATTTACTAGTACAGAGATTATCAAAGATATAAATGTTTCCCTTTGTTATAGCATAAACCATGGATGTAAGTAATTACAAAGCAGAAAAATTTCCATTTGTCCATGCAATATCTTTCTTGTGAAAAGTCTTGTGTATGAGATTTGAGAAACAGTAGAAAAGTTTGATGAGACTCTCTTATTAAGTTAACAATTACTGAGGAAAAAAAAAATGTATTGCTTTGGAGGAGGCAAAACAAATATAAATTTGGTGTATGTTTCACCTTTAAGGTAAAGACAGTGTTTATTTAATATTGAAGCAAAACATGAATGATTTTATGGAAGGTGTTGGCTGATTGGCCATATTCTAATATGCTCCCCAAGCATCATAAGATGCCCTTTCTATTGACATTGAAGTAATTGTTATAAAATTATTTTCTTACTTCAGTATTTGTTCTGTTCAAACTGAAGAATTAAAGAATTTCTGTGATTATGTTGACATTCACCATTCTTTAACTCTCTCATATTCAAAACCCTGGTGGCTTTAACATATACAGTTGAGAGAATCTTCAATTTATTTGAAACTCTGAAATCTGTTTTAATTCTAAAGAAAAGTCTCCCAAATTCTTTTTTTAAATAAACTTATTTATTTAAATTAGGTTCTAGTATACAGTATATTGGTTAGACATCTATAATGTTCATAAAACAATCCCCCCAATTGCTCCCTCCCCCCACTGGCCCTCCACATAGCCATCATATTAATAATAACTGCATTCCCTCTGCCATGCTCCACATCCCTGTGCCCAACTATCAACTACTAATTTGTACTTCTTTAACCTTTCACCCCATTCTCTCAGCCTCCCAACCCCTCCTCCCCTCTGTCCGTCACCAAATTGTCCACTATATTTGTGAGTCTGTTTTTGATTAGTTTGTTCTTTTTGTTCCTTAGATACTGCATATAAGTGAAATCCTATGGTATTTATCTTTCTCTGTCTGACTTATTTCACTCAGCATAATCACCTCTGGTTCCATCCATGTCATTACAAATGGTAGGATTTCATTTTTGTAATGGCTGAGTAATATTCTTGTATACATGAACCATAATTTCTTTATCTAAATTGTCTGTTGATGGGCATTTAGGTTGCTTCCATACCTTGGCTATTTTAAATTGTGCTGCCATGAACATAGGGATGCATAGATCTTTACGAATTATTGTTTTGGTTTTCTTTGGATAAATATCCAGAAGTGCAATTGCTGGGTCAAAAGGTAGATCCATTTTTAATTTTTTGAGAACCCTCCATACTATTTTCCATATCGGCTGTGCCAATTTGCAATCCCATCAACAATGTATGAGGGTTCCCTTCTCTCCGCATCCTCGTCAGCACTTGCTATTTTTGATTTATTGATGATAGCCATTCCGAAAGGTGTGAGGTGATATTTCACTGTGGTTTTAATTTGCATTTCTCTGATGGTTAGCGACCTTGAACATCTTTTCTGTCTATTAGCCATCTGTATTTCCTCTTTGGAGAAGTATCAGTTCAGGTCTTCTGCCCATTTTTTAATTGGATCGTTTGTTTTATTTGTTGTTGTTTAGTTGTATAAGTTCTTTATAAATTGTGGATATTAATCCCTTATCAGATGTAACCAAATTCTTATTGACACTTTTAACAATCCATTAAGTGAAGTCTAAAATATCTCTTTAATGATAGGATTATGCAAATTCAATGGACAATCAGTGTTATTGAAGTATGCTTTTGCTTAAAGGAACATGTTGAATGTGTTAAAAAGGTAACAAAAAATGTATTCCATTAGGTGTCAAGGCTATTTTTAAAAGAGGCAACATCACTTATGAACAGGAAAATAAATTTTGAGTTGAAATGTATAATTGTTAAAGTAGTTGTCACAACTATCTTTTGAAATGGATTTCATCCCTTAAAGATTTTGATCCTTGTACATGGATGTTAGTAAGTACTCTTACAGCATAAAAACATGAATTCATTATGTGTAATGTTGAAGAATGAAATAGAAATGGACAAAAATGCTCTTTTATGAATGAATATCAGCTTTAAAAATTGTTAATCATAATACACAATATCGTCCTAAAAAATGGAAAAACAAATTATGCCATTAAAAATAGTATTATGTGTTTTAAGGAACCAAATTCAAAATCAATTGAAAATCGATTCCCAAAGTTCTTAACTTTATGGCAGTAAGTGTTCAGTATGCCAGCCTGTAATGCTGATGTTGAGTGTGTTTTCTCATTAATGAACATTTAATAGACCAAAGAACAAAATACGTTGGATACAACTAGTAGAGAAACTATGTTACAATGGAAATGGAACATAGACTATAACTGCAAGGAATCTGATAAGCAAATAATGCAAAACAAAGAACTGTTAAATTGAGCCAAATCTTCAGGGACATATAGTTAAAAAAAAAAAGAGATATGTAACTTAGATACTTATAATTTATTGCAGATAAATAACAAATAATTATAAAAATAGATATGCCCCATGTGGATTTAATTTTATCTCACTGTAATATCCAGAATGAATTAGAAATAATTTAAATTAAACTGGGTATACTTTTTTTTCTTTTTTTGACCAAATAAAAGACTACTTTATAAAAAAGAAGAGCAATACTTTGTATTTTTATTGGCTAAATCTGGCAACTCTAATTGCCACAAATAGCAAAAGTCAGTGTCATTCATATACTTCTGAATGTGAGTTGTGTTTGAATTGGAGTCTGCAGGTCAGTTGGATGGCACTGCTGATCTGAGTCAAGCTTGACTAGTCTAGGGTGGACTTTTCCCAGCATTTATATTCAGCTGGTGAGAAGGCTAGGGATTGGCTGTTCAAAGATGTCCTTACTCATTTATCCAGCTGCTTGCTTACTATTGACTAGGGCTTTCAAGGTGACTGGGAAGCATGACTCTTCTCATTCTGTAGGATAGTCATAGCTTGTTCTCATGGCAGCTGGAATGGTTTCAAAGAGAAATCATGGAAACATATAAGGTCTCTTAATTGGAATATTGTCAATTCTACTGCATTTTACTGGTCAAAGCAAGCTCCAAGTTTAAACTAAGGGAATAGTATACAGACTTTACTCCTTGAAGCCACTAAGTCACACTGCAGAGGGCATGAATATAGGAATGAATAGAAAACTGGCCATTTTTGCAACCAGTTTACCACATAGAGATTCAAGAGTTTAGCTCTAAAAATGTTTTTTTTCTTGGTAAGTCGGCAAACTTTCAAATTGTAAAACGTTCTTGATTACAAGGTGAATTGAATATAAATTGATGCTTAAGAAAATTGACTTGGCTACTAACCACTGATTTTGACCAAATTTATTAATTAGTGTTTTATACTATTAATTTCTCATATTAAATAAAGGCTATATAATACAATATTTAAACCATACTACGTATAAATTTTAAACCATATTCCTCTCCAGTCTAGATGAATGCAATCCATTCAATCTAATGTTTTCCTCTTATATCATTCATGAAAGTTTCTCCATTTTAAAATAGGATATGAGTAATAATATCTTACTAATAAAATATCTATTTTTTTCCTCTCTAAATTTTTTTTTCATTTGGCTGTAGATCTCCTGCACTGCTAACTATATGAAGATTACAATACAAAGACATCTTCATTAAAATAATGTAATCAGCAGAAAGTAAGAGTACATAGCATGAGCGTTACAGAGCTAGCCTTCTATTTCTGACTCTCTGGTACCAAAATTAATTTCATAGATTTCTTTTCAGTTTAAGGTCAATTGATTTAATGTTGTTCACATGCACAACTTTAGGTAAGTTGATACCTAAAGCTGTAAAAGAAAATAGATTTTCTACATATGGTTTAAGAATGTTTCCATTCCCAGAAAGCCAAAAAAATCTTATACAAACTATAATTACATTTTTCTTTAAATCACAATCTTCGATGATACGTTTCTAGCATTTTGTGCATTTTCTTGACTTGTTTCTATGCTCTTCCACAATTAAACACAAAATCAATAAGATTAAATCCCATAAGCATCCAAGGGAGACTTAAAATTCTGAGACACTTAATAATTTCAGGTATTATTTCACTCATATAAGATTTAGAGAATTCTGTTTTAATAACTGGTATCAGTACTTTGGTATTTTAATATTTGTACTCTTTTAATAACAAAGCAAGTAAAATGTAATAAAAATAATTATAATCAACAAACAAGCAAATATATATGTACAGTTGAGGAAGTAATCCTGAGGAAGGTGAACTGCTGACATCACCATATGATGAAATCAATTGTCAGCTATATCTAAAATACATGTTATTTGAAATTCAAACATATGAAAGATGAGATCTGCATATCATTTAATAGAATAACATTTCTTGTCTAAAAGCCTGTAATTTCTTTAAAACAATATTTCTCAATATTTAGCTTGCACCAATATTGAGCTTGCACCAAAATAACAGGATAGCTTGTTCAAACACAGATTGATGGATCTCACCTTCAACTTTTTGATTTAGTAGACTTGAGGTGGTACTTGAGAATTTGCATTTTTAACAACTCCCCAGGTAATGCTGATGCTGCTGGTCCAGGGACCAAACTTTGAGAACTGATGATTTAAGAGGGACTGGAGGAAGTATAAACATTATAAAAGTTACCTTGAGTCTCCAGTCTACCACTTCTTTGGATAACTTGCTCTATTTTCTAGGCACCTTAATAAAAATGGTTATCCATGTGTGCCAATCTGAAAGCAGATGCTACAATAATAAGAAAAGTTTTAAACTTTCCTAAAATAGAATGTTGATATTATATCCCTAATTTATTTTTAATTGATAATTTCAAGTACTTGGTACTGTCTTTTGAACAGTTTTATTTAAATTTTATTTAGGTTGTCATTTATTTTAGCTTCTATCTCTAGTTAATAAACTCCATTTTTAAATATAGAATATCTGTAAACGTTTTTGCAACGTTTGCATATCTATTCATATCAGGGGTTCTCATTGCTCAATCTAGAAAAAGAGCGATCATTTGCCATTTTAGCAATTTCATCTCTTGTGTATACTCAACACAGGAATGTACAGATTCAGAATACTAAATTCTTCTCAGTGATCTTGGTATTTGAGTCATTCGCTTCATATGTTGGAAGACAAAAAAATGTCCATGACACCAGCTTCTTGTGGAAAAACAATAGTGGCATTTTTCCTATGCCCATCATTAGTCTTTTATTACATCTAATCAGTCTAAAAGTTATTAAGATGCCAAGCTTGCTTAACTTTGAACAACCAAAGCATATTTATGTTTCTCTAAAAACTTATTTTCAAAAACAGTGATTTCTTCTGTAGTTCATGATTTCTCCAATGAGAATGTTTTACCTTGCCTTAGTAAAGGCAAACTAAGGAGCAGAGGCATAAGAAGCCTCCTGGTCCTATCATGTATAGAAGTTAGATTGTTTTCTTAGCGAAAGCATTCAATAAAGAAAATGTAACAATCGTATTCCATAAGAACATACAAAAGTTATAACAGAACTAATTTGTTGGGTGTCTAGAGAGTTTGGTGGGGAGAAAGGTCTTCATATAATTATTCCATCAAAACTTTCCCTTCCTCTTTTTTCTTTTAAAGGAGAAGAAATGTCAAGTACAGTGGTAAGCTGGTTCAGTGATGCAGGCTCCACCACCAGAGAATGTTTTATCTCCCGAGCTCTTGCCAAGTTTCCTACTGACAAAGAAGCCCTGAAATATGAACCTTTAAGTCAATTCATCAAAAAACAAATATTGCATATAAATTAGTTTGAGAAAAAGAAGAAAACCATACACTTTCTTTAACTTTCATAGTTATTTTGAAACAAAACAAAATCCTCCTCTGCCAAAGTATGTGACGAACATACATAACTACTATATTTTAAGCCTTACTATTGAATTTATATTTTCAGATTAGTTTCAGTTAACTTTTGTATTTCTCAAGTTTTCTAGGTTTATATTTTGTAATTTTAAAATTACATTTTCAAAGATTATATACTTAGCCTCTGAAAGCTTTTGATTATGACAAAGAAATTTTAAAATATTAGTGTAGAAACAGTGATACTTATACTAAGGGGACATATTAGAAACATAATGAAAAAAATGGAACTTCAAGGGCTACTGCCATATTGCTTAAAGTTTTTAGTTTAGTTTTTTTTTTTTTTGGAGTTTTTAAGTTAATAAAAAATGAAACATTTTTATTGAAAATATTACAATTGGCAGAAAACCTAAATCTACAGAACAATCACCATTAGAATGATACTAGTTATGAAGAGTTACCTTTTCTGAATGCAGGGAGTTATATTATTATTTTATAATTACTAACATTCATACAGTGAACACTATATTACATTGAGTTCTCTAAATATTTTGATATGTATTAATTTTTAGTAACTCTATGAAGTGACCATTTTAAAAAACGAGGAAACTAAAATGAACTCAATTAGCCAGAGATCATGCACTGTAGTTTATGTTAATTTACTAATATTTTGACTCAAAATGTGCTATATGTGACAGACAAGGAGATCTGCCATCCAGATTCTCCCAGTGAATAATTTGTAGAACCAGCTGCTAGAAAAGCTGTTAGCCTAAAGCCTTCTGCTGGCCGCACTTGCGAGGACTGCCTAAGTTTCAGACAGCTGCACCCTCCCCAGGGCGGACTATGTCCAATGACTGATAGAGTTGGGGTTCCAGACAGAAAAAGTTGAAAAACACATGATATCTCTTATATGTGGATATAAACCTAAAAGCAAAAATGAACAGGACAAACAAACAGAGACTCATGGACAATAGACTAGTGGTTATTCTAATAGTAAATCTTTTAAGATTGATGATCTCCTTATCTATTTTCTACAGTGACAGTTTTTGCAGTAAAGAGTGATCGATATTATCACTGCAAGCAGTCCTCTGAATCACCTCCCCAAGCCTCTGACTTAGAAATCTATTCCAAATGCTGTATTATTGTTTTTTTTTTTTTCCACAAACCATTCCTAACTGTTATATAAACCTTGGGATTATGCTTTCATCAATATCATATGTGCTTTGCAATTTTCCTCCAGCAAATAACAATGTAGTACAACTTTTTACTGTTTACTTTTTCAACAAAGATGAAATAGTTTAAGGTCTTCACTTTATAATTTTCCTACTGGGTAGACTGAAAAAGTGCAGGTTATTGAAGGGCTAGTCATCTGATACAAAGATCACTTCTATTGTTGCCTTTTGAATGTTTCATTGTTCTGTAAAGTCTGTTTCATGGTAGGCTAAGATGAAAGGGAAATAAGTAATAAGAATTCAAACTACTAAATGAAGGCTTTGGTTAAAGGATATTACAATTAGAAAAAAAACAGTATTTGAGATAACTAGGTGATTTTTTTTTATATACATAATTTTATAATTGGGACAGATGACCCATCAAAAATTAAGCAGAAAAAAATATTTTTTATATTGACATCTCTAATGAACCACACACTACATTTAGAAAGAGAAACCAATATCCATGAGTTTTACAACCAGTTAGTGGCAGAGGCAAGATTTCAACCCAAGTATCTTATTTCCTGATCAAATGTTCTTCCACTGGCCAATCTGTGATTCACAGACCACCTAACCACAGTTCTTCATTTAATCTTCTGTACAACTAATTGCTAAAGAAATTTTCCTAAGAATTTTTATCAGGTATCCTAGAGAAGTATGATCTCTGTTTCTACATCAGAGGATGAGCATAAAGGCCTGGTATCTCAGCCCCACTGGAAATAATGCCAAAAGCCATTCTAGCACCAGAGCTCCCTGTGGGGTAATCTGTGACTGTCACTAAGCCTGATTTTTTTCTACTCACTCTTGCTTTCTTCCCTTCCCTTTCTCAGATATTGATCTCAGAGCACTCCTTAACAAACATTATACATGCCAAACTCCACTTCAAAAAATCTGCTTATGTCAGAACCCACCAGCAAAAGATAAGTTCCTTTGAAACCCAGTTCTAACTTTGCTATTAGTTATTTGTGAATTGAAGAGAAAGTCAGCCTTCTTGCCCCTCCAACTCTGACTTCTACTTTCATGAAAAAAAAAATAAATAAATAACCATCTTCTTCAAAAATACTTTGTTCTTTTAATGCAGCTAACTCAAGTCTCTCTTCCTGCTAGACCAAGATTATTTGCTATCTTTGTAGTACATTTTAATTTATTTCTTATTTTAGTAAACATCTAGGATATTAATCTTGGCATTCTCCCCAGTTTTCTCAGTTATTGCACAGTTTGTTCCACTCTAAACTATTTCCTTGGTCAACTAGAATCTACTGCTACCACTTAACTTCTGACCTTCCCTCAAGTCTTATCGCCTGTTTTTAATATCTTCTTCATGGAACACCATTACATATACAGTTGCATATATCATCTTTAAAGATATTCAACACACTGTACTTGTCTCTGCCAGAGATAAATTCTAAGTTTACTGGCGAACTCCAGAGTCGGTGGCTCCAGAGAAGTTTATGGATGTTTAGTTTCCCCCTTGCCCTCTTCCAGACTGAAAGGAAATCCTGCCAACATTTATGTATTTCTGCTAGAGAATCAGACATTTATTAGATAAATAAACAGAAAGAAAAAGAATTTAGAAGAGCACCAAGCTAACTCAGGTCCACAGAAAGTTTATTTTAGGGCTGCCAAGACTAATCAGAGTAATTGCATAAAAATAAAGGGAATAAAAGCCTAATTCATCCTGGCAAGATAAGTCACTTTCCCTATTTTTCACATCCAACGCATGTGTGAAAATTAAGAAAAAATAATTGTCTTCTTTCTAGCGTGAACTAAAATAATTTCTTAAACTCACACTCTGGAAACCCTAGAGTATTATAAAAATGCTTGAACAACAACTTTTAAAGTTGTCCTTAAGCATATTGAAAAGTATTAGTATTTCCGTTTTAATGAACAAAATGATATAATATTTCAATCAATAGTAAGTAATTCCGGCTGGCTACATTAGCCCCAGAGGCCCATAGCGAGTATTGCTAAATATTGGAATGACTTTAATAAGTCATGTTTTACAAAATATCCACATTCCCCCATGCAATTTTTCTGTTTATTATTAAATATAACCTCATATGTGAAAATGTGTAGCTCTGTTATATAAATAAATTTCATTAAAATGATGTTTTATAGAATGTATTGTGTCCCCCACACCCGCCAATTCATTTGTTGAATCCCTAACTCCCATTGTAATGGTATTTGGAGATGGTCATGAGGGTGGATTCCTAATGATGATATTAATGCCCTTATAAGAAGAGACAAAAGCTCTCTTCCTCTTTCTCTATCTCTTCATCATATACATAGGATATAGCAAGAAGATAGATGTTCTGCAAACCAGGAAGAGGGGCCATCATCAGACACCAAACTTGCTGGCATCTTAATCTGGGACTTCTCAGCTTCTAGAACTGTGAGAAATAAATGACTGTTGTTTAAGCCACCCAGTCTTTTGTATTTTGCTATAGCAGCCTGAATTGATTAAGATATGATAATTTAAAAATATTTTTATAATTTGAACTAATTTTAACTACATGCACATAAATAAGCTTTCTAGTTTATCAAAATTATTTTAAAGGTCTTCTGATTAATTTGAGATTTGGAGATATCTGTGAGTTTTGTATTTTTGTTATTACGATTAACCCATTTTGGCCTAAAGAAAGTTTGGGTGTTTGTGATATTCGAATTCTATAGAGTGCATAATATATAATCTTCTTGTATTAATTTTAAGATTATAATTATACAACTTCAAAAATATTTACAATAAATCAGTTTAAGCAACATGAACAAATATTTCCATTTATTTCTCTATTAAATGTTAGATGGAAAAATTCATGCTATATTCTAATGAATAAATTTATGAATAGAAAGAATCATCATAACCTATATTTTGTTGCCATTTACCATAGCCACATTTTATTTTGCATTGGCTCTTGGTGTAAACAAGACAATAACTTTCTAACACTAAGTTAATGTAAATGGATTGTTATTGCAGCATTGTTTATAAAAGCTAAAAGGAAAAAAGGCAGAGGGAAGCATATATCTACCTCCTCTATTACCTCCTGTAAAAAAATACAATATAGTTAAAAACAAGCAAAACTAGAAAGGAGATGATAGCAAGAAAATGTCGAAATCTAGAAAGCATACATTTGAGGGATAACTTTCACAGCACACCAAAGAAAAGTAAATCCAAAGCCAGTAAATGGAGAAGCACTTCAAAAACTAGTAAGGATCAAAGACTGATCTAAGAATTTTACATACAGGTGGAGTGTAAAATGGGAAGTTTGCAGGAAATATTTTTACGAAGAATTGCCAACTCAATTATCTGTACTTAGAATGGCAAGACCTCTGTAGAATGTCTGGACTCAACATGTATTAACTTTAATGTTTGATGAATGAAATGTACAGCATTTGAAATTTGTACATCAGTGAAAGATTTATTCACAGACTATTTCCTAATAATAGTATCAAGTAAGTCCTGCTTAAATACCACTTCATTGTTCACTGCAACTGCTGCATCGCAGGTACATTTTTTTGTTGTTGTTCCATTTGCATCCTTGTCTACTGTCTACACAGCAAGACAATTCCACAACAGTAACAAAAGAGTGGAAGTTTGCTCTCTGGGGAGGCTAAGCCAGAAGGCCTACTGATTCATGGTCAATTGGCAAACATGAGTATGGGGCATTAAAATGAATACAAAAGTTTAAGAGAAAATTGGCATAGTGACTGGTGAGACCCTTTTGACCCATCTGCTCATTTGGAATAGCAGCACTGACTTATATTCCTATTAAAAAATTTTTTCTGGGTAAAATTTTCTGAAGAGAAAAGACTTATAGAATCTTACACTTGAAAATACCCAAGAAAACAGCTGGGAACCATTCTGTGGTTGATTAGAAAAATAGCCACTTAATTCTTCTCCTCCCTGCACTTTGCAGTGTGACTTTACAGATCTTCCCATCAAGAAGTGGGGACAACTTCCCCACCTTTGAATCGGGGTTGGCTATGTGGTTTGCTTTGGCTAAAGGAACAAACATTAGCAAAGTAATACAAAACAGATGCTTAAAAACCACTTGTATGTCAGGGCATGCTCTCTTGCACATGGAATCCTGAAACCATCATGGAACAAGCCCATTATAGTCTCCTGGAAGATGAGAGGAAGAGCACACAGATGCCTCAGCCAACAGACTATCAACCAAAACACATGAGATCCTAGATCATCTAGCTGCCAGCCAACATAGCAGTTGATAAAAAAAAGCATGAGCTAGCCCAGAGAGATCAGCTGAGCCAGATAGACTCCACCTAATCCACAGAATCATGAGCTAAATACATGGTTATTATTTTAAGCTACTCATTTTGAGGTTGACTTGTTTCACAGCAAAGAAGAACTGGAATACTAGCTGACCAATCCATTGTAAAACCCACTATGTTTTTGAATACCAAACTTCCTACTAACTTTACGGGACATAATTTTTAACTAGGAAAAAAAAAAAGTCAAATGCAGTCATACTCACATATTAAAAAAAAGCACTTAATTAGAAAACTGACAACAAAACAAATTTTAAAAACGTTTTTAAGAACTAGGAAAAAGCAAAACTAGTCGAGAGAAAAGAACAAAATGTCATAAAAACTTATTTTATGTCCTAGGAGAGATGATATTTCAGGCTATAACAAGAAGATAAGGTTATAAAAATGGAATCTTTAAGAACAAAAAGTGCTATTTGAAATTTCAAATATGATAGCAAAAACAGAAAACTGAATAGAAACATTGGCTGATATAATTGAGAAAATCTGTCACAATAAAAAACAAGACAAAGAAAATAGAAGGGATAGGATAATTTTGAGAATCAGTTTAAGAATGTGAATATATGAATAATAGACATTTAAGAAAATGTAGAGAAAATAGAGAAAAATTATCAAAGTAATAATTCAAGATTTTTTAGAAGTTAAATATAATCATATTCTAGATTACTATATAATAGTTTCAAAAAGGCTAACAAGGCATATGATTTTAAAACTTATAACTCCAGAAACAAGGATCCTAAATGCTTGCAGAGAGAAGAGGAATGGGGAAAAAAGGTTATATGCAAAGTATCTGGAGTAAGAATGTTATAGGACTACTAAATAACTTTTTAAACTACCTTTTTATTAATTTTAGTAACTAAAGTAGCTTTTTAGTTTACACTACATTAAAAAGCTAAAGATCATTGAAAGTTGAAAAAAAAAACTGAAATCTAAACATCTTAAAAATATTGAAGGGAAATAATTCTCAACTAGAATTATACACCCAGTGGACATATATCAAATATGAGAAGGAGCTAATGATATTCTCAGGCATGCTTGGTTTTAAAGTTTTTACTGCCCCTGCAACTTTTCTCAGGAAGTTAGCAGAGGAGGTGTTTGCTCCAAAGAGAAGATAAAACAAGCAGGGAAAAACATAGATTCCAGGAAACAATGGATCTAGCACAGGATGATAAAGACCAGCACTATGCCTCAGAGCAGGCTGATGAACAGGTGGGAGGAAGGATGGCTTGAACGGAGATGTCTAAAGATGAAATTGATAGAATACTGGATTCATTTGGAACATGTGGAGGACGATGAAAGAGAACATTCATATTTGGTTTTGTATACTCACTTATTATGAAGTTGAATACATGCAATCCTTTTAGTGAAAAATGTTTTAGTATAGAATTGTGCTGTAAATTCATTAAATGCAACTTCCTATAAAACAATATATCCAAAAAATGTGATTTTGCTTTTAACATAACTGTAAATTATATTTTTACAGAGTTAATAAGGCTACTGATTCTAATACATTTTCACTTTTCAAAATCAAACAAACATTAAAGGAGTGGGGGGTTTCTGTAGGCTACATATATTTAAATTGGGCCAATTACATACATTTGATTCCTCCATAAACCACAGTTAATGATACTTTATCATGATTTATACCACTATAACTATGAGCACTTTCTGAAGAAAAAACAATGCTATAAAGACACTAAGGTGATGGTTGTCTGTCAAAAAACAAGATGCTTATACAGCCTTTTAGAAGCAGTGCTGTCCCAAGGACAGCTAGCACCCTGCTTTGGACTCGCCCATGCACCACAGTGCATTTCCCATTAAATATTCTGATGCTAAACTAAAGGTTACTGTTGTTAGAACAATTATCTTACAAATTTAAAAATGTAACAATGTATTGCGGTCACCACCTCTGCAATACACTCTGGAATTGATTCGTGTGTTCTAGTACAGCATGATAAATAATTGAGTCGTGTGTTCTAGTACAGCATGATAAATAAATACATTTATATAAATGCATATATATATATATATATATATATATATATATATATATATATATAAATATCTCCATGAGTCTCTGTTTGTTTGTCCTATTCATTTGGTGCTTTTAGGTTTATATCCCACATATAAGTGATATCACATAATTTTCAACTTTTTCTGTCCGGCTTATTTCTCTTTGTATGATTATTTCAAGGTCCATTCATATTGTTGCAAATGGCAATATTTCATCTCTTCTTATGGCTGAGTAATATTCCATTGTATGTATGTACCAAAGCTTCTTTAGCTAATCATCTATCATAGGACACTTCAGTTGCTTCCATGTCCTGGCCACTGTGAAAAGTGTTGCTATGAACATCGGTGTGCAAATATCCTTTTGGTTATGGGTTTTCAAGTCTTTGGGGTAAATACCCAGTAGAGAGATTGCTGGATCATATAGTAGATCAATTCTTAGTTTTTTGAGGAACCTCCATATTGTTTTTCATAGTGGCAATTTGCAGTCCCACCAGCAGTATATGAGGGTTCCTTTTTTTTCATATCCTCGTCAACATTTGTTATTACTTGTCCTGTTGATTATAGCTATTCTAACAGGTGTGAAATGGTATTTCATTGTGGTTTTGATTTGCATTTCCCTAATAGCTAGTGATGTTAAGCATCTTTTCATGTATTTGTTGGCCATTTGTATGTCCTCTAGGGAGAAGTGTCTGTTAAGGTCTTCTACGCATTTTCTGTTTGGATCATTTGGTTTTTTTTGTTGTTGTTATTGAGTCGTATGAGTTCTTTGTATATTTTGCACATTAGGCCCTTATTGGAGGTATTGCTTGAAAATATATTTTCCCATTCAGATGGTTGTCTTTTTACCTTGTTGACGATTTCTTTTGCTGAGCAGAAGCTTTTTAGTTTGATGTAGTTTCATTCATTTATTTTAGCTTTTATTCCCCTTGCCTTTGAGGTCAAATTCATAAAATCCATGACATGGACTATAGACTACTGTTTACCAGAGGGTAAGGGGTGGGGGAGGAGGGAGGAGGTAGACAAGGTAAAGAGGGTCAAATATAGGGGGTAGGGGGAGGGTGAAGTAGGTAAAGTGGATGAATATATGGTAGCTGAAGGAAACTGGACTTTGGGTAGTAAACATAAAATAGAGTATGCAGATGTGAAATTATGATGTACATCTGAAGAATTACATAATGTGTATTAACACTAATGTTACTAATAAACTTAATAAAAAAATAAAAATAAATATAGAATATGTGTTTGATATAATATTGTTGCTCTTCATCCTCCTATATCAGGTCATATGCTGACTATGTAGTTTTGGAAGCCTAAAGACTAGCGAAAAGAAAAGGGCAAGAACTCCTTGGAAAGGTAATCTACTGGCCTTATTTTTTCATATTCCTGGAGAATTATGCTGAGATTAGTCTCTATGATCTCCAGTGTTCCCCTAATGTCAGGCATTTTGCTTGTCTGAAAAATTTTATTTGAAGTCATGACCGAAATATATCAGTGCTCGAGCTCCTGATTATGAAAACCTAGCAACATTTGAGCCAAGTAGTGAAAACCTAACAACATTGAGCATTTGAGCCAAAGATAGATTGGCAACACTTTGAGCCAAGATAAAGATTATTATAAGCTGCATCTCAAAAAAAAAAAAAAAAGAAGAAGAGGACCATTTCTATCTGCCACACATTTCACCTTAGTAAAAACATACAATATATCAAAGTTCAAAAAAAGATTAAATAAAGTTCTAATCAGTCATAGCTAAGAATTCTTATGAGGAAAAAATTGATAAAAATATAGCTAATCATGATAAACTAAAAAATTGGGGTGTGGTTGTGGCATCTCTATTAAACATATTTTAATATGTTTGTGTTATATATGAAGTTTATTAGTCAATAATTATAAATTCAAATTTTATGTAAAGTTATATATAACATGTATAACTTATTAAAAGTTCAAAATTCATTATTTTTGTGTATAAAATATTAAAATAGAACAACCTTGGCATTTTGATTCAATCTGATAGGACAGATTTTTTGTTCTATTTTAGATTTTTATAATAAAATTCATATCAATTTAAATTTTTTTGGAAGTATTCATCTTTCTAAGGGCACTGTTTATCATGTCAGTTAAGAGATAGTAGGTTTTGTATACATTTATATTACAGTATATATCTTAACTTAATGAATGGTGAGCTCCTAAGGATAAGTAAAATATTTACAGTAACAAGAACCATGCCTAGTAGGTAATCAATGTACTTTGATTTAGTAAAGGCATAATCACATGCTTCCTTGGACTCTGCTAGCACAGAGAATTTCAGTGCATCGTTCATTCTGTGAATTTCATTGACGAGCTGGGAAGACCACATAGCTATATATGAAGCAATGAGGAAACCACATAAGGCACATAGGCTCTCGATATCTCGGAGACAATCATCTAGAGTCCTGTTTAAATCTCCATATTGGCAAGAATTTACATTGGGATGGATATTATTTTTCATATGAAATAAAGATTTTATTATGTTATAAAAGACTGTAAATGTGAATATAAAGCAGAGGACTAAAGTGTTGGCCAGTTTACTCACTAGTGACTCACTAGCCCACACCAGCCTCAAGGCATCTATGATTCAAATATATGCCTCACCAAATTATATGGAAAAATTACATGGGCTTTTGTGATCTTGAAAAGGTCAAAACCACTAATATAAATATGAGAATGCCTATGGTCTAATATATGGTCAAGTGTGCCCTAGAGTTACAGGAATCAAAAGAAGGGGTAAGCCAATGTGGGCAGATGTAGTCATTCACTGTTCATTGAGGAGATAGATATATGTTGAGTACATTCAGAAGAAGGGTGTTAAAATAGGCAAAAAGAAAATTTCAAGTAGGTGAATTGCATAATTTAGAAATAAAGATTGATGTGAATAGTGTACTCTTAAAACAATGAAACCAACTTAATGCAAGCAGAAGTTAGATTTGTGAAAAAAAAAGAAAAATAGGTCAGAAAATTATAAAAGAACTAAATCATGCAGAAAGAAAGAAAAAGAGAGAGCGGGGAGAGGGAGAGAGGGAGAAGGGAGAGAAGAGGGAGGAGAGGAGGAGGCTGAAAAGGGAGGAAGAAGGAAGGAAGAAGGAAGGAAGGAAGGAAGGAAGGAAGGAAGGAAGGAAGGAAGGAATTAAAAAAGACACCCATGAAGGTTAATGTGAGAAATTAAATCTTGGTACAGCAGTCATCAAGAAAGAACTGTTGGTTATCCAAGATAAAGTCATTCAAGCAAATGGTGCTTTAGAAAGAGTAAGTCAATGTTGGTGAGCAGACCAGACTATAAAGATTAAAATTTTATAGAAAGAATAGTCATTGGAAGGCTCTGACTAATTAAACTGTGAGCAATGAGAAAGAAAGAGGAATGTACAAGTCTAAAAGATATGGGAATTATATCACTGCCATAACTTGGTGCCTCAGTATAGGGAAGGAAAGATAAAAGTGTCAAAAATTTTGTTTTCAAGCCAATTTCCTCAGGTGTTTAAAATATCTTTTGAATAAATTTGCAATTATCAATACAACTCACTTTGAGAATTGCTTCAGCCCATCTTTTAGCAAATATTCCACTCAAATCAATTATGTATTCTCAGATCTTTTTCTTATCAACCCCTCTGACACTTATTAAAGAACAGTATTTATAATTTATTTCTGTCTATACTTTTACCATCATTTTTTAGCTACAAAAAAGGTGAAATATTTGTAGAAAATAATGCTAAAGCCTCATGATCAAAGATAGAAAGCCATGTTAATGTGTAATGAAAAGAAGTGAGTAGAAGTGATACAATACGGTGTACATGACTCAAAGTGTCAACCATAGCTGGGAGTAGCAAAGGCCCCAGATGACAGATAACAAGATTGATAGATTCATTTAGTGAAAATGTGTGTGTGTGCACGTTCATGTGCATGTGTGTATGTGGAATGTTTGCTAAAACATCTGCTCAGCTAAAACATCCAGCAAGAGTAACAGAAGAAATGAAAGGAAAAGGGAGATAAAAGAGAAACCATACGTCTGAAACTTCGGAATTCCCGAGTAAGCTTTTGCTACTTAACTTTGGCGCTCTTTCTTCAAGATTGCTACTGTGAACCCAGCAGGAATTTAAGACAAAGAGGAATTGGAGAAATGACTTGGAACATTTTAATTCATGTAGCCAGAAGTGATAAATGACATTTCTAAAACGACTAAAATGTCTTTTTCCAACATTCTTGAAGTTGAATGCCCATAATATGAATGTAAACATATCACATCTCTTTCCCAAGTAAATCAATCTGTTGATACCTTTCCCAAATTCTAAAACCTTACTTGCTTGAAATAACAAGAATCCTCATGGCATGCTGAGTAAATTACTCATCCATATGTGGTATATTATTCATATCCTGGAAAAGGAAGATTCCTCAGAGGAGAATTTTAGTCCCTAGGATATGTTTTACTTCCCTTGCTGACCACGTAATTGGGTCTTTCGTGAATAAAGTCAAACATTGCTTAATGTGAAGGTGAAAAATTACATTCTATAAAGGCAGTTTGAAGATGAGGATTTCTAAATACTCTAAAAATAACTGAGACCGTTTATTATCTGTTAAGGCACAGATATCCTGAGTCTCCAAGTAAACAAACCTCTGAATATAAAAATTCAAAACCTCCCTAAGGGAGAGTTAGAAGTGCCTACAAACTGGAAATAAAGTGACCTAGACAAAATACTTAAAATTATGTTGTCTGGAAAGACAAAATAATCTGATTCTAATAGATGTGTTTTTACATCATTTTCAACAACTGTAACTTACAGAAGAAAATCATATGTCCATGACAACAAAAATAAAAAAAATTATAGTATATATGGAATTTTTTCAAGTAAAGTTTATCTCTCTATCCATGTCGAATAGTAAGCTAAACAGGCAACAGAGACCTCGTTTTAAATTATGCATAATTATACAGCTAAGAGAAACACTGACCAGGTAAAGAGCCAATCCATGACTTAGTCTGAAATATCGCAGAATTAGAGACTGTCAAAATTTAGATATGATGAAGACCGGTTATGAAGCCTAGCCAAGAGTCCTTGGTGAATTAAATCTTCCTTCATTTTAGTGTAATATACCAGCTGACAACAAGGAACTAAATTTCATATGTATTCTATTTAATTTTCTGTGGTTGAATTGATTACCATATCAAGTTACGAAGACTACGTACTTTTTTCCCCAAAATGTATGCTAGTTGTCATTTAGATGTCATGCTTACAGAGGGTCGATTTTCACTTTTGCTTAGGTTTATGGAGACAGTGCATCATTCTGAATCCTTTCTCAGGCACCTACATCAGGATTTCGTTTTTACTACATCGCTAGAGTAATGAGGCCAAGGACGGGTACAAGGAGCTCAAGTGCTAGAGTAGAAACTCTGAAAGAATTTTTTTTTTTGTCCTAGCTTTCTGGACTCTGGCCATTGCTGAACACACAAAATGGCCATATATAAGGCGGAAGACCAGAGACTACAAGTTAAAGTTCTAGAGAATTAGTAACGGCCAAGAGAACTGCTCATAGAAGCTGCTGTAGTAACCCAGATTGTCTAACAGCATTGTTTACCATTTGACCAAGACATTAGTCTGATAGGAGGCAATCAGAAGTCATTTAACAGTGTACTGAACCCCTGGAAAGAACAAGACTTGTTCTGAAACATTGGAACTACAAATGTCATGATTAAATATAGCACTGACTTCTAGGGGACTTGTTTCATTTCCACAACTAATCGGTAATGATTCAGGATGTCACACAACCTATTCGTACATGAATAAAAATGAGACTATCTCAGAGTGGAATTTAATTGAGGAAGGATCAAAATACTTTAAATTAATTAAATATTTTAAGCACTTAAAAAAGGTTATTGTCAATATTCTATTATACATAGGATATACATGAACATTCAGATAGAGATGACAGAAAATCAATGGAACTTTGAGGTTTACAGTTAATATGAATAATGAGTAAAATGTACAGTAACATGTTCTCACTAAGAACAAAGGGTCTAAGTTTCCTGGCTATGCCAGGGGTAGCACCCTCATATTTCCACATGTCATTATTACTATAAATGCTTTGTTTCCAATGTTACAGCTGGGCTCACAACCTAAATCTTTTAAATTCAATTGCTGGTAAGCTAAATAGCTTATGGCTGAGTGTGAGGATTCATATTTCTTAACTTTAAGCAATGAGTTGTTGCCTGTGGGGATGTGTTAAACTAACATATGAATAATATGCCTCAGGAGAGTTCAAACAGAGGAGGTGCTTTGTATTCACACCAGGTCCCCCATGTATTTTTCTCATTACAATTACAGACAAAATAGTATCATTTTTAAATCTGTACAATAATACAGAAAAAAAATCTTTAGAGACCAAAGTGATGAACTGTTTAACAAATTTAATAAAAGGAAACAAGATCTCTAGAAGAAGGTGGACTAAAATGAGAGTTCCTGGTATCATTCACTTCTGACAGACCCACCTGGGGTGAAGCATGATACAAGGACCCTCCTTGTAGTGATATAAACTTTTAAAACCCTGATTCAATTGTCCCTCAAAAGTTGCATAAGTGTAATAAAATTACTTCTTTCACAAAACACATGTGAAAATTGACTTTAAGAAAACAGAAAATTCTCTTTTAAATATATATATATTCAAGAAATTTCTTCTCTTCTCTGAACATCCTTGTTAATACTCATTTAGATGTTTCATCCAAAGAACTAGCATATATCCCTCTGAATAGAGGCCACATTTAATCGTATAGCCTCTTGTATTTTTTCTAGAATAATGAATGTGCAAGATGAACATCAAAATGACACATATGACTCCCTCGTCTTTCTTCTACAATTTGATGTGTGTACGTATGTGTGCACGACAGTGGCTTTGTGAGTCCAGGGCAAAGGGCAGTGAGAAGGCATACAGGGAAGAATACAGAGGGGCTTAAATTTAATTCAGTTTGCAAAGCATAATTTGTTTTATCCATACTACTGCCAAACAGTAAAATTACAAAATTCACCTTTAACACACTCTAAATAATTTTGATTCTAGAACTCAATGTTTAAGATTTACACATTTATGTCACTATTGGAATCTTGAGAGTTTTACAACTCTTTTGTAAGGAGCGTAGACCAAACAAACAGAGTAGGGCAAAATGATATTAAAAATTAGAAATAGAAAACAATTTAGAAACAGGGATTTTTCTCTATTAAAAATAGTTGATCAATATTTGGCTTCCCAAGCTACTTACAAAACAAAGGGCAGTTTAATATCAGAAGAGTAAATCTAAAACAAAACAACAAAGTAAAATAAAAACAAAAACAAAAAAATACTTAATCTGAATTGAGTCCTGGATTTCCCATTTTTAATCTTTATTATCTTGTGAAAGTCACATTTTCTTGACGTTTTCATTTGTAAAATATAAATGATAAATCTGCTTAATCTGCAGGGTTCTTGTACAAATGCTAGATAGGAAATGGTGCAAGGGAAAAATCTGCCTTGATGTACTCCTGACCTCGTTTTGTTTTAGGTAGCTTGGTAACTTTCAAAAATATATACAGTAAAAAAAGATAAAATAGTTTAGGGAATTAGGATAAATGGAAAATAGAAACAGGGAAATAAAGTCAGGAGTCAGGAGTATAATAAATGCTAAGTTTATAACACATGGTCCTAAATATTGTTAAAAGTAAGCTTCAATTTTAAATCTGTTTCCTAGCATCCCAAGCAAAGATCGTGAAATAATAATATTTACATAAAAGATAAACAGACTAATTTTTAGTTAATATGTAATCATTCTGTAATATCTAATTAGTAATAATTACTTAACTTCTTTTGCTTCAGTTTTATCTATAAAATGATCATTATGTTGATTGTGAAGGATTACTGAGTGATCAAATTAAATAATTCATATGTCTGACATATTGTACAATCTTAATAAATGTTAGCTATTATGATTAGTAATAACAAGGAGCTATCACTAGCACTAGCATCACCACCACAACTTTTACTGATAACATTTTACTACTACCAGCAGCAGCAGCAGCAGTGGCCTGACTTACTAGCAAACATTTAATGAACATTTACTATGTGCCAGGCACGTTGCTTACATCTTTCCATTTGTCACTATTCATTATACACTAGATGACAGCATTTTTCTAGGTATATAAAATATAATAATAAACCAAAACACATATTTCTGGTCCTTCTGGAACTACAGTTCTACTGGAGAATGTAGGTACAATTATTTTTTTCTAGTTTGTTGATAAGAAAATTGAGATTAATATCCAGGCAAGCGCACGTAGCAAGAATTTACAGAATGGAACTCAAACTCAAGACTACTGCCCTCCACACATAAACACCATAAAATCAATCCACACTCATTTTTAGGAATGTTAAGGTTAAGACACTAAAGGAATTGTGAAGCACAAATTTAATGAGGTTGTAGAATATCATATATTTCCTTATTTTGTTTTCTTCCTGTTTTCCTTCACCAGTTGTATAAACCAAGTAAAGAAAGACAATGAATACAATGACAAAATAAGAGAAGAAGGGAAAAAAGGAGGAGGAGAAACTAGAGAAGGAGAAATTTTGTAATATCTCACAAAGTTGAAGATGCTCATACCATATATTTTAGCAACTTTGCTGTTTGGTACATACAAATAGCAAAAAAAAAGTAAATGTGAATCAATAGGACAATGAGTAAATTTATCATACTTTTATTCAATAGAACACTATGCCAAAAATAAAAATTAATAAACTACACACTTGCCTATTAAAATGAATAAATTCTGTAAAAGTAATGTATAACGAAAGAGAACAGTTTACGCAGTCCTATTTTATAGAAAGCCGTAAATCTTGTTCTATTTAAAGATATACATAAACTAATTAATAAAAGTTAAAAACTTCACATTCAAGATTATATCTGTCACTGTCACTGTCACTGTCACTGTAAGAAGGTAAATGAAAGAAAAGAGTGTACTACAGCTGGGAATTGATAGAAAAGAGCCTTCAAGTGCAACGGTGATTGTATCACCATGATAGGCACATGCAATATTATTCTTTAAACCTTCATCGCATATGTATATGCTATATAAGAATTATATGTTTTATAATATATCATATAATTTATTTATAGTATATATTACTTTAAAACATATTTTAAAATTTTACTTCTACAAAACAAACTTTGTCTACCTTTTGGCTGTTTAATGAGATTTCTAACCCAAAGCCATGATTAAATTCAAAAAGTGTTTGTTTATTTATTTATTTTTAATTAATTAATTAATTTATTTTTTAGGCGAGGCAACCTTGGTTGACTCCACAGATTGCAAGGACCTTGACAGATTACAATCCCTTATTTGTTTGTTTTTTATGCCTACAGTATCTAATCTTCCTAGGTGGTCTCTTATCCAAGTACTAACCAGGCCCAACCCTGCTTAACTTTTGAGATCAGACAGGATCAGGCTTGTTCAGCGTGCATGGCCATAGAGAGAAAAGTGTTTTTTAAAGCACAGTTAAAATGATGCTATATTTACAAATGTCTATGATATCATTGCTTATAAACAAAACTTAAGAATAAATGATTTCTCATTAATAGAGGAGTTGTTAAAAGATTTATATCACATGTTGTCATGAAGCTATTAAAAATAAATTAGAGCCATATCAACTTATGAAAGCTTTTTGTAAGATACTAAGATAAAAACCAAACCAAAAAAAAAAAAAATCAAGATAAAGTCAAAGAAAATAAAAAAGGTTTTGGTAACATGCAGTGACAGAATCTATATGCATTTATATAGTGGTGTATATTTTAAATTATTGTGAAAGAAGAAGGAAAGAGAAGGGAAACGATAAAGAAAAAGACTGAATATGTTTTTAAAGGTAGCATGTTTAGTATGATCACTTATGTACAATTACTTTTGTTTGTTTATATACATTAATAAATTAGAGCATCAGAACAATAAAGTTGTATTAACCTATTGATATACAGGGAAGACCAATATACTAAGTGAAAAGCAAGTGGCATAGCAATAGGTATATTAAAGATAATATCTATGAATAATAACAAATGATAAGAACACTTTATATGTGTGTATTATATATATACGTGTGTGTGTGTGTGTGTGTGTATGTTATGAAAGTGAACAAAAGAAACCTAAGTCAAATGGAGTCAGGAAGCCATGAAGGGAGGGCTCTTGCATCACTCACCACAGCTTGCAGACCCTAGCAAAAAGAAAGAGGATTTCCTTCTGAACCAGCAACGACAACCTGCTCACTGCTTGCAGCCAATAAACGATCAGCACAGCCTTCCCTAATTTCCTTCTAAAACTGAATAAAAGCTGACCTGCCTTTTGTTTCCTCGGACTTGCTTATGGTTCACCATAATTTACTTGTCCCGAATTGCAATTTCTCTGCTATTCATGAATAGCAGAGAAATTAGGTAGCTAAAGATCTTATTATTTTCATTTGATAAGGTCAACTACATGTATTTAGTCACACACTCATAATGTGTATGCTTTTCTGATCAACAAGAAGTAATGGGATATATTCTGGTTAATGTTGGTTACCTTAGGAAAATAGATTGGAGTAGAGATTAGGAAGGAAGAGGAGATAGTTAAATTTATTTTTGCACATCTTTGAATAATTTCCTCCATTATAGTATAGATACATAATTCCATAACTTAAAAAACCACCAAATAAAAAAATATTGCTTTTTAGAAAAAAAAAGTTATCTGGAATTATATCTTTGTTATAATGACTAACAATCCTTTGAAACTGTATTAAAAAATTACTTTCACATTCTGCCATCATTTTCTGAAGAAATATTAATCAGAACAAGGAAAAGATACAGCTTTTCTTAATGAATTGGTTGACAATGGATAGTATAAAACTGTGGGTCAATCTGAATGAATTTCTGATTCGCCAGGTTTCTTACGCTTCTATCTAACAGAATGTTTATTTTTTGTAGGTGACTTTCTTTCATCTATTTCTTATGAAATATCTTTTAGAAAAGAGGCCCTTAGTATTGTCAATATTAGTACATCATTATCAATAGTCAGTGGAAATCTGGTAGGCATTCGTAGGTAGATAACAGCTGACTTTAAATCTTTAATGCCTTGACACTGAAAATCCAGGATTTATACAAAATTTACACTTCAGTTCATGATGCAGAAAAAAATTAAAAAAAAAAAAACAATTTAAGAGACTAAGCTATTACAAGAATAGAGAATACAACGTTCTTCACCAGATAGAAGAAGGGTGTCAGTGTTCGTGATAAGGGATTCTTGAATGGATCTGCAGGTGTTTCTATAAACAGTAAGGTTCGTCAGGGATATCCACGCTCTGCAGTTTGTCTGCCATCATTTGTGTCTCTCAGAAACTGAACTCACATAGCTGATGGACTCACGGCCAGCAGAAGTTGTATTCAAATCAGTCTTTTTTACAAAGCCTACCTCTTTGAGGAAGCAGAGAACACCTTTGTCTTTCTTTCTAAACATCTTATAACTATCTTAAAACAAGGACCTATTCATGGACAAATGGCTATGGGAACAAAAATTAAGAGTAGACCTTAGATTGTGACATTTCAGGACAGATTTTACACATATATCTCTTTAAATAGCTTCTTTCACTTATCTGCATACAAATCTGTTATTGTTAATTCACCTAATGAAACTACTTGCACATTTCTTACTTACTGTTAGAACTAATGATGGCTTTATTATGAAATTTCCATTTTTCCAACAAGTCTCTTTGAAGGAAAACCCATGTTCCTAGGGAGAAAAATGACATCCATATCCAACTTGATTTCTAAAGTTCTTTCCACACCATTACTTCTCCATCACTGTATTTAAAAAAAATCTGCCTTTTTTTTTTTTTTTAAGTTCATGAATTCAGCTTGTTTCTATTATGGCAAGATAAATCTATTAGCTAATATCAAATATTTTTCTCCCTTTTTCTCCCCTGCATCTTTTTTGTTTTATAGCAATATCTGCCCCTAAGCTAAAGGTCTTTATCAATTGAGGACAAAAGCGAACAAAGGAACTCAAAGAATTTTAAGAAACCAACTGAATTTTAAAATATATTTTATGAAGTCTAGAGTAGAAACATTTTTGAAATCCAAAAGAGTTGGACTTTCAAGTGTCAGATCTTGTAGAGGAAATGTTTTCTCTTATTAGCAAAAACCATGTCTTCAAATAATAATGAAAATCTCAAAGGGCTTTCTTTACGGGTAGAATTTAGATCATAAAAAACAGGACTGCAAAAAAAAATGTGTGACATGTGAAATAGCTAAAGTCAATCAAAATTGAATAAACTTTGTTGAAGGTCCTAAGAAGGTACCCTGTTGCCCATATCAATCACAGGCAGAGCTACTGAAGTACAACCAACAGGAACCGAGATGAGGCTGAAGAGAACCCAGAGCACAGCAACTCAATATGTAGTTCAAAAAGCCCCTTAGGAAGAGCTGACTTCCTAGAGAAGTTCCACCTCCAGCATGGCACCACTGTATCTATTCATGCAAAAAAGACCTGTATCAACACTCCAAGTCCCCTGGGGACAAACTGTAAAGAAACATTTGAGAATTTTTTATATCTCAAAATAATTATGTTGAGTTCAGCAGAAATTACCAGAAACCATGGAAAATCCTGATGGTGGGGAGAAGGAGGTCAGTTTCCCAATGATGAGCATGGCAGGATTGAAGTCAAACCTTTCAGTACAAGCTAGAAAGAATGAATGTCAACAACATAAGGTTGTGCACTGAACTATCTTTTCCAGATACCAAACAATACCTAAAACTATGAAAGGGGAAGAGCAGGGGAAGAGAGTGGGCATTCTTGACTTTTCCTGATCTTACAGGAAAAGCTTGCAGCTTTTCAGTGTTGATGATGACTTGGGAATAAGTTTAACCATGGAAGTAAAAGATCTGCACACTGAAAACTATAAAATATCGATGAAAGAAATTAAAGAACACAAAAAATGGGAAGATGTCTCATGTTCATAGACTAAAAGAATTAATATTATTAAAATGTCCATACTACCCAAAGTGATCTACAGATTCAATGCAATCTCTATCAAAATTCCAATAGTATTTTTCATAGAATTAGAAAAACAATCCTAAGATTTATATAGAAACACAGAGGACCTCGAATAGCCAAAGCTATCTTGTGCAAAAGGAACAAAGCCAGAGTCAATATACTTCCTGATTTCAAAATATATTACAAAGCTATAATAATCAAAATACCATGATACTGGCATAAAAACAGGCATATAGATAAATTAAGCAAAACAGAGTCTTTAAATAAACAAATCCATGCATTTACAGTCAAGGTATAGTCAACAAGTTTGCCAAGAATACACAATGGCAAAAGGACAATCTGTTCAATAAATGGTGCTGGGAAAACAATATCCACATGCAGAAGAATGAAACTGGGTCCCTATATCATTTACAAAAATCAGCTCCAAATGAATCAAAGACTTAAATGTAAGACTTGAAATGATAAAACTACCAGAAAATATATAGGAAAGAAGTTCCTTGACAGTAGTCTGGGCAATGATTTTCGGAAGCCCCAGAAGTATTCAACAAAAGGAAAAGACAAGCTGAGTTGTGTCACTGTAAAAAGTTTCTGCACAGAAAAGGAAACAATCAACAGAGTTAAGAGACAACCAGTGGAATGGGAGAAAATATTTGCAAATCATATATCTGATAAGAAGTTAGTATCCAAAATATGCAAGGAAATTAAACAACTCAATAGCAAAACAAATCAAAATGAAAAACAAAATAACCAGATTAAAAAATGGGCAAATGACTTTGATAGACATTTTTTCAAAAAAAATAAAAATACAAATGGCCAACAGGTATATGAAGTGGTACACAACATTGCTAATGATTAGAGAAATGAAAATCACGAGGTATCACCTTATACTCATTAAAATGACTATTACCTAAACATAAAAGATAATGAGTATTGGCAAGAGTGTGGAGAAGAGAGAATCTTTATATATTGTTGGTGAGAATGTAAATCGGTGTAGCCATTAAGGAAAAAAGTATGGATTTTTCTCAAAAAATTAAAAATAGAAATATATGATCCAGCAATCCCATTTCTGAATATACATATGAAGGAAATGAAATCAGAATTTTGACAAGATGCTTGCATTCTGATATTCATTGCAAAATTATTTGCAATAAACAAGACATGGAAATGACCTAAGTGTCCATCAAGAGATGAATGGATAAAGAAAAGGTGATATATATAATTTCATTGCATATTATATATCTGTATATGTGATATGCAATGGAATAAGCAGAATAGCATAAGTTAGTAGTAGCTTGATCTTGAAAGATACCAGGGGTTATAAGGAGTAGACAATTGCAAGGGATAATTGGAGATATAATCTATCACACATGGGTGGTGAGAGAGAGCAATGTCAAGGGTTACTGCTAGGCTTCTGGCTTATGGAATTGAGTAGACAGAGATGTCATTTCTTGCAAGAGAATATAGCGGAAAAAATACAAAGTTGGAGCAGGTAAGAGTAAATGACTATTTGTTAAATGAATAATACAATAGAATTATATGACACAGCCCTTAACTCTCAGGACTGAAAAACTAAGTTTGTTTTCTCTCATTCTTTCATTCCCTCTCTGAGGAGGAGCGGGAAATCCACTCTTCAGAGATAGAATCAAAAACATATGTCTTAGATGTTAAATGGATACTAAAGAAAATAACTAGTGTAATTGCTTAATTGGTAGTCGTCAATTAACTGAAGGGAGAAGAAAATGCAATAAGTAGGTAATTTTCCCAGTCCTCTCAGATATCTATCATATTCTTCCTTTTTCTTTTCAAAAGGCAGACATAAAGTATAATTTTTTGTTGACTGGTTTACTTATACATTTATATTTTTCACATTTTCTGAGATGTTGATTTCCTTGTTTAACAGTGAATTATACTGAAGTTCCACACACATGTATCTTAATTCCTCACTTTATGTTGTATAGGGCTACAGATACTTCTGTCCTCAATACAGCTGAGGCAAATTATCCTACAATATCTTTTAAATGTAAAGTTATCAAAGCATTTCCGCCTACAAGTTGCAGTTTAAAATGTAGCTTCAAGATCAAATAATTACTAATCTTCCATTACATTTTGGAAATACCACTCTCTGAACACATGTCAGGGGGCTGCAGAACTAGTGATTCATTTAATTCACTACTTTCATAGGGTATTGTGATGCTCAATGGGCACAGAGGGACACTTCTACTTCAAAAACAATTGCATCCTTTAGTGTTTTCATTCAGGCTAGATCTTCCCCCAATTCCAGGACTTAATTGAACAATTAGTCAGTTAATTGAATTCTCTCATTTAATGTACCTGATTCTATTTTTAAATTTATACATATGTTTTCAGTTGCCTTCCTTCCCCCTCACACTTTATCTGTTGACCATATTTGTCTTTGTTATGGCTGTTCTTTAAAATAAAACATTAAACTATAGCACTTGCATGAAGTCTTTCCTAAGCCTTCACACAGTGATATTACCGAAGGAAAGCAACTCATCCTTACTCATCATATATATATATCCATTTTGTTGACACTTTGTAGGTGGTGCTCCATGGATGCTAAGTGATTTAAGCACAGCTTATCTTCCATTAACCAATTTATGATGACTAACTCAGTTCCCTCAATAGTCTATGTGTATATGCCCATAAAATATAAAAATAGATGTCAAACTGTGGCCAAAATTTTGAACATATATAATAGAGGCAAATTTCATTATATATGAAATGCCTTTATAAATCATAAAGAAAAAATCAGTAAGCCAATAAAAAATAGGCAAGGAGTATGACTATACAGTTCATAAAAAATACAAAAGGCTTTTCAATATCTTGGGAAATGGTCAGCTCTGCTTCTAATTAACATTAAACCTAAGGAACATTAAGACCAAAACTGGCCGTTTATTTATTTAGACTTTGAGATTGAAAAGGATATAAAAGTTTGAGAACCATGTTAATAAAAATGTGGGGAAGTAAGTACTGTTTTACATTGTTTGGGGGAATATAAATCGGAACAAAGTTTATAGAGAAAAACTGGCAAAATCTATCTAAATAAAAAATTCAAAAAATCTTTGGACACAGCAGTTCATTTTTAAAAAGTTATCCTATAGTCATAGATACAAGATGTTCCTTTTTCCATTGGTTTTGATGGCAAAATACTATAAATCAAAGTGTTTATCAGTTAGGAATCTGATGAATAAATTATGGCATTTAGCCATTGAAAACATTAAGGCACTTAATAACTTGATTCTAAAACATGTCAATAAGTTTAAAAGCAGTATATACAGTAGTTATGTGGATGGCTACTACATATTTTTTAAAGATGTATAACCATCCCTACTTATACATGTATTGACTATCTCTAGAAAGAAACATGAAAGAGTAACAGTGGTAACTTCTGGGAAAGGGCACTGGAGAATGGGGATCAGGAAACTTATTTTTCAAATATATACACAGCTAAATAAATCATATGTAATATCTTAATAATGATACAATTATATATCATGTTAATTATTAAATATAATTATGAATATGTATATTAGTGAATACACTATTTAAACTGTCTATAAAGCAAAATGATATATTTTCCATCCACTTAAGAATTTTGATTTAGCTGTCTATTGCCATGTACCACATTATCCCCAAACTTAGAGCCTTAAAATAATAAACATTTATTTCACTATTTGTTGAGCCAGGAATCTGAATGAGGCTTAGCTAAATATCCCTGGTTCAAGGCTCTCATGACATGCATTCAAACTGTTAGCTGAGCTGTAGTCACCTAAAAACTTCATCGGGATTAAATTATCCACTTCCAGACTCACTTACATAGTCGTTGGCATCCCTCTGTCCTTTGTTACATGGCCTCTCCACACACCTCAACACCGCAACATGGCATGCAGAGCAGCCATCCTCTCTCAGAGCAAGCAAGTACAGGTAGAGAGAGCATGAGATCAAGAGAACAAGAAAAAGCCATAGTCTTTTTATAAGCTAAACTTGGAAGTGACATCCTATTGCTTCTATCATAGACAATTCTTTAGAAGTGAGTTAACTCAAAGAGAGAGAATTACACAAAAGTGTGAATACAAGAAAATGAGAATCACGGGGACCACTTAGAAGCTGCCTACTACATACGTGTTCATGTTAAGAAGATAGACATATATCTCAATCACACAGGAAATTCTTAATTTTGCCTTCATGGGCAATCTTTTGTATGCTTTTAGTTTGGTTTTTAGAAGGAGACTAGTATCTTTTTTAAGTAGAATTTAAAGAACATGATGGATAATCAACTCAGGTAGTGTAATTTATTCCAAGTAAGAATGTGACTGTAAAGTAAGAATACGGTCTCTAGCCGCATCATTTATAAGTTTTCATTTGTCAGAGTACCACCAGATAATTTTTAAGTACACACATTTTCTTAATTAGACTGTTTCTTTTTGTTTTGGACAGGGAAATCTAAGTCAGATTACAGTTGACTGGGGAATATAAGATTTAAGAGGAAATTCCAATGCTGAAACAAGTGGTGCCCCCCTCTTGATAATTTCACTAGCACATTATCTGCCTTTTTCCCCCGTGCGGCAATACTGCAGCTGTAGAAGTTGCTTCCTCATCCAAGGACCGCTCCAAACTTTTCCTTTTATTCTTGTTTGGAAATCCTCTTGGGCTTTTAACTGGAATTAAAACATTACTGAAAAGTCATCTGTCTCAAATCTAGGCTGTGGCGCAAAAGATCTTCACGTTAACTGAACGAGTTACATTAGGAAATTATTTAAATCATTGTTAAAAATCCTCAATATATCCTATTCTAAAAATTTTTCAAGGTAAATAGATGGAACAATTCATTGACATGTTTATTTTCTTGAGCTCTAAGTTAAATTTTATTTTACAGACAAAATAATATTATATGCCTACTTTGAAATTGGACAAATTGGTAAATTATTAGTTACACAACTGAAACCTACAGAAAGGGCCACATACTCCTTTACAATAACGTTACAAGAAACTACTGCTCCCTTGACTAGAACATAAGCTTCTGAGAATGAAATAAGAAACATAGAAAAGGCAGAGGAAAAGAATCCCTATGCTCATAACTTTCTGCTCACAAGCTTTCCCTCTACAGGAATGTACTTTTATAAACTCTCTTTTTTGGTTCTGAATCAAGCAGAGACTCTGCAGTCCCAGTTGTATGCTAAAAAGTAATGGAACCAACATGACCTAGCCATGCAAATAATTTTTACAAATAGGGCCTAAAAACAGCATTAACTGAAACTGTACAACATGCCAGAAATAGGATCTCATTTCAAGAATTAACCCACAGGGTACTCAGTAATAAGTTAACCCTCTTCATGGAAAACCACATTTTTACCCACTCAAAGTATCAGAAATCAGTTGTACTTTGCAAAGTTTCTGAGTTAGTCAGGGTAGGTACTTTTCCTAAGACCATAAGAAAAGCAGTTACATTCTCGTTTCTTACTCTTCGCCATGTGAAAGAAAGAAAAAAACCTACATGTTATTACATCTAATATTACATGTTAAAGCCTTGTAAAGATTAGAGTTTTTATTTTTTTATTATGGGAGACCAGGCCACAAATTATCATAGATTCATAGCAGGACTCATTCATTTTACTTTAATATTTTCTAACTAATGGAGCATGAAGGACTCACACAGATATTCTTTCCAAAGCAATAAAAGTCAAATTATTTTCTCTGAGCTATCATTTTAAAAGCTTGATTTATATCGAAAGGAAACAAATCCTCCTGCAAGGGTAGCGGCCAGTTTAGAAAGCTGCACCAGTTAAATATTTCAAAATTTTTGGAAACATAATTTGCCGAAACTGCACGGAACACCCCTCAAGCAAACATGAAGGAGAGCACCAAAAGATATTGCAATCGAGTCTCTTTTATAATATTATGTATGAAAGCCAAACCACATTTACAATTTTTTTTTGCAAAAGTTTGGACTTCTGTACATTATGTGCTTACACAGAATAGGTTATAAAAATTATGAGCTGAGTTTCCATTGACCTTTGCCCTGCCTCCTTAACTTTGAAGAGCACTGTGATTTGTGTTTGAAGATAAGCATAAATGGGTTTCCAGAAGAGATATTCCAGATTCTTAAACATGTTCACCACATATAAAAAGGTGAACATATTTAACATTTAGAATCCGTTTACTAATTATTACTAAGAGTGCATCATAAATAAGAAATTATTCACTAGTTGTAAACAGGCAGTATTCATATTATTCAACATTGAAGATATGTTTGAATATCTTAGAAAGTAAAATGAATACATTCTACTAATATATTAAAGAAAAAACAATAATACTAAGCATAACTAAAATTTACTGAGCATTTACTATGTACAGGTTTTACATTTACCTTGTTTAATTCTCTCAGTAATTCTATAAGCTTGGAACTGATATTATCTCCCTCATTTTACAGATACAGTGCACGATTGCAGAGAAGCTAAGTAAGTTCCCCAAGTTTACCCAGCTAGTAACAGGAGAAGGTACAATGCAGGCTTTTTCAATTTGTAGTCTAGACTATTCTTAACCACTACATGTTAAGACATAAATACTTTAGAAAGCATGAATTCAGTTTGTTTTGTTGTTTGTTTGTTTTTATAGCACAATCCTAAAAAGGAAACATATGTCATTAAGAATTCCATGCCCAATGCAGCACCAATACTTATATTTAATGTTTTCTTTATCTACCTATGTTCAATACCACAATAAAATCTCTTAAAAATACCAGTTAATTTCATTAAAACTTCTAGATGTATAAAACAAATCAGTACTTTTACTAGCATAATCAATTACACATTATTTGTAAATAAAGCAGGACCAAATTTTCTTTTGTCTTATATAATGAACTCTAAATGCAATAGACATCTGTCACATCTCTTGGTGGTCCAGCACCTTTTGATACCCTGGCAATGCTTAAGGGGTTTCCCTTCATGAGGTTGAACCCACAGAACTCACTTCTACAGCCTCAGGGTTAAAAATATTGGCATTTGATTGATTAGTACATACAGGCATGTGACAATTTTCATAAATTAGATTCACCTATGAGAGACTCAGATGTAGAAGTGAGCAGCTTGAGCCAAAAGGTATAAATGCTGGTTTTGGTTCTGGTTTTGGAGACTGACTTCCTACTGACAGCAGTAGCAGTTGTAGAAAATCTGAGTTTCTGATAAGTGCCAACTCTTGTGGTTATGGCAACTGTTCCCTGATCAGGCAGGTTCTGTGACAGGATCAGCAGCATTGCTCCTGAAGCATGGCCTCTAGCCTTATTCTTCAACACTACCAATGATTCCATAAATTATTCAATAACCTTTAGAAGAACAAAAGGTTTTCTTTTTCATCGGCCAGAGTCAGCTTCTATGGCTTATGTTTAAAAAGTCCAAGTTAGGGGTTCTGGTTCTAGATAGGATGGGACTAAACATACTACCCTGTCTCTCTCACTCAGCACAACTACAAAACCTGGGCACATTGAAACTGACACATTTTGAGGACTCTGAAAAGTAGATAACAACAAGTGGGTAGAGGATGTGCATCAGAATTCAAAGTATCAACAAGCCTGTAGTTAATTTACAATGGTTCTCTTCTCTTTTGAACCAAGTAGAACCCTCCTGGACTTCTAACCCACTGGACTATGCCATAAAAAATGGAAGTTGATTTAAGCCACTAAGTTCGGTAATTTGTTATGTAGCAATAGAAAATTAATGTAAGCACAAAGCAAAAACTGACAGAACTGAAAGAATTAAAGATTTTAATTTCTAGTTGAAGACTTAAACGCTCCTTTCTTAATAATACACAGAACTAGTAATCAAAAAATCCCAGCAAAGATATATAAGAACTTAACCTTGAGATTTTTCATTTACTCATATTTAAATAGTGAAGTCTTTTGACTCTATCCTTTGAGAAATGAATATATAGAATCAGATACCCATATAACAAACTCTAGACAAGGAGCATAAGTGGAAAAATAAAGTTTAATTATATAAACAACTGAGACTTAAAGATTTTTGTTGTTACTAAAGCAATATCCATCTTTTTCTGGTGAATACAGTCCATCAACAAGGTATTTCTTATATAATTACAATATATTCACATAATAAAATTCCATGTGAACATTAGATAAATGAAGCAGCTCTCTCTATATTGATATGGAATGATCATTACGATACATCGTTCGTCGAAAAAGATATGGTGCAAAGAAAGTGCAACATGTGGTAGCATATTGGAGCATGCATTTGTGTGAATGTGTGTTTGTGTGTGCCTATACTGTTGGTTAGCCAGGGCGGGTGCATATACTGATAATACCGATTACTTTGAGGGACAGAACGAGGTGCTGAGTGACAGAATTGAGAGGGAGCTTTTCCGTGTAAACCCTTTTGTATTTTTTTTTAAACCTTGAAAATGTATTACCTTTTAAAATATAAATAACTAATCTTGATTGTTAAAAAAATCCATATGATCCCAATCATGCTTAAAAATACATTTATAGAAAAGAGAGTAAAGAGAAATAAACCAATATATACACTATTTTTTTAAATGTCTGATTCCATAAAATTTATTCTGCATACATTTTTGTCTTCCATGTTTTTCTAGAATAAACATAAATCAATTTTATGAATTTGAGTTTTATAAAATAAAAAGAGATTCAATATACTCAAATTCTTACAGAGTAAACTTAATTCTTTGTTTTGGCATTCCTGATTTTTCACCGTTTATACCTAATCTACCTTTTTAACCTCTGCCATTGCCCTCCTTAATAAGCCTCCTATTTTAATCAAATGAAACACTTTCTCTTTCCTTAAACATAACTTGCCATTTTTTTACTAAAGAGCTCAGATACATTATTCTTCACAAAATAAAATAAAACAGTTTCTTTCAGAGATCAAGGGTATGCAATAATGGCAAAGAACAACAAAGGCAAGTTGGGAAGTAGATGTTTTACAATTGACTTTCACCTGTGTCTTGTTACTAAACATAAGCCTTGGATATGAGAAGTACTATTGAACATGTGTATACCTCACCTAAAAATTTCCATTATATGTAATTGGATAGATTTTAATAGTCTTACTCTTTATAGATCCTACGTTTATAAGACCCTATATTCCACCTGAATTTCTATTTTTTGTTATTAATAATTAGTACTTTTGCATGCTAAAAGTAAACTGACTGATTTAGCTATAAGAACTATTTGATTTTAAGTGTATATTACACATTAGCATGGAAAACTTTTAGGCACACTAATGTTAGATTTTTTTTTTGAGTTCTGCATGACTAAAAGATCCCATTTTCCCAAGTGGCAATCATTACTGAAAACTCAGTTTAGCCACTGGATGAATCAAATAGCTCTTCCTCAGAAGATCGAAAAAAAGATGGCTTAACAGGGTAGGCTTCGAGGCCCTTAGCTGATATAAATATTAATATGCGAACTTTCCAGAGAGTCATTGTCCAAATATAAAGTGTTTCTCATGCCAGCAAAATTTTAAAGTCACTTTGAAAGTCCGGAGTTTTCCAGCTCTGTTGGGTGAGGATCTGCCTCCTCACAATTCCTGTATAACTATCAAAGGAGGCAGGAAACTGGGGACCTCTCTTGTGGGGAGTCCACGTATATTCAGACTAAGCATATTGTCTAGAACAAAGTAGACACATTGGGAGAGCCATATTCGATCTTGCCAGCCTCTGACTATGAGCTTCATTGAGCCTGTATTATATGTTTTATAAAGTGACTGTCCTCTCCCTATTTTTGACAAATATCAAACTTGAAAAAAATTTACTCACAAAAAGATACATAATGCAATCTAACCAAAAAATGTTAAATCGAGCCAAAAATAAAGTTGTAAACCTGCACAAGTGCAAATAAATAGCTAGCTTTTGGGAAGACAGTGAATAACCATTAACAGATTTAAACAAGCAAATAAAACAATCAAAATAACACAAGCAAATTAAAAAAGAGAGAGAGAGATAGGATTGGAAAGCAGTCCTGTTAAAATATTACTCAGGTTAACAATATGCTACAAATTAGATGAATAATGTGTAACACAGCTATCTATTTGGGTGATAATGTCACTCAAGGGATGATGATAATAAATATATTATAACTACAGTGCTAGTAATATTTATTATATATACATTATATATTAGGTATTTTACAAAGCATTTCAAATGTATCATCCCACTTAATTCTCACAGCCACCCTGTGATATTATGGTTAAATTTGGTTTTGCCATTTTATAGATAAATTGAGGTTTAAAAATATTCAGAACTCTCACATGAATCAGAGAGATAATAAATATCAATGGTTATACTCAAAACCTATGTCTTAACTACTCTTTTACATATATATATAGATACATACACACATACACATACATATATGTATATAAACTGTATATTTTTATATAGATAATTATATATCTGTATATATTTTAACATCTATGACAAAAATAGAATAAGAGATCCAGAAGTTTGAGAATAAGGAGGGAAGAAAGATTAGTACAGAAGTTGCTAGCATTTTGCAATGTTTGTTGATGAAAATGATATAGGTATATGTCATATTATCAAATTATTCTCTAGATGCCATTATTTTTACATATCCTGACTCCTACATGAACTTTAGTGAATCAGTAGGTTATATTGTCATGTTATATAAAAGAAAAGCAAGACAGTCTTATGATTCATGTTGACTTCTACTTACATATGAGATACCTAATTTAAAATAGAATGATTTGAAAAATTATTTCATTTATGTCGGAGAAAGTAATAACTAATTTAAATATGCAATACAAAATTACTAAATCATGAAAAACAACTGAAGAGTCATACAGAATCTGTACTTTTACCTTTACTCTGTTATCATACTTATCTGAAATGCTAGGCAATCATAACTTTTTATTGAGAAAGTGTGGTCTTTTGGAGACTACTGTTCCCAATGGCTCCACATATTTGGGGCAGTGGTAATGGGACTACAAGATTACATCCAACAATTTTAGCAAGGATAGCAGGACCTATGAGGAAAACTTTAGGGCTTGGGGTTTTTAAATGAATGGAAAAAGAGAAAGTTAAGGAGGGACTTACTATTGCAAAGGGATGATGTTCAACAGCTGGTTGCTTTTTGCAGCCAACCAGGAGGAAAAGGAGACAGGCTTTAATTGCGACAAGAGAAATTTAGATCTGATATCTGCTCAGTTGACATACTGACTCCATATTTTTTTGGAAGTGGAAAAAAAGAAGAAATCCATGAGTTAATATTTGAAAGTATTATTAAAACAACTTCACAAAAGACAAAAATACAGTAAGGTCAATACATCCTGCAAGAAGGAAACAGAAACATTTACTTGTGCCTAAAAAGTATTTTTTCTTGCATCATCTGATAGTATGCTAAATATTTTTGATTCAAGTATTTAAATTAAAGTCTCATGTAAATACAGGCATAAGACAGACTCTAATTGCTGTAATTAGTACAGGATGTACTGAAAATTATTTATAGTGAGTTTCGAGTGTAAATTTTATGTTTGTACGCAGGCAAAAGAAAAAAGGCTAGGGAAATATGCAAATTTTTATCTTACATGCAAATATGCAAATTTTTATTCTTCTTTTTGATTATAACGATACTAACACTGCCTGTAACAATAAAAAGTTTTTCGTTCTTGGAATAAATTATAAATATCAAAGATTTTCTTAAAAGACTGTAATCACTATATATCTTATTGTGATTCTTGGAATCCTAGGCTCCAAAGGCATTTGAAAGAGCAATAATATAAAATAACAGTAGTAAATGAATTTAGGCAGGAAACATACATGGCAATGGTCACTGGCTCTCTCGTCAGTCATGCATTACCGTTTTCGAAATCCTTAAGACTCAAATCATTATAACAAGATCATGTCATTCTTGTGTATGTGTGTGCAAATTTTTATTATATATGAATGTAAAATAAAATAGGAATGTTTTTATTATATTGCTCATTTTAGATTTGTTTGTAATGCAAACATTCTCATTTACATATCAAAGTCTCCAGCTCCTAAAATACAGTCCTTGGAATCAAGAACTGAATGCTTATACCACCTACAGCCAATTTCACCTAAAGGTCAGTCTTGTGTGTTTGATTACTTCTACATATTTAAGGCATATGCTTTTTGAGAAGGCTCACTACATATTTTTAGAATTTCATCACTCAAGGCCACAGCTGGTTAATACCAAACACCACTCATTTCCAAACTTTTAATGGCCATCAGAGTACAATTCTGCACATCAGAGAAACAGATATTCTTGTGCTCTGTTAATGTACAACATAAAAACAAGCAAAGATAAAGAAAAAACAAGGTACTCCATTTCAGCTACTGCGACATACTGGTGATAGAGAGAGGTGTAGCAAATGTCCCTTCAATTCTCTTCTCCACCCTTTTACCAGAAACAGCATAGCAAAACAGTGTGAATATTCAAACACATGCCTTCCAAAATTTCAACACTACTAAAAATCTGTGAAGGCTAAATTCATTAAATAGCCTTGCACCGAGAAAGTGTTGATAGGAACAGTGTAGCCTAAATTTCTCCCTTTTCCTCACCCCTTCTCCATGGCCCGTTTCCAAATATTTCCCTCACTATTATACACTGGCCTAAACTTAATAATGTCAGTGCAAGGACAGCATGGGACCTAATGTTGAGACTAATCTTTGTAGCACTCGAAATATCCAAAGTCATCATAATCCCCATACACCATCTTTCAAAAATTCCGGAAACAAAACTCTCTAGTTTGTACTAAAACTCTCTAGTATTAAAAATGTTTTCATTGTTCACTCTTTTCATACAATGACTAAAACCAAAGCTTATTTTTTAAGAGTAAAAAGAGTTTCCTAACAAAGGAAATATAGAAACAATTCAAACTGCCTATTTTGATCGAAGTCCATAAGAGATGGTTCCCATATGCAGGAAAAAAGGCTTGCCTGCTTTTGCATTTGCTTGGCACTGGGGGCCTATTTATTACTTCATATACTTGAGTGCAGTGGCAGTTAGCACTTAGTTATGATGGTGGAGAGAGGCGGTATTGTGGTAGATAAGATCTGAGTATTAGCAAATGTGATATAATTATTTTCTATGCTTTATCAAGCCCAGATAATAGGAGAGTTAACAGATATGACTCTACAAAATGTGTCACATATATATATATATATATATATATATATATATAATCTCAGGCTGTAAAAAGGACAATATTACTCCATTAAAATTCACACTTCCAAAACCCAAGACTGTTTTTCTTATAATACTAAAAAAGGCTTTATGCATATTGGGCTGCTACGTTAGAGCCAAAAGAATTTTTGAAATATCTCTGGTTGGGGACTCTGCTTACAATAATCCTTCAATTAAAATATGTCATAAATGTGTTACAGAATGCTATAATTCCAACTTTAGACTATACCTGTTATGAAATCAGGTATTTATTTTGTTAAATAACTTAATCGCATCTAGTCATAGCTCAATCTTACAGTCCATTGAAAGTAATATAATGAAAATACCACAGTGGTATATGATCTCTTTTCAAAGGCCATTTACATTCATCTCATTTTCACATTTATCTAATAAAGTAACTATAGGAGGCATCACATTTCATGGATCTATTTTATGCTGCCTCAGTGCTTCATTCTGTTATGTGTAAGGACTTAATATTAGTGTCTGGCACTAATAGTGATATTGCTGTTGATAATAATTCACTCCCAGGCACTTAGTGATAATGTATCCTTGTTCAAGCTAGATTCATAGACTTACCCCAATCATCAAAGTCCTTCCATAATACTGTGATTTAAAAAAACCTACAGGATGCATCAATAGCCAGAAAGCTACCGCATGTGAAGAACTATTAACCACTCATTGGTTCATAGATGGCTGGTATTTTGAAAAATCAGAGCTATGTCTGAGGAAACATTTTAAGTGGGATGTAAATACTTGGCACCATCCAAAATACTTTTCTGGAAAGATCATTCCAGGTCTATCTTTGCCTTTCTCTTCCAAACCCTTTATTGTTATTTCTTATCTGAATTAAAAATAGAGATATAGCTGCAAAGACTTTTGAATTTACGAGGAGGGACAGGGAAGGTCCGTAACACAAACTTTAGAATCTCACACACACACACAAAAACAAAAAACAAAAACAAAACAAAAACAAAAACTCAGCATGTAAAATAAAAGAAAATACAGGGTATAAATTAAAAATAAGTTACTAATAAATCTGATATATAGTCTTGAGGGGACTGGCCTGTGTGCAATGACTGGAAGTGACGTAACAGTAAAATTGCACCTAGGTTGTCATGTATACACAGTACCTATAAAATCCCATCCATCTAGTAATACTGAGCAAAAAAAAAGAGAAGCCACAAAGAGAAGGTGGCTATCTCCATGTGATGCTACCTTATTCAATCAATTGTTGTTTCTTTGTTTTTTAAGCAAAAACTAGTTTTATATTATTTAGAAAAGAAATAATCTTATTGACTTTCCAGTTTGTTACTGACATTAGACATAGCCTGAGAAAACACAAGGTTTTGATAGAATCATCTTTTAATCTAATTAACCAATTAGAAAACAAATGGGATGAGGGAGAAAAGAGAAAAGGAAGAAAGCATACAGATCCCCAACACTAAGTTTTATTAAATATTTAGTAGTATTTTCTACCAATGAGTGTAGTTTCTCCTATTAATACCAATATGCTCAGTGCATGTCCATGAATCTTACGCTCTGGACTCAGGTGCTCATGTGTTCTCTAGAGTAGTGTTTATCAGACTGTAATGGGCACGTGATCATGTGGGCACCATGTCAACATGCAAGTTCTGATTTAGGAGGTCTGGGCTGTCAAGAGACGTCCATTCTGCTGACTTAGAGACCACACTGACAGTAGCACTGCTTCAGGCAATCTATGTTCATTTAACTGAAAGTCTTAATGCATCTTTCTTCCTTCCTCACAACAAAGCATTATAAAGAGACTAGATATTTTCCTTAATTAAGCTTCTAATGAGGATTTCTATCCTCTAAGCTGATATTATCAAAGTGACTTAAACCAAAATGAAACTATGCTACAATATGCTGCAGCCCTGCAATATCTTTTAGACATTAAGCAGAATGAAAGGTTTCACAATAGAATCTTCAAACAAAAATGATAAAATTATGGAACTGCAGGTGGTCTACCTGCACACTACAGGTCAATTAGAAATACAGTTTTTTCAAATGTTTTTTAGCAGCAGCTATCTTTTGTTTTTCAAGTGAAATCCCTTCTCCCTCTCTACAGACATAATCCAAATGTGTGAAAAAGATAAATGAAAAAGAGAATACCTTTCTCAGACATTGTCCATGTGTAATGATGCTAGGAATCCTGTAAGTACCTCTGGGAAAGCCCTCTGGTCTGAAAACAACTTTTCCAGGAAAAAATGTCCTGTCGCCTTAAACCAAATATGAGACTAGGTCCTCATATAAAAAACAAACCACAAAATGAGTCTGTTCATCAATACTGGTTTTCAGCTCAATTAACTCTGTCCCTTCTAGTTCACTGACTACACTGCCAACAGTGATTTGTTTAAATATTATATTTCTGATATTACTCTTCTGCCCAATAAAACCTTCAGTGCTTTCTACTGTTTTAGGAAAAGGCTCATTTTTATTAATACAACATTCAAGATTTGTAATTAAGCATGCATTCTAATTTTGCTGTATGACACAAATTTCTTGACTGCTCTGTTTTATTATTTTTTTAACTCTGAAGTACAATTTTATTTTATTATTTTTTTAACTCTGAAGTACAATTTTGTTTTATTATTTTTTTTAACTCAAAGTACATACAATTGGGTTGAAAGAAATTTACAAGAAAATAGTTGAATAAAATGAGGTTTTGGTCAAAGTGATTATTCGGTAAGAAATGAATCTTAACAACCACTTTTTCTCACAGACTAGTTACTTTTAAGCATCACTTCAAGAAGTCTTTGAAGAGAAGTTTTATAATCTCTTTTGACTTCTTTTGCAGATGTTTTTGTTGGTTTTAAAGGGTTTTATATTTGTTTGATTTTTTTCAATTTTATTTTTATTCAAATATTACTGTCCCTTATTTATATTAGTCATATTGTTATTTTGTAAATCAATACGTATGTTATATGTGAGAGCTATAAAGTATGAATTCATTAATAAAAAATAAAATTAAAAATTAAAAAATATTAATGTATCATCAGAGCAGGTATGACATGCATATCACCCAGAAAATCTTCCAGTTTCAATTTACGGGAAACTGACAGAAAATCTTCCAGTTTCAATTTACGGGAAACTGACAGTGTCAGACCTGGAAGAACACTGGTCCCTCTGCTAAACTGCCCTAGGTCAGGGACAGGGAATAACTGGACCACTGCCTACGGCATTGTTTCTTCCACTTACCTATAGATCTAGCATAGGCAACAACCATCTGTGGATCACTTTGTAGTTCCAGCGGTTAGCCCTGAACAATCAAAAGCAGTGGCTGATCTTGCTCTTCTGGAGAGCCCTTCCCAAGAGTCCACAAAACCAATGCATCTGGAGGCTGGCACCAGACCACAAGAGAGCAACTCTTGATTAGCCCCATTAGCAGTACACAAAAAGGGTGGTTGCAACGAATACACAAGCCTGCTAGAGCAAATCTCACTTGGTGGGATCAACCCCCACACAGCAACTCTTACCCTGTGAGTGCAGCCAATTCCCACAATTAGCCTGTGCGTTAATCCCATCCATCAATCTACTAACAACAATTAAGACTTGGAGACCATAGAAGATCACACACAACCCACGCAAAGATCACATCCAGAGCCCCTGACATAAAGGATCAGGGAGAGTGCACCACTGGACCACACAGGACACCTTCCACATTAGGCCATCTGGCCAAGGCTGAGAGAGGAAACAAATATTCTTGACACATAGAAATGAACACAGAGAGACTAATAAACGAGAGAAACATGCCACAAATGAAACAACAGGAGAAAACTCCAGAACATAAGCTAAATGAAATAAAGGCAAACAACCTACCAGAGACAGAGTTCAAAATAATAGTTATAAGGATGCTCAATGAACTTATGGAGAGAATGGATGAACACAATGAGAATCTCAACAGAAAGATAGTAAGCATAAAAAAGGATATAGAAACCATAAAAAAGAACCAGACAGAAATGAGGAATACAATAACTGAAATGAAGAATACACTAGAAGGATTCAACAGCAGATTGAACGAAGCAGAAGATCAAATCAATGAATTGGAAGACAAGGTAGAATACACCCAATCAAAACCACAAAAAGAAAAAAGAATTTTAAAAAATGAGGATAGTTTAAGAGACTTCTGGGACAACATGAAGTGTAAAAACATCTGGGTCATAGTAGTACCTGAAGAAGAAGAGTGAGAGCAAGGGATTGAGAATCTATTTGAAGAAATAATGACAGAAAACTTTCTTAACCTGGAAAAGGAATTAGACATACAAGTTCAGGAAGCATAAAGAATCTTAAACAAGAGGAATTCAAACAGACCTATATCAAAACACATCATAATTAAAATGCCAAAGGTCATAGACAAAGAAAGAATCTTAAAAGCAGCAAGAAAAAGGAAGCTAGTTACTTACAAGGGTATCCTCATGAGAATGCCTGATGATTTTTCAATGGAAGCTTTGCAGGCCAGACAGAAATGGCAAGAAATATTCAAAGTTATGAAAAACAAGAATCTACAACCATGAATACTTTACCCAGCAAGGCTTTCGATTAAAATGGAAAGTGAGTCTACAGCCATGCTACCCTGAACAAGCCCAATTCTGTCTGATCTCAGAAGCTAAGCAGGGTCGGGCCTGGTTAGTACTTGGATGGGAGACCACCAAGGAAGACCAGGTACTGTAGGCATAAAAAATTTTTAAAAAAGGGATTGTAAACTGACAAGGTCCTTGCAATCTGTGAGATCAACCAAATGTTGCTTTGCCTAAAAAAAAACAAAAACAAACAAACAAACAAACAAAAAATGGAAGGTGAGATAAAAAGCTTCCCAGACAGGAAAAAGCTTAAGGAATTCATCACCAGTAAGCCAGTATTATAAGAAATGTTAAAGGGTCTTCTGTAAAAAGAGAAGGAGTAAAAAAGAAGGAGTAACAAATAAAATAGCAGTAAATAGAAATAACAAATAAAATAGCAGTAAATAGAAATAACAAATAAAATAGCAGTAACAATGTACCTATCAGTAATCACTTTAAATGTAAACAGATTAAATGCTCCAATAAAAAGACATACAGTAACCAGATGGATAAGAAAACAAGACCCATGCATCTGCTATCTACAAGAGACCCACTTCGGATCAAAGGACACTCACAGACTGAAAATAAAGGGATGGAAAAAGATATTTCACGGAAGTGAAAAAAAAAGCCAGGGTAGCAATAATTACATCAGATAAAATAGACTTTAATACAAAGGCTATAAAAAGAGACAAAAAAGGGCATTACATAATGATAAAGGAATCAATAAATCAAGAGGATATAACCCTAATAAACATATATGCAACCAACATAGGAGCACCTACATACATAAAGCAATTAATGACTGACATAAAAGGAGAGATCAATAGTAATATACTCATAGTAGGAGACTTTAACACTCCATTGACATCCATGGACAGATATTCCAGGCAAAGACTCAACAAGGAAACAATGGACCTAAAAGACACACTAGACCAGATGGGTTTAATAGATATTTTCAGAGCATTTTACCCCAAAGTAGCAAGATATACATTCTTCTCAAGTGCACGTGGAACATTTTCTAGGATAGAGCACATGTTAGTACACAAATCAAGTCTCAATAAATTTAAGAAGATTGAAATCATATCAACCATCTTCTCTGATCACAATGGTATAAAACTAGAAATCAACTACAAGAAAAAAAATAGAAAATACACAAACACATGGAGGCTAAATAACATGCTACTAAACAATTAATGGGTTATTAATGAGATCAAAGAAGAAATCAAAAGATATCTAGAGACAAATGAATATGAAAACACAATGACTCAAAATCTATGGAACACATGAAAGCAGTCCTAAGAGGGAAATTCATAGCAATATAGGCCTACCTCAGAAACAAAAAAAAGCTCAAATAATCTAACCTTACACTTAAAAGAACTAGAAAACGAACAGAAAACAAAGCCCAAAGTGAATAGAAGGAAGGAAGATCAGAGTGGATATAAATGAAATAGAGTCTATAAAAATATGAAAGATTAAGAAACCAAGAGCTGGTTCTTTGAAAGGATAAAAAAAAAAAAAATCGGCAGACACTTATCCAGACTCATCAGGGAAAAAAGAGAGAAGATTCAAATAAATAAAATCAGAAATGAAAGAGGAGAAATAACGATGGACTCCACAGCAATACAGTGGATCATAAGAAAATACTATGAGAAATTGTATGCAACAAATTGGACAATCTGGAAGAAATGGACACATTCTTAGAAACATACACTCACCCAAGACTGAGTCAAGAAGAAACAGAAAACCTGAACCAACCGATTACTACCAATGAAATAGAATCAGGAATCAAAAACTCTGAAAAAACAAAAGTCCTGGACCAGATGGCTTCATAGGTGAATTTTACCAAACAGTCAAAGAATTATCACCTATTCTTCTCAAACTATTCCAAAAAATTCAAGAAGAGGGAAGGCTCCCTAACTCCTTTTTATGAGGCCACCATTACCTTGATTCCAAAACCAAAGACATTACAAAAAAAGAAAATGATAGGCTGATATCTCTTATGAGCATTGATGCAAAAATTCTCAAAAAAATATTAGCAAACTGAATTCGGCAATACATAAAAAATATCATACACTTTGATCAAGTTGGATTTATTCCTGGGATGCAAGGTTGGTATAAATAATATACACAAATCAATTAATGTGATATACCACATTAACAAATCGAAAGATAAAAACCATATGATCATGTCAATAGATGCAGAACAAGCATTTGACAAAATCCAGCATCCATTTATGATAAAAACTCTCAGCAAAGTAGGAATAGAGGGAACATACCTCAATATAATAAAGGCCATATATGACAAACATATGGCTAACATCATACTCAATGAGGAAAGGCTAAAAGTACTTTCCTTAAGATCAGGAACAAGACAAGGATGCCCACTTTCACCACTCTTCTTCAACATTGTATTGGCAGTCTTAGCCACAGCAATAAGACAAAAAAGAGAAATCAAAGGCAAACAAATTGGAAAGGGAGAAGTATAACTCTTTTTATTTGCCGATGACATGATACTATGTATAGAAAACCCTAAAGATTCCACCCAAAAACTGTTAGAACTGATCGATGAATTCAGTAAAGTAGCATGTTACAAAATAAATATCAGTGGCATTTTTATACACCAATGATGAACTTTCAGAAAGAGAATTTAAGAAAACAATTTTATTTACAATTGCATCAAAAACTATAAAATACCTGGGAATCAAATTAACCAAGGAAGTAAAAGATCTGTTCTCAGAAAATTATAAGTCATTGAAAAAAGAAACTGAAAAAGATTCAAATAAATGGAAGCATATACCGTGCTCATGGGTAGGAAGAATCAACATCATTAACATGGCTATATTATACTACACTACCTACAGATTCAATGCAATCCCTATCAAAATACTAATGGCATTTTTCAAAGAAATAGAACAAATAATCCTAAAATGTATATGGAACCATGAAAGACCCCAAATAGTGACAGTAATCTTGAGAAAGAACAAAGTTGGAGGTGTCACACTATCTGCTATAAAACTATACAAGTCTACAGTAACCAAAACAGCATGGCACTGGTATAAAAACAGATACATTGATCAATGGAACAGAATAGAGGCCCAGAAATAAATCCACATCTATATGCTCACTTAATATATGACAAGGGAGATAAGAATATACAATGGGTAAAGACAGTCTCTTCAATAAATGGTGTTGAGAAAATTGGGCAGATACATGCAAAAAAAGAATGGACCACTTTCCTACATCATATACAAGAACAGACTCAAAACCATAAAACTGCTAGAAGAAAACAGTTAACTCTCTGATATTGCTAACAGTAATTTATTTTTTTGATACATCTCCCCTGCCAAGAGAAACAAGAGAAAAAGATAAACAAATGGGACTACATCAAACTAAAAAGTTTTTGTACAGCAAAGGAAACCATCAACAACTGACTGAATGGGAGAATATATTTGTTAATGATACATCTGATGAGTGGTTAATATTCAAAATATATAAAGAACTCATACAACTCAACAATAAAAAAAAAATCCAATTTAAAAATGGGCAGAAGACCTGAACAGATATTTCCCCAAAGAGGAAATAGAGATGGCCAGTAGACATATGAAAAGATGCTCAAGGTTACTAATCATCAGGGAAATGCAAATTAAAACCACAATGAAATATTTTCTGACACCCGTCAGAATGGCTATCATCAATAAATCTAAAAACAACAAGTATAGGTGAGGATGCAGAGAAAAGGAAACCCTCATACGTTGTTAGTGGGATTGCAAATTGGTATAGCCAATGGAAAACAGTCTAGAGGTTTCTAAAAAATTAAAAATGGATCTACCTTTTGACCCAGCAATTGCACTTCTGGGTATTTATCCAAAGAAAACCAAAACAATAATTCGTAAAGATCTATGCACACCAATATTCATGGCAGCACAATTTACAATAGCCAAGGTATGGAAGCAACCTAAATGCCCATTAACAGAAAATTGGATAAATAAATTATGGTTCATATATACAAAGGAATAGTACTCAGCCATTAAAAAATGAAATCCTACTATTTGCAACAACATGGATAGACTTAGAGGTTATTAAACTGAGTGAAATAAGTCAGACAAAGAAAGATAAATACCATATGATTTCGCTTATATGTAGAATCTAAGGAACAAAAAGAACAAACTAATCAAAAACAGACTCACAAATATAGAGGACAATTTGGTGATGGATAGAGGAGAGGGAAGTTGGGGGCTGGGAGAACAGGGTGAAGGGTTAAAGAAGTACAAATTAGTAGTTGATAGATGGTCACAGGGATGGGGAGCTCAAATAAGGAATATAGTCAGCATTAATATATTCGCTAGGTGGAAAACTAGAGGAGAGAAGGAGCAATTAGGGAGATCGTTTTATAAACTATATAAATGTCTAACCAACGTACTGTATATTTAAACTAATAACAAAAAGAAGTTGCAAATTATCCCACTGTGTTTTTATGTCATAACTTACTTAGCCAATTATCTACTCTTAGAAATTCATATTTTAAAAAATTATTACTACCAAGGACTCAGAGTAAAAATAATTGTCCCTTAAACAGTTTAAATGAAACATTAACAAGAACAAAAACAAAAACTTATTATTATAATTTTACCAGCTCTTGGATCAATGCTCACATCTCTACCTTCTTAGCTTCTTTTTGTCCTATACAATATTGGAGTTTTAATATTATACTCTGCTAAACACCTTGTCTTTTTATTCAGTTCCCACAATAACTCTGTAAAGCAGATACATTATCCCCATTTTACAGAGGAGAAAATTATGGGTTAGTGAGGTTTAGTAATATGTCCAAGGAGAATACAAGCCCAGGTTTGTCTTACTGTACAGCTATTAGGCAGCATGTCAATTTGTATCTCACTCCAGTAGAGTCTCCAAATAACAAAAACCATAAACATCAGCAAAGTGACACTCTGCCTCCTCCATTTTCACCTCTGATCCCTCTAATGCCTCTACCAAAATAATGTCCTCTAAATACTTAAAGAAACCTGCCACCTATAACCATTATTTGAAGTTAGATATCTTCAGATATGTTTCTCCCTTCCACAGGCTCAGTAAATATTCATTCAAGTGCCCATGAAGGTGGAGAAAATAATAAATGAACTGTTATTGTTAGATTGTTTTGATCGTAAAAATACAGACCAAGGCTTTTTTCATGTCTTTAATAATTTTATTTTCCAAGTAAAGGCATCGCTATGAGGTAATTTCATTAATAAAATTTTCCTATTAATTTATTGTTACTCATTAAGTAGTAACTATATTAAAACTTTTTAAAAAATACTTATAATCATTTTGTCAGAAAATAATTTTCTACAACTTTAGTTAGTATTTCTTCTTTCTCTTTACTTATAACCTGTAAAGTGCCTTCTGGAGGTGACACTAAAAAAATATAACAGGAGTTTTCAAAAGCCAACCTATTTATTGTGTTGTTTTTTTAAGTTTACAAGTTTATGGCAAAAAATTATAATGGGAAAATTTTAATTTTTTTCATTATGTTTTTGGGAAATTTCAAACACATACAAACTTAAGGAGAATAATATAATTTAATTTTTATTTATCCATTAACTAGCTTCAACTAGTGGCATCGACAATAGGTAAATTTTTTCCATCAGTATCCTAACCTACTTTTTTTTTTGAGAAACTAATTTTAACAGCTATCGATGATCTAGTTACTTTTTTTGCAACTGATTAATATGTGAACTATTTATGCCTGATTTTCTCCCTATTTTTCCCCTTTCCTGCCTTTTATTAGGTCAAATTTTTAAGTTCCTTTTCAGGTTTTTTATATTATATATTATATTCCCATTATTTCATTAATTACTCCAAAATGTTTCCTTTTTAAAAAAAATTCACAAAGCCTAAAATTAAGCACTATCACTCTCCTGTTACTTAATACAAGGACCTTAAAAAGATTTAACTCCTATATAGTGATCCATGAATTATTGCTGTCAAGTATTTTATTTTCACTTTGTTTATTACGCTCTGGCAATTATTATTTTTAATGTACATAGTCAATGTTTATTTCATATTTACAACTTGTCACTCCTTATTTTTTTCCTATTCCTTCCTTCTAGGTACAATTCTCTTCCAAAGGAATGCTTTTGTCATTCTCTCACTGATGCCCTGAGAGTGGTAACTTCTTGCATTTTCACTTTGTCTGAAAATGCTTCTACTTCACACTCACTTTTGAATAATTTAACTAGGTCTGGACTTCTATGTTTCCTGATTTTCTTTCTTTTAAATTTGAAGATATCACATAATAATACTGTGCTATGGACTGTGAAAGTATCAGTGCAGAATTATTGGGAGTTTACTTTTACCAAAAGCTTCAAGTATTTCCATGATGCCAAAAGAAATGTTATAGTAAATGCTTAGAGTCTATATTGTTGCATGTCAGACTGTACAGTTTCATATAGCACAAACCTGTAATTTCAGTTTCTCAAAGATGACACTTCAACTACCAAAATTCCAATTTTGCTTTTTCACTTTTCTCTAGCAGGTGACCCAAATTCCTCATCACAGAAAGGCCCACAGCAAGCATCCTATAATGGCATAGCTGCCAGAACCTCTAAGCCCAATGGCCTATCTGATCTGGAATCATGAAGGGCTACGGCATGCTGACAGTTTCCTCTATGCACTCTGGCTTTAATTTCTCTGTACTTTTGGAATGTGTAGACTTATCTTCTTTCTTTATGAATTTAGCTATGGATTTTTTGTCAGCTTTTTGAGACATAATTGACTTTATATACTGTACATAAAGTATATAATGTAATATGGATATGTGTGTGTTTGTGTATGTGTGGTGGTATCTCATCATGTGATTTTTTTAGTTTTTTTTAAATAGCTTAAGATATAATTGATATATAATAAACAGCACATATTAAGAGTGTACAGTTTAATAAGTCCTGACATATGCATACAGCCATAAAAACATCATCACAATCAATTAATGAATACATCCATCATCTACAAAGTTTCTTCTTTTCCCTTTGTAATAACTCCCTCCAGTGCCTCCCAACAACCCCTAATCATTAATTTGTTTTCTGTTCTTTCAGATTAGTTTGAATGTTGTAGAATTTTATATAAATTTAGCGATATACTGTGTATTCTTTTCTGTCTAGATTCTTTCATTCAGCATAATTATTTTGAGATTCATCCTTGTTATTGCTTGAATGATTCAACAGTTTATTCTTTTTATTGCATAGTAGTATTTCATCATATGATATACCACAATTTGTTTATCCAGTCACTTGCTGATATACATTGGGTTTGTGTCCAAATTTTTGTCTCTTACCAATAAAACTGCTATGAACAATTCTTTGTATGCTTTCTTCTTAAGTAGATATCTAGGAGTGAAATGACTGTTTTCTTATTATTAAGCTTAAATGTATGGACATAAATCCTTTGTCAGATACTTTCTCTCAGCTTATAGAAAGTCTTTTATTCTCCTAACAGTATCTTTAGAAGAGCAAAAGTCTTAAGTTTTGATAAAGTACAATGTATATTTTTTATTTTGTGGATCATACTGTTGGTGTCATATTTAAGAAATATTTGACTAATCCAAGGTCAAAATACTTTTTGTCTTATAAAGTTACATTATTTTAGTTTTTTTAAGTGTACAATGAATTTTGTGCATATGCACATACAATTTGCTCATTTGTTGAAAAGATTAAGTTCTTCACTGAATTTCCTGTGTATCACCAAAAATTAGTTTTTGTATATGTAGAGATCTATTTCTGGACTCTCTTCTGTTCTATCGATCCATTTGTCTGTCTTGATGCTAATACCACTAACTTAGTTACTATAGATTTATAAGTCTTGAAATCAGAAAATGTGAACCCTCAAATTTTGTTCTTTTTCAAAATGGATTCTGTTATTTTACACTTTTATATTTCCATATGAATTTTAAAATCAGTATGCCAATTTCTAATAAAAATATTGCAAAAATTTTGATAGGAATTACAATAACTATATATCAATTTGGGTAGAACTGGCATTTTAACAATATTGAGTCTTCCAAGCCATGAACAGCTTTCCATTTGTAGTTTTAAATTTCTCTCCACAATGCTTTGTAGTTTTCAGTTTACAGATCATGTGTATCTTTTGTCAGATTTATTTTCTAAATAATTTGTAATATCAATATATTGTTTATTTTTATGTCAACATCCCATTTTTCATTAGTGGTATATAGAATGTTCTTGAATTTTTTATCTTGATCTTGTATCATGTAATGTTGGTGAACTCAATGGTTCTTGCAGCTTCTTTTAAATTTTATTAGATATTCTGTGTAGATGAACATGATAAATAAATTTTACTTCTTCCATTTTAATCTGGATGCCTCTTGTTTCTCTTTCTTTATTGCATCGTTAAAACCTTTAGCACAATATTAAATAGAAGTGGTGGGAGCCAACAGCCATGTCTTGTTTTTGATCTTAGTGTAAAAATAGTGAACACTATTAAGCACAATGTTAACTGTATGGTTTTTTTTGTAGGTGTCCTTTATTAGTTTGAGGACATTTCCTTCTTTTTCTATTTTGGTAACAGATATTTTATTTTGTATTTTTTTTTTTTAAATCAGAAATGGGAACTCGATTTTATCAAGTACTTTTGCTGGTTTTTATTGATGACATATGGTTTTTCTCAATTTGTTGATAGAGTAAATTATATTGACTTTGCAAAGTTAAACCAACTTTCCATTCCTGAGCTAAATCTCCGTTGGTCGTAACCCACTATCTTGTTCATATACTATTGTTTTTATTCTGCCATAATTTTATCCAGAATTTGTGATACTATTTCATGAAGGACAGTGGTCTATCCCACTGTAATTTTGCTTCCTTTAAATATTTTTGTTTTGTTTTGATATTAGGGTATTTTTGGTGTCACTGAGTGAGTTAAGGGTCTTGAACAATCTATTTAGAATTGGTATTATTTTGTACTTAAATATTTGGTAAAATTCACCTTTGAAGACACCATGGCATTGAGTTTTCTTTTAAAAAATTTTAATATATATAGTACTATTTAAGTTATCTAATTTTTCTTGAGTGAACACTGATAGTTTACATTAGTCAAAAATGTCTATTTCATCTAATTTGACAAATCCATTGGCATAAAGTTATTTATAATATTCTTCCTTTATTGTCCTTCTCTATGGACTCTCTAGTTGAGCTACCTCTCCATTACAGATATTGATAAC
>NW_024354500.1:29144756-29408587 GCF_902729225.1 Pteropus medius | reverse complement strand
TCTCCCTCTCCCTCCTATCCCCCGCCAACTCTTTCCTCTCCCTCTCCCTCTCTTACTCCATCTCTCTCTCTCCTCTCATTAGTCTGGCTAGAAATTTCCTAATTTTATGATATTCTCAAATAGGTTGCTTCTTATAGGAGCACATAGTTGGGTTTTGCTTTTCTCCCAATCTGATAATCTTTTAATTAGAGTTAATGTGGTTATCAATATGGTTAGGTTTGAGTTGCTTATCTACTTATTTGTTATTCCTTTGTTCTATCTGTTCTTTGTTCTCTTTGTCTTCTTTTTCTGCCTTTTTTTAAATTAATTGAACAGTTTTTATAATTCCAATGTATCTCCATTATTGACTTATTAGCTATTACTCTATTATTTCAGTGGTTGCTTTAGGATTTAAATTTATATTATCACAGTTTACAGTTAAGTGAAATTATATTCCTCATACAATATAAATACCTTAAATGGTATACTTTTATTTCCTTCCTCATAGACTATATCATTTCATATATTTGCTTATTCAAATGTTATAACTCCATATTGTATTGCTATTATTTTTACATAAATAGTCAATTATCTTTAAAGATATTTAGTTTTTTAAAATCTTGCACACTTACCCATGTAGTTACTAGGTGTGATAATTTTCAGTTCTTTGTGTAGATATGTATTTTCACCTGTAGTCATTTTCTTTTGCCTGGAGAATTTCCTTTAACATTTCTTGTAATATGAACCTATTGGTGATGAATTCCTTCACCTTTTAGATTCCAAAAAAGTTTATTTGTTCTTGAAAGTATTTTAGCTGGATATAAATTACTAGATTACTATTTGCTGCATTATGATTTAGAAATTCTCTCAAGACAGTATACTGGGAAAATCATAGGACTTACTTCATTTGTGTCTTATATCTCAGGGATCACTCTCCTTTATTGACTGATGTCCACTGTATTGAAAAAAAATTATTTCATATGTTTTGTCTATTTTGGGATATTTTAGGTTGGAGCATGAATCCAATCTCTGTTACTCCATCTTGGCTGGAAGTGACAATTTCAGCTATGCATGAAATTAATAAAACATTTTATTTTAACACATAAGTACAGAAAATTAATATAAATTCTACATTTTAATATGAAGCCTTAACTATGTAAGAAAAACAACAGAGATGCATTTAATGCATAATGTCAATAGCTCTGCTAGTACTTGGTATAAGCTGTTATTTCAGTTTCTCATGGATAATGCACCAAATTTATCTACATACATTCCCATTAGTTTTACTGTTCTTAAAATAATTTAAAATAAACTATTTGGCAAGTTCTTTTGATGATATCCTTCTCTTTGGCTTTGTTTTCTTAATATATTCTAGATTGCAGTGTTGTGAATCATTCCCTTCACTTCTGTTGCCCCCTATGATTTCCCCTCTCTGAGAAATTTCTTAGGTTTATAGATTAATACTATCATAGCCTTTGCAGTCTTAATCTTAAAACACTTGAGTGACTTATTCTGTTGACAAAAAAATAAAGAAGCAAAATAGAAAAATTCCATTTCTATTAATAACATCAAGATTTATATTTTGGGTCTAACTTACACTATTTTTTGATTAAAATGCAGAACATTATCTTCATGAAAGAACAAACAATCTGTTAAAGATTTTAGGCAAAAAGAAATTTATTTAATCTTAATCCAGCCTGTAGAAAGGCATTTCCTTTTCTTTTATGTGGCATAAATTAAGTAAAAACATCATACTCTAAGCAGAGAAATGATGGAACAAGTCTGTTGCTATTGTGTGCTCATGTTAATATAGAAGAGAGATTTCATGACTGGAAGGCATCCATGATATTAAACAGGCCATGGGGCTGTGAAGTGCTGAGAGTGGTCATGCAGAGCAACAGGCCACAGGAATGCAAATCATCCACAAAGCCAAGAGTGGAGCTAGCAGGTGGCCTCACCCATTCATCTGATTTCAACACACTGTTCAGCTCAGGCCCCTCTAACATCTGGGAAGGCCCTCTATAGCTTTTAATTAAGTAGAATATAGGCCACACAATGTTCCTTCAGACAAGAAAACCACAGTAAAAAAAAAAAAAAAGGTATCTTCTATTCACCATGAGTCACTCTCATTATATAAATAAATACTAGCATTTAACTTAGATTGTGTGGTGGTTTTAGTTTCACAGCTTTTCCATACATTATTTCAGCATTTTACGGAATATATTTCTTTGGCTTTTGCATGACTGACCAAAATTTTCAAGAGGGAAGAAATGTGTTCTTTTAGTTCTCTTATGATTAACATTTTATACTTTTGAAATATTTCTACTTTAAAGAGTTTTAGAATAACCATAACACGTCTTTTCAAAATGAGTTTATAGAGGATTAACCTATAACAGTGAAAAGTGTCAGAGTATGGAATTAAGTCATTTTCTGAGGTCTGAGTCTGAAGCCAAAACCATTTGTAACTGTAATTCTGCCTGAAAGCATATATATACACACACACATACACCCTCGCACATATTGAATATATCAGGTTATGTAGAACAAGTCACTGTCAAAAGCTACTTCAACTACCACTCTTTAAAAGTGTAAACAGTGAAATTTCTTAAAGATGTTAATTATTTATAGTAAACATTTAAATTTAGAAAAGCCAACCAGGGTAGTAAGAGTTTCAGAAGGTTCCTTTAAAACCTCATTACGATGATCTTATTATTTAATTAGGTTAGTATTTTAGTCCTTTAAATATCTGCAAAAGGCAGAATTTGGCTTTCAGAGGTAAAAATGCTCAATGTCTTTGTGAGAAAATATGGCTTTTCATTGGAAATGGGTTAAGCTTTCCTACATAGCAACTGGTTGATATAAATTCTAAATTGTTAACCAATAGTAAAATTTTTACTAAGAGTCTAGTAAAGTATTAGGCGAAGCATACTAAGAACTTCTTGAAATCAGAGACTATATCTTTTATAACCATATCCATACATCTGTGTCTAACACATAATAAGTGCTCAATATGTGCCTGTTAAGTAAATGAAGAAAGAGGGAATGAGGATGTGGGAGCACTGTTGATAATGATATGCATGAGTAATAATATAAAATACAAAATTTGCACATACCCATGTAATAAAATATAAAGCAATTACACAGAGAAAGGTGGAATTCCCTCCATTCAAAGTCAAAACTTTTGATCAAGTTGTTCAACATTCTTCAAAATTCAGTTCTATCTAGATTTTGACTGAAGTTCCATTGTTCTTTCTGGCTAATTTGCTCCTATTCTTATGTTTTTCACTTTTTTGGAATTTCTTTAAAATTTATATAATAGAATCCCATTTCTAACCGACCGATTCAAACTGTCCCAGTTAGGACTGGCCCTGGTATATGTACCATACATTAAAATATTACAGGTTATTCTCAGTTCCAGCAAGTATTAAGCTGTACTTTAGTCATGCCAAACTAGATATTTTTCTGCCAACATACATTTTCTTAACTCCACATACTTGCTTATGCTCTTCATTCTTCCTCAATTGCTCTTTTCTCCTTCTATTTGTAATCAAAGCTTAAAGATTCCTGGTAAGTTTTATATCCCTCTTTCCAACACTAAAGTTCTGGGGGAAAAAATAAATTGTTCTCTGCCCTCTCCCAAATCACTTCACTTATAATTAATGGGGTTATGTTACTCCAGAACACTTTGCAGCACATTAAATCTAGTTCCTAGCCCTTAGTTGCCAGGAGATCCCAATATAAACCATTGCTAGAGAAGTACTGAGATTTTAAAGGACTTGTAGGGACTTAGACTGGGCAGAAAAGGGTCATCTTGTCTTCAGTGAGAATGCCCAGATCCTCAGGACCTTTCAAATGGCTCTTCTTCTACACTGAGAAGAAATCTCAAGCTCTCTAACCATAGCTGAGTATACAGGCGTCCCCCAAAAGCCCCAAGAGGGAGAAACCCAGGTATTACTCTCCTAAATGAAGTACACTCTATTTAATCGATTCTAGAATTAGTTTCTCAATGGGCTTCAACCTACAGGATATGACCTGTTTAGGATTATCAAGAAGTTTCAAGAAACACAAAGGAGTTCTTATTTCCTACCCTACTAACAAGGAGCCTAGAATTCAGAACACAGGTTTATATACACACTTTTGGCTCTTTCAAAGATACAAATGTACCTCTCATGTTTTTCTTTTTACACACACACACACACACACACACACACACACGCAATAACCTTTTAATATGATATTCTACCACAGAATTTTAACCAGTTACAGTGATGTCTACTTCTCTTTCTAGAATGTCAATGATCTTGTTATAAGATCCATAGCTCATTCATTTAAAAATATATAGTAAGCAACTGCTCTAAACATACTAATGCTCTCTATATAATGCATCCTGTGTAACATACACTGTGCTAAATGCTGATGATGAGAGAAAAAAACAACCTGTAAATCCCTACCCTCATGATACATATAATTTGATGAATGATTCATGCAACTTAACAGGCAATTACAATGGGAGCATTCTAAGTACTATGCTGAGTATAGCAGGCTACAGGTATACAAGAGAATAGCATCTAACCAACGTTTTCACCTTTAGAACACAGTGCGTATAGATAGTTAGTTCTTGATAACTGTTTCTTTTATGAAGCAGTTAGAAAGATCGTTTTCTTTCTCCACTATGAATTAAACTTGACTGCTTTGAAAATACCCTTAAAAGAGGGTGGTATGAACAGGGTCTACAATTACTTTCTAGACTATGGAGACAATAAACAATATATAAAAATCACACTGGAAGAGAGAATGTCAATGGTATCAGAATTACATCCAGGTGTCCTGGGGAGATTTAGAAAGACAAAGCCCTGCATGACCAGCACCATTCAGCAGGAGTTGGGTTTTTAATGAGTAAGGTTTTTAATGGAAACTGGGAATCACTTATCCTTAGATTGACTGGTTTAGGGTTGGGATGATAATGAATCCTGGGCATATCAATCCCAGGAAAAGAAGGTGGTGGTGGTGTGTCCTAAAAGTTAGTAGATATTTGCATAATAGATGTTAGAAGAAAAACAACATTGGGCAGAGGCAGGCAGGATGTTGGCAATGGAGAAAGCTGATAAAGAATTGGTGCCTCAAAAAGTAGACTTGTTGTATGGGGAAGTGTAATTTAACAATAACGTTAAATTCTCCCATATTTTCCTCTGCTTTGACTTTTCATAATTACCACCAAATTCTGAAAAAAAGTCTATTAAAATCATAGGTTGAATAATAGCAATATTCAAAGGACAAAGTAACAAACTGAAGGCATTGTACCCCACAACAAATCGTCTGCTGGATTTCCAGAGAATAGTATCTTTTTTAGCAAACTGGGTCTGAAAACTCCCAGGCAGTGACCAGTAATAAAGTGAAAAGTTTTCCATGATGCAGCTAAAAACAGTATGGATGGGCCTATGAATCTGAAGAGTGGTTTTATACTGTACAACCCAGGAGAGGAATGGAATAGCCCCCTCCTCTCCCTCCCTTCTCCTAAATGCACCCTAGAAGAGAGACAGATGATTGGTTACTCTAATTTACCTCAAGCACAGTTTCCTTTTTTGTCTTTCTAATTCCTAATTAGAAACATGATAATACCTGGTCAAATTCAGTGGATCGAGATGGAGAGGAAATAAATCATAAAATAAGTATAAAAGATCTATCAGAAAAAGAAAGGCACTGTACACGGGCTAGATTATTCTGTTTGTAGCAGTAATTAGGATCATGTTTAAAAATTTAAAGTTCAAATTACCGACGTCCTAAGTAAATTTTATGAGTATGTGTTGGCCAGTTAAGAATTTGGAGAATTTCATACATATTTATGTGATTATTAATAAATAACAAAAAAGAAAATTTATTGAGGTAAAAAATGCAGTAGCAAGAATGGGCATATTTGGATTTTTAGTTTCACAAAAAACTGTGCTCAGATGTGTATGTTTTTAAAAATATTATATTCAAAAACACTATATGCTAAATTTACCTTTTCGTTATTCCTCTACTTGTCTTTTATATTTATTGTTACAAATGACTCTATGTCTAACTCCTACATTAGCCATGATTGGTAGGTCATATGTACTTCTGAATTAGTATATTCATTAAGGGTATTAAAGAATATGTATGACAGATTCAGTTCTAAGTGTGATAATAAATATCCTCAAATTTACTATTATAGAAATAAAGTTACTTCATGTATTTTTTTCAGAAATATTTTCTAGCTAATTAATTGAAGGTACTTCCATTTACTGAAAGGTGGAACCTACATAATGATATTTACCAGTTTATATTGATACTGCTCAGACAAAATTAAAAGGTTAGCACTCAACTACATTTTTAACTAGAAAATCATTTTGCACGTTGAAAATTTACATCATCCAAAAGTGCTAATAAAAAAACTGTCTCCACCAAGCTAACTAGAAAAGAATAGAGAAAATTCGACTCAAGCTTTTAAAGAACGGTATGATAGAATCTTCTGATTTATGTGCAGTTGTTAGTGGATGACTCAGACTTTTGGAGGGAAAGGCAGTCTTTCAAATACTCTCTCCTATCCCTGGTTTCTCTCCAGTATTTTGTCCGGGCTTGGGTCATCTCAATATGGTGAAGAAGCGAGCCTTGTGGTCACATACTACCTGCTGAATTCATGCTGTTTTCTGCTGCAGTTGCACAAGTCTGATCTGGTCCCTAGACAATGACCACTTAGATACAATTACAGTTCATTACAGAGAGGGAACTGTTTCTGGAATTAAGTAATGATCAGAGAAGAGAGACTGTGATCGAGTGAATAAATGTAACACTGGCCTTTCATGGGAACAGGATATTCATAAGGAACAGATGTTTGGCAAAGTGTTCCTTGCATATACATGCAAGGTGACAGGTGTGGTAGTTAGGGGATATGGATCCTCTGCTGATTACTTCTATTCTCTTAGTGAAATAGGAAGCTGATCATCAGCTGATAGTTTGGAGGGGAGCAGTGGGTTAACAGTTTGAGAAACTATAAAGTGACTGCAGCAAAAAGACCCATTTGAGGTTGGTGGTCATTGATTTATTGGGAAACTAGTTAACATGGCTGCATTTTTCTCCCAGCACATTGAGTCATATGGCAAATAGTCTAGAATTGAATTCAATCAATATTCGTTTTTGTTGAATATGCAAAAAGTAGAATAAGAGGATTAAGGAAGTTTAAGATGTATTCTAGTTATTTATTGTCTTGACAGGAATTTTTTCCGAGTAAGAAGGAAAAGCAGAACTTGAATGAAAGTAAAAGATGATGGGGTTCATGGCTAGAAAGTTCTAGGGGGGTGGAAAGTTACTAGAGTTGAATTAGAGGGAGTGAGATGGAAAGCTAAAAAAGGGAATATTTTTGAAATTAGATTTATGCAGATATAATAATGTCTAAATATGAAAATAGGCATTGGCAACTGTAGTAAGTGGAGAAAAAAAGTGATAATTTGACTACATATAAATCCAAAGTCATTTTATATCAAAAACCACAAAATTGTAAGTCAAAGGATACACTGAAAAAAATGTTTGCAGCATATATGATAAAGGCTTGATAGAATAACAAATAAATATTTCTTTTAAGTCAATAAAGAAAACAAAAACATCACAATAAAAAATTGGCAAACTAAGGATTAGGCAATGCTCAAATTAATGATATGCAAATAAATAATAAACCATGAAGAACTAATCAAATTAAAACATCTGTCGAATTGGCAAAAATATTTGTAAGTTACAACACCCAATGTTAGCAGATTTATAGTAATAAAGTCATTCTCATACAATGCTAGTGATGGTTTAAATCAGCATAATTTTCTCGAAGTCACTTTGGCAATTATTTTTAAGATTTTCAAAACTACATATCCTTTGACTAACTCTATAACTAGGAATTTGTTCTAAGACACAATCAGAAATTTGCGTTTCTGATCATTTTTATTGCAGTACTTATTCAGCAAAAAATTGAAATCATCTTAAAAGTTGGAAATACCTTGAATAAAATGATTATATAAAGGTAGATGGAATGAAAACACTGGGCGATCTTTGAACATCGTTTTCAAATAAAACATATAACAAGAAAATCTTCATTAAAAAGTGCTAAGTAACAAAAGCAGGCTATAAAAGTATGCATACCCAGTTTGCACCGCAATTATGTATGTGTGTGTGTGTGTCTCTCTGTTTGTATATCTTTGGAGATGTTATGTCTGCACACAATTATATACAAAAAGCATGCAAGTAAACTGTTAGTGCTTATCTTTGGATGCTGGATGACATAAAAATACTTTTCAACAGTATTCATGCTTCGTCTCATAAGGGAACCCTCAGCTACAGTTTGAAAGAACTCAACACAGAAGGATAAGATACAGTTAGAACAAATCTTAACGGCATTTGGGTTTCTGGATCCAGTCATGCATAAATCCCACTCCCCGTTGTCTTTCCCACGATTTTGTTGAATACACAAGTATTCATATTTTGTTTGTTTTGTTTTTTTCTCCTGTAGATTTAACTGGGTTTTGATCATTTGAATCAGAGTGGTAAAAAAAGGTTTATATAATCATTATTATGAATTCTCAGTATATAAATCTTTTCCTAATTTCCCCCCATTTTCCTTCTAATAGATTCTTAGAAGGGACTAAATATATCGAAATCTTACTGGCTGCTGTTGCAGTTAGAAAAACTATGACATAAACATGTTATCCAGAAAGATCAGCCAGACAGGCAGATAAAGGCAGAGTTTGAAAGGATGATAAAACGTGGATGTGTTCTAGGTTCTAGTTCTCAGTTTTGAAAATTTAAAACAAACAAACAAACAAAATAAAAACTGGACTTTCATTAGTGAATATGAGGTTCAGAGAGAATGACATCGACTCTAGTAGAAATGCCAATTTGTGGAATCAGAACTACTACCTTTATGCAAAATGATATATTCATGGCATGTTATTAGTGTAACTCTTTCTATAAAGGAGTCAAGTTCTCCCACCTCCCAAGGCCATTTGGCAATGTTCTACTGGTATGTAGTCAGTAAATCAGGGATGCGGCTAAACATCCTACATTTCACAAAACAGAGCCCTCTATAACAAAGAATTATTCAAAGAATTAGCACCAAATGTCTGTAGAGCCAAGACTGAAAACCCTGCAATAAAGGCATACACTAGCCCAGAGACTCGGACTATTTATCTCAATCGATTATCTACTTTTATAGGAAGTAGTGGAGTATTAATATAATTTTTACTTTTATTTTCCCTATTTCTAGCCTCCATGTCGACCATTTATCATCTTTTGATTTGAAGCCTCAAAACAGGTTACAATATAGTTAATTAGATTTTAACTTTCTGAGTTCCAAACATATTTCATTCCTGTCTCCCTAGGGTTATAACCAAGTCAGCTGGGACTTTTAAGATGTGGCCACAATATCTTATTCACATAGAAAAGCTGGATCACAGGATATCCATATTTCAGCTTTTCTAAAAATTGCCAAATTGTTTACATTGGCTTAAGTTTCCTTCAATAGATTTTACTCCATTGCCTAACGAATAATCGATATTTTCAGACTTTAACTATTTGTCGATCTGGATATCATTATTGTTTTAATAAGCATTTTTCTAATTTCTAAGGCAGTTAAGAATCTAGCAATAGTTTATTGACCATTCTGGTTTTGTCTTTTACAATTTGCATATGATAGTCTTCTCTTTTCTTGTAGTGTTCTTATTCAATTACAAGAATCTTTATACTTCCTGGAAACTATTCTTTTCTCTGTTTTAACATTTTGTAATATCATTCAATAGAATGGTAGCAATCCTTATGATTAAAAGATATTCACATATTTTTTAACCTAAGAAAATGTATACTTGAGTATTAGCTCCAAAAATATGCTACCCCAACAGTTAATTAATTTCATAGAAACAGAGATAATCATCGTTTCTTATGTTTGAATATCTTTTTCACTTTTAATAAATTTCAAATTATAATATTATTTCTAGTTTTACAAATATATTTGAAAGTACCTTAATCTGTTATTTTAGTATTGAATTTTCTTCAAAATGCAGATCTTCTGTAATAAGTTTGTCAATTATTAGTTATATTTATGCCATAAATGTTTCATCTAATAATTTTCAAATAAACTATAATGCAATTTGCTGGTGTTTATCTTTGCTATGGGAAAACTACAATAGGGATTTATTTTATTTTATAAAGAGCTGAATGGCATCTCTTTCATTTGCTTATTCAACAAATATTTATTGCATTCCTACTAGGTGGCAAGTGATGTTTTAAGTAGAGAGATCATAGTAGTATACAAAATAAATTTAACTCCTGCCCTTATGGGGCTAACATTGTAGAGAGGTGGTCAACCAATAAGATAAATATGTAAAATATGTTAGCTAGTGATAAGTGCTTAAGACAAAACTTAAGTTCAAAAAGTAAGTATCTGTGTGGGAGGTAAAAGGAGTATGATTTTTGATAAAATAGCCAAAAAAAAAGCCTCACTGAAATGACACTCATGGAGAAATTAAAAGATGTAACTAAATGAAAGAAGAGCATTTCAAATCAAAGAGAGAATAAGAACAAAACAGCTAACGCATGAGGCTTGGATGGTTGGACAAAAGAGATTTAGGCAGAGGAGTAAAAGATAAGGTAAGAAAAATAATGGAAGAGCAGATATAGAATTTGGCCTTTACTCTAAAATGGAAAAGTTTATAGTAGAAAGTGACCCCATCTGACATCGGTTTTAAAAGGATCACTCTAGCTTCTGTCTTGAGGAAAGTCTGCCTGGAGACATTAGCATAAACAAGAAGAGAAGTTAAAAGATGGAGCAGTCTGCACTTGTCTCTCCACCCATTCCTTTTAAAACCCACTCCAATAAAGTATTTGCCCTCACTCATTTTCCTATTATTAAGGTAAATCCAGTGGTCGATTTTAGGTCATTTTAATGACCTCTCGGGACCATTCAATTTCCTGATACACTTCTTTCGCCGGGCTTCCAAGTTATCATCATCTCTTTGTTTACCTCCTAACTTACTGGCTCTTTTTTCTCAGTGTCCTTTGCTGGTTTCAACTCACATCCTCAGGTATGTAATGTATAGAATCCCACGGCTCATTCTTCCTTTTCCTTTCTTTATATACACTGATGCCCTTGATGATCTCATCCAGTGTCCTGGCTATAAAATACCATGTGAAGACTGACAGTTCCTAATTTCATTTTCACTAAGAATTTGCTATTGAATTCAAACCTTATATGTCTAATTATCTGTGATGTTCATTCTCAGGCCTGCTCTATCTGCATGCAGTCTTCTTCATCTCAGTCAATTCTTCAATTCTATTCTTCCAGTTACTTAGGACAAAAACATTGGAATATAAAATCAGGGCTAGAAAGGTAGGCTAGAGATATAAATGTCAGGGTTATCAGCATATAGATGATTTTCAGAGGATTTCTCTAAAATTATATTTTGTTTTTTCTTAAGATACAAGAGGTCCCTTATGTTTGTAAAAAGACACTCTTCGATACAAATTAAAGAATATCAGAATGAACTTGTGAATAGACACAAAATTGGATTCCTCCATAGTGGAGCTGGGAAGTCACTCAAACCTCTACCTGACAGAATTTATTTGCATATCTAGAGACAAGAATTATTTTGCATAACTGTTAGTTACAATTTACAGAGTTGTAAAATACTCAAAGACAGTGAAAGGCACAGAACACTTACAGAATTAGAATCAGATACCCCAAAAAAGGGTGTTGTGAATAGTGCAGTTTTCCATTGGAAATATTCTGTAAACAATTTGCTTATTTCAAATTTCCTAACTTATACTACAAGTATAAGAGAATTGAAAAACTAGAGTAATAAATAACATAGAAAAGGGAAATTATTTTTTCATTAATTTAAACATATTTAGATTTTTATAAAAAATGTAGAAATGTTAAACACAACAAACATTCTAGTAACAGCCATTCTTCGATGATTTTACTATAAGACATAAAATGTTTCTAGTTCTCAAGGTTATATTCAAATTTTCTATTTCAGTATCATGATAGTAATTTAACCAATTTAATCATTCTAGAAGACCTATTAGAAAACTATCATCCTCTCTGTAATAAGTTAGCACTTGAAAAAAAAACTGTCTTGAAAAGCATCAATCAAATAACTTTCTTAAACTTACATATGTGTGGTATAACAAAGAGTTTCTAGTCTTTGCCCCTGGTTCTTACCTTAGAGTTTAAAAAAATACTTGGATTAATTTAATAATAATAATAACAATAATAATAATAATAATAATGAAAAGAAACAAAAAATAAAAAATAATTATTGATAAAAAAACTTGGAAATTTTTTGAGTAGGAATATCTTTGTTATGCTAATTAGGTGGCTCATGTTGGATCCATATATAGCTTCAGAACCACTGGCTGGCCTCCAGAAAGATTGGTTATTAAAGCACTGGAACTCTGGGCTACCCTAAACTCTTACAAGGGGAAGGGAGCTGGAGTTTGAGTTCATCACAAGATTGGTGATTTAATCAGCCATGCCTACAGAATGCAATCTCAGTGAAAACTCTGGACAACAAACTTAGTGAAGCTCAAGGGTTGGTGAACACATTGATGTGAGAGGAGGGAGACATGCCTAGATTCCACAAAGAGAGGGCACAGAAGTTTTGGACCTCCTCACCCCCACTAGACTATATGGGTCTCTTCCATTTAGATGTTCCTGGGTTGTATCCTTTATAACAAAATTATAATCATAAACATAGTACTTTGGGTGAGCTGTTAGTCATTCTAGCAAATTATCAAACCCCGTGGGAGTTGTGGGAACTTCTGACTTTTTAGCTAGTCAGTCAAAACTGCAGGTGGCCCCCTGGACTTGCAGATAGCACCTGAAGTGGGGGCAGACTTGTAAAGGACTTTACCCTTAACTTATGAGGTTGACACTAACACTGGATAGTCAGTGTCAGAATAAAATTGAATTGTAGTTGGTGTCAGAGAATTGGTGTCATGACAGAATATGTAAATAATGATCAGTATAGAATAATATGTATCAACGATAATTAGGAAAAATTAGGCATATGTGAAATACCTAAAGGGTGACCAAATTTGTTACTGAGTCTGTGCATGTAATATTCAATTATCAACACAATTCAATAAAAGTAAATCAATTTATAAAATAAATTTAATTTTTCTATTTATGAGTACTGAGATCTAGTTGCACAGAAATTACAATAACTTTTACCAAAGTAACTTTTCCAGAGGATTTCCTTTCCCACCCACATAAATATATAAAGAGGAAGCTTCTGGGCCAGTTTTTCCTACTGCAAAGTAGAAATATGGCAGATATCCAATGTATGTGAATAGTATAAGTGGTAAGCCTGAATGATGTAGGAACAAAACCTACTTTTTAAGTCATCATATTTCATTGCTTACACATCTTTCTGGCATCAGCGCATCTTGATTTCATTTAACCAGTTTTTTTTCAGCCATCTACAAAATACAAATGTAAGGCTTTTACAAAGAAATATTGGGAAAAATAAATCCAGATATAAGCAGTACGTCTACAGGATTGTTATAGCAGCTCCAATTATAATGAAAGCAATGTTTTTAAGCTTTCTTGCATTAGGAACATAATGCTCCCAGTATTTCAGAAGCCAGGGGTCTATTTATAATGGTCTTGGCCTCACTATGCCAAATCCTTAGCATGTGAACCGAAGCCAGAAAATCAAGGATCCAAATTACACCATGTAGAATGCCAATGTAAGTTTCTTTTCCATTTCCTAAAGCAAAATAAGACTAAGAATTTAGAAAGTCCAGCTAAAAATATGCCTATCTTTGAGTCTTCAAATATGTGAAATAAAAAATAAGCTTTTGACCTCTATTTCTTGATTTAAATCTACATGAAACAGTACTGAAACTATTTGAAATGAATTTTATGACAAAGAGGAAGAATTACATATAAACTGCAAAACGAAATTAAGTCAACATTAGGCTGCTCCCTTTCTTGTAGGACATTATAGAGAAAACTTACTGGTTTCAAAAGAAGTAAAGAAGCTGCAATTATATCAAAAGATCTAAGGATAAAACTGCCAGAAGACTAAGTACTGTAATTTTACCTACTATCTGCAAACCTCAGGTGGTGAAGAAAACAAAATGGAAGGAAGGTTGATGAAAATTCCTGGCAAACTGTGCTCTGTTATTGATTAGCTTACTGTGAATCTTCTTCATTTTCACGTAAGCCATAATGAGAGTATTGGTTTTTATACCTACATAGTATTAGGACATTTTATAAACTGAAACACCCAAACTCTGGAACTTGAGCTATTTTTTTCCATTTTCCATTTCAGCTACTGAATTAGCACCAAACCATCACCACTGCCTGTTTATTATCATGCAGGTTAAAAGTTCTGAAGCTCTGAACAATTCCTTTATAAAAATAAGTTTCTTCCTAAGAGTATTAAATGTTTCTTTAGCGTGGATATTTCCAAAATATCGTCTGATCAAAAAATTAAATTCTAAAAACTTTAATTCCATGTTTTCAATCTAGAAACAATGTTAATAAGCATTCTGTTTAGCAGATATTGGGTTTTTAAAAATTATAATAATTCAAGGGATACATTGATGTACCACTTTCTCCTACTCTGTGGTCATAGAAATTACAAAATTTAACATCCAGTCAGGTTCATGACAAGCTAGCTCCTGGCTCCCCATATCTACCAGCAGGGGAAATCCTAAGCAAATTAAATGTCTCTTGGAACTCTCACAGTCCCTTACGAAGCACTTCCCTCTTGCTGCTCCAGGATCCCTTCCTACCAAAAACCTCTCAGGATCATTTATGACTTAAAGTAGTTTCCCAAGAAGGCATTGTTTAACAACAACAAAAAATATGAATTATATTAGTGTTATTTCAAGTATTTCACATTGCTTGTTCAGCTTCCATGTAAGCTGTTTCTGCCTCTGCACAACGATAGAGATTACAAAGTAGTTTCTCTTCTACCGCCATGAAGCTAATTTGACTTAAAAATACTTAGAGTTGATTATTTAACCCCAAAATATTTACATAACATGGAAATACTACTTTTTTTTTTTTTGGTGGGTGGCATTCATTCTTTAAGAAAGCTTTCTATCTAAAGTTAGAACATTTATTTCCTTCTTTAATTTGTCTATTATCTTCCTTGCCCTTTACATATTTTCTCTACAATTTCATCCTGATACTAATACTTAACAAAATAATCTCTACTTTTCTGTGATTTTTGTAGTTTTCATAAATGTAAAATATTTTATTAATTATATTAGAAAATACTAGTCATTCTCATTCATAAAAGAAACATAAAGATTACTTATTTTAGAAGCTATCATAAACAATACATCTAAAATTCTCTGTCATTATAGCACTTGACTTGGTTACCCTCAATAAATTAGAAGTCTCTTTCACAGTGGCCTAATATTTTCTATCCATTTAAACAGTATTTTACTCCTGACTAGTAAGCTTTTTAATCTATTAGTTAATGTTACCTTTTTAAACTTGACATTTTGTACATATTTTTGTAATACACTTCCATGTAATTCATTTATTACCATATAAGTAAATAAAATTCAGTTTAACAGTATTATTTTTCTTATTACTTGAAATATTTTCAATGTATTTGAAAGAGGAATGCGCCTAGATTAAAAATAAGGAAAAGACAAGAAAAGAGTGCTTGTATTATAGCCTTAAAACTTTGAAATGGTTACCTGAGCAAGATGGCAGTAAAAAGCTCATGAAAGAAGAGATGGGCCTTTTCATATTATAGAAGTTGTCATAGAAAGGAACTTTCTTCATGCTTTTTTTTTAATTTTTAAAGACCTATTTCCTGTGTTTTATATAGAATTTATGAAGTCCAACCACAAAATCAATAGCATTAGAAAAGTTATTTAACACCATGTTCAAAGGAGTTGGAAAACATGTGTGAATTACCCATCCTCTTTTTAGAGAGAAAAAAACATACATTGATTCTTTTGAAAAGTGCCATGATTGAAGTGCTTGCGGTAAGACCTTTCTGCAATTTAGATATAGGTTCGCATTCATAACTCACTCCACAGGACCATTCCATATTCCCACAGTGTTGCCTTAATGTCAGACCTCATACACTACTGTTCTGTTCAATGGCAACGACATGGCCAAATTCTTGCTTATTTCTAAAGTTCTGTTTTTAAAGAGTTTGATCAATGCCTTCTACCCATTAAGTCAGTGAGAAGTTTTTTACTGAGACCAGTTAAAAGAATGAGGTAAAGGCAGGCAAGTAAGGAGAGTAAGAATGAGGGGGGATAAAGAAATGTGATGCAAATGGAAGAAAAGAGAAAATACTCCCAAGCTTTATGGCTTATTATAGCAAAAGTAACACAGAGAAGCACATTTCATGCTGGTTAGTAAGATTTCTTAAGGATGGTTTTACTGTATTTTGAAATTACCTTGAATTATGTAACTTTTTTTATGGCCCATTCTTAGGATGCCTTGCTTGTTTGAGCTTTGCTTTTATGCTTTATCCCAGGTATATATATATATTCCTCCAGTAAGTTAAACTCAACTTAAACTCATGAGTGCACATAAGCCTCAGAATACTTTTTAGTAGGTAGATTGGTTTGTAACTAGACCTTTTATTAAATTAGAAAAATGAGATTATATCTTTCAAATTCCCTGATACCTAGATAACTGTGCATACATCTCAGAAATGTAGGTAAACATGGGTCAGGAAAAGTTTGAATAAGTTTCACAGTATAAAGTTTGTGGATAAAAGTGAACTAACCATTTAAAAAGTGCTTAACACATTTCTGGAAGGAAATGTTGAAAATTATTTGAGAGCATTCTTTAAATTTGCCTAGAAACTTTGCCAATCTTGGTCTGACAACTCCTTTCGATCCAGAAGCCTGTGGTATTAAAAAACTTTTCATTTCATCTACCTTTAAAATTAAAAAAAAAAAAATTAAATACTGAAGAACTATTTTAAGTAACTCTTTTGTCTAATGTCAGGAAATCCATTTGATTTTTTAAAAATATAATGAGACCAATTTTTTACTTTTCTTTTGCTTTGATTTTTCGAGGGGTGCAAAATGCAACAGATTTTGGCATTCCTAGACATAATAAAGGAAAGATTAGATCAAGGTTAATCGTAACAATGTTTAAAATATGCAAAATGTCTAATATAGTTCCCTGCATATCACGCTCTCAATAAATAATAATAGTTTAAAACAGTTTCTATTATGTCTCTTTACATATTTACTTGTATAATCCTCACACTAAGAGGTAAATGGGAATATTATCATCCTCATTTTACAGATGGAAAACTGAAGCTCAGAGAAGTTAGGTAATTTCCCAAAGGACAAACAGCTAGTAGATGCCAGAAGGGGCTTTGAATCCAGCAATCTGCTGCAGTGATAAATACAATGGACTAAAGGGCAGGTATGCCAACTGCAGAAAATGATCAGAGCATGGTGCCAGATGATGCTGCAGAGGTGGGAAGGAAGCAGCTCACAAGGGCTTGTCAACCATTCGAAGTAGTTTTCTCTTTACCCTAAGGACTCTGGGAAGTCTCTGAAAGTTCTTTTATCAGGAAAGCACATGAATAAATATACCAAAGTATCACTTGGCTGCAGTGTGGAAAACAGATATCAAGAGACAAAGTAGGTATCAACTAAGTAGTTAGGAGGCATTTACAGTGTCTAAGCAGAAGATGTTACCTAGATCTAGGAAAGTGATAAGAGAGATAAAGAAATGTTTTGGGAAGGCATTTCATATCCTAAAGATTCACATTCCTAGAACTACCATTTCCATTAACTAAAGTTCCATTATTTGCTGAGTCCACTTAAAGCAATTAAACACTGCAATATAAATAACTAATCTAATAATAAGATTCAAAATTCAGCATAAATGCTACTTTCTCCAAGAAATCTTTATTGAACAATGATCCTGGGTTAGACTTCCTGCTAAATGCTCTAATTATCATCTCTCATAGTATTTTTTAAATAATTTCTTGTAATAATCTTTTACTCTTTTTTCTCCTCTGTGGAACCATGAACACTTCAAGAGCTCTGTGCCATTCATGGTGAAATCCCCAGGCTATGATGCAGTGCCCATCAGTATGTGTTTGATAAATATTCAGTAGATTTTGAATGGTAAAGGATAGTGTAGCTGCATCCCACAAGAATAGTTAATTAGCTCAAGTGGATTTATACCTAGGAAAATTTGTAGCATTTATGCGTTGGGGTAAGGAGACTTGTGGTGTATGGCTGTTATGTGTGTGGTAGCAGAAAGAGAGATAAGATGCCCTTATTTCTTTAGGAAGTCACCTCACACTATTTAAGAAATCATCACAGTTCCATGGTAAGTATTGTTTTTGTCTCATAAGTTTCACTTGTATCTAAATCAATTGTCCCTTGTCATCACACCCACAAACTTTTTTCTCAAGCAATATACTTCCACACTTTTACAAAAGATTCTAAATTCATTGGACTAAGTAAAATCAAAGAAATCTTTATGGAGAAAAGTCCTTGGAAAAGAAATTCAAATTATGAACTATAGAATGAACAACAGAGACAAAATTATATCCATATATACCCATTCTATGTAAACAATTAGAAATATTTTATGAAAAAAGTCACATGGTTTCCTAATTACCTGACCTATTCCTGAAGTTAACTGGAATTGTTATATGTTGTATAAACATTTGTTGAATTTACTTAGTGCCTGTCACATGAAAATTTCTCTGAGTGATACTATGAGGACTATAAAAATAAAAATTAAATTATATTCAAAATTTAAAAAAGTCTTTCCTAAAAGCTGAAATTCATGCACAAGTTTATATAAATTAATTTTATATTTGAATGACTTGAGAAGAAAATACAGCCACCCATGCAAGTCATATCTTTCATGGAATGTTCCCAGTCGCAAAGCAGTAATTAAATTGAAACAAACCAACAAAAAACCTAAAGATTTGCTGAAGAGCAGACTAGATTTTCTAATCCTGTATGAAGTACCAAAAGCATCATTTTAACTTTGCTAGAGACCATATTGTATAGTTTATAAAAGACTTATTTTGAATTGTAGCAGACGTAAATTCTAATTCCATCCTTTACTTATCATTTAGAGAGGGTCTTAATTTACTTATCTATAAATATGGACAATATTACCCACCCTGAGTCATAGGAATTGAATGAAATAATGTATATTAAATGTCTAGCATAGTGACTAACACACAATAGCAATTAGCCACAATTAACAAACTAACAGGCAGATCCAAAACTGAGTCTGTCCTTGAGAGTTCAGCTGTGTATTCTTCAGTCAGAAATGTCATACCTTAGTTGGATGTAGGATTTCAAAATATATACCAGAAATCATAGAAAAATAGGGGTGGGAAGGCTGGGGATGACAGTGGGCTGTATTTTCATGAGTGTGGGTTCCCATCTGAGATTTCTTTCTTGGATGGGAGGAGAAACAAGGGAGGAGATGGTATTCTCAAAGAAACGAGAGGACTGAGCATAGCACCTATTAGATCATATCAAATACATATAAAGGCTGAATATGAATAGACTGATTATTTCACAGGCTGACTAATATGGATTTGTGCCATGATACACGAGTTCAATTATAGGTATTTGGAAAAAGTTTGGACCTATGCATTTATGATCAATGACTGGTTTCCTCAGCTATGTGGTGATCCACATAACACCAGGAAAATATAATGGAGCCCAGTGAGCTCCATTACCTCTCTGTCTCCTTAATATTCTTTATCTGAAGAATTAAAGAGACATATGAAAAAGAAAATAGTTCTTAATACTTGTCATAGAGCACCTACTTGATAATACTCATGATAATATATATGAGATGCTAATCAATCACTTGAGGTGAAACAAAGCTATTGTGAGAATATGGAGTGAGAACTCCAACAAATGAAGAGAAGCTGTAGTCAAGACATATTCACTCATATTATAAGACCAAATTAAAATATTTTTGAGACTAACCTGGTTATTTAGGATTTAAAAAGCAAGTCTATGAACCAAATTCTGGATTGCAGAACACATTTAGTTACGATCTGCTACTAACATCTCTGTCTGGAAGAGGACCAGGGTATTTCAAGTCATCTGTAATGAGTCATAAGAGGAATGGCAAAGGGAGACTGATCATCTAGATATATTTGTTACTGTCCATTCAAAGAAAGTGTTTAAATAGTAGGCTGCACGCTAATATTTAAATAATTGCTATCTATTAAAATGTAAAGCACTGATTGCAAATCTGGGATCTGCAAATAAACAAAATGAGAAGGAATTCAGAATCATGCAAGCTTTGACAACAATTGAAAGCCCATATTAGCAAGCATTTAAATAATTTTCAGCATCTGCAGCTTAAAGACAACTCCAAGAACAATAAATACCAAATATACTTAAATGTCATTAATGCTTAAAAATAAATGTTTAACTGCCCATTTACCTGGTAAGCACTTTGCCAAACAAGAGCCAAAAAGTACCTGAAAGTAGCTAGAAATCCCTATAAAACTCTAAAACTCAGTCTTTCTTGGAGCAAATGTAATGGCTGAAATGGTGAACCCAGACAGAGAATTAACTAAACGGTCATCTTTCTCTTCTCCCTATTTCCTCAACAAATGACTTTTAAATAATAAAGCTATCAAAATTGATAAATTACTAATAGAGAGAACTTTTAGATTGCTTTTGTAATTCTAATAATATTAAGTAACAATTCTAGTCAGTTACAATGTAGAGAAATATCTACTTTATGGATTGTTACGTTGAAAATATTATATACAATTAACGCTGACTATTTTATTTCAAAGGATAATTCATTATAAGCGATAGAGCTTTTATGAGAAATAAATACTATCAGCACTATTTCCAGAATGGTTAAATATAGATATTTTAATTATACACTTAAGTGTATATTCACTATTTTGTAAAAGGAATTTTTAAATAATACACAATAAAATTTGGAGGAGATACATTGTTTTCTTGGGCATGACAAATTAAAATATGAATGCATTAATACAATTCCTGAGTGAAAAAATTCCCTATTGAGTGTGATATGTACCCAAATCCACACATCCTTTTAATGTTTACATAGGCTACAACATTTCCATTTTGTTAAGCGGAGTTTGTAATACACATATAAAGTATACACTCTCAAAATTTAAATACTTTTGTTCTTAGCTGTAAGTTATTTTCTTCTTGTATTTATGGTTAAAATAATTTTAAAGTTGTATGTATATCTTTAAAATATGCATGTCACAGTATATGTATGTTTATAAATGTGCCCTAAATAGAGCAGGCCCTTAATAAATATATTTTTTATTTCTCATTTAATAATTCTCCTTCATGATGATCTGGCTTGATATCAGATAACAATGGAAATAAAGAGTACACCTTACAAACTGACTGCAAAGAATATGTTCCTGATGAAAAAATATTGAACACTTACATTTTTAAAATTTCTCATGACTATACAAGTACAAGTAGACTGTCTTCACCTGTGGAAGTTATTAAAAGGTTTTCAGTGTAAAATCATTTTAATAAGGAGAGGATCAAAAAAAGTTCTGAATAGTTGCAAGGATTCCTAGAGTTACACGTTTTCTTTTAAAAGTGTGACGTAGTAGCTGTAGATTTTCCCAACATTTGGGGTCAGGATGTGAGGCCAGGCAAAGGGGCAAAGATGATTTAAAACCAGTAGATTAATTTACTTTTAGCCAATTATAATTAATATCACATCAAGGCTGTTTACATTTCTGCTGTCATCCATGTGCATTAGCACCAGGGTAATGTTCAGGCCATGAACCAAATGATAGCTTGCATAAATCTCCACTGCTCTAAGATAGCAAAGTCCACTGCCCTATCCTTGCTTCCTGGGAATAACCTTTGATCTTCAGATCAACAGTAAAACTAATTACTGCCTTTGGCCAAACCGGGATTAGTCATTTTGGTTCTGAGTAGTTGCACAGCTGGAGACAGATGTGCAGGTCTCCTGCACAGTTCCTAAAGGATCTTCCCCAAGCGTTTATATCATGCTTGTCACCCGTTTATCAGAGGCCAAATGTTTCTCTTTTGTAAACGTGTGTAAAACATTCTTAGAATTTCAAACAATAACAAATCAGGGCTGAATGTGGCCAAAATGCAAAAAGGAAATCGCCCATCTGTCCAAATCAAATAGTTGTATTATCAGAAAATAAAGGCTGAAAACAACACACACACACATGTTTTAATATAGATTTTCAATAATTTGTCCAAGGAGAGAATACTATTCAGGGAAAATGCCAAAAGTCTAAATAAGAAGGCATTTATTATGAAAAAATTTTTTCTTTGGTTTTATTTGATTATTAGAATAGAATTGCTTTTAAATGAAATTTATTGATGTGACCCTGCTTAATAAAATTATATCGGTTTCAAGTGTACAATTCAATAATATATCATCTCTATATTGCATTGTGTGTTCACCACCTGAAGTTAAATTTCCTTCCGTCACCATATATTTGACGCACTTTACCTTTATCTACCTTCCCCCTCTTCCCTTACTCTCTGGTACCCACTAAACTGTTGTCTGCGTCTCTGAGTCTATTTGTCTTGTTTGTTTGTTCCTTTCAGTTCTATATCTCACATATGAGTAAAATCATATGGTTCTCAGCTTTTTCTGTTGGACTTATTTCACTTAGCATGATCATCTAAAGATCTATCCATGTTGCCATAAATGGCAGCATTTCATCTTTTCTCATGGCTAAGTAATGCTCCAATGTATATAGGGATCGCATCTTTTTTATCCAATCATGTGTTAAAGGACACTTTGGTTATTTCCATAACTTGGCCATCATGAATAAAGCTGCAATGAACATCAGGGTATGTAACATCTTTACGAATAAATGTTTTCAAATTTTGGGGGTAGATACACAGAAGTATTGCTAGGTCATATGGTAATTCCATTCTTAAATTTTTGAGGAACCTCCATACTGCTTTCCATATTAGCTGTACTAATTTATATTCCCAGCAGCAGTGTATGAGGGTTCCTTTTTCTCCACAACCTTTCCAACACTTGTTGCTTGTCTTGATGATGATAGCCATTCTTACAGGTGTGAGATGATATCTCATTGTGATTTTGATTTGTATTACAAATTAAAAATTTTAATTGTGAAAATATCTTTTAAAATATATTAACATATGAAGTTAATTTTTATTGTTTTTCTTTCCTTCTTATGTATCGTATTAATATTAATATTATTTTCAGAAAAAAATAATTTATATAAATACAATATCTTGTGAAAATTTTTATATTTATTGTTGATATCTTTAAACATAATCGTCCAGTGAAAATTATTCATTTATTTATTTAATGAATATTATTTAGAGTCTATCAAGTGCTAGGCACAGTTCTAGGCATTGGGGATACAAATATAAATGAGAGAATGTAACTCTACAGGCTCGGATGGAATTACGAATTCTACTGAGAAGGGATAGGCAGTAAACAAAGTTAATTTTAAGTAGTGATTAATGGTAGCATAACAATAAAACCAAGTGATATGACAACTGAGAGTGACTGGGGTGGGTGGGCATCCTGCTTTAGATGAGGTATCTGGTCAAGAAAGACCTCCCTGAACTTGGTGTCCCCTGGCATAAGACATAATGATGAGAAGAATCAATCATGTGAAAACCCAGATTAAAAACTGTCTAGGTAGAATGAGCAGCAAGAGTCCTGGGCGGGAATAAGCTTGAGGTATTTAATGAACAGAGAGAAATCAGCGTAACTGGAGTCCAGGAGCTCAGAGAACTTGGCAAGCACTAATTTTCACAAGGCCTTGGAGGCTATGGTAAAAAGGATTGATTTATTTTTACATATATTTGGTGTTTTTCCTAAGGATATTTTGAATCTTTTCCCCTAAGGAGCACCGATAGCATGGAAAAGTTAGAACTCTCTCTTTATAAATTAATAAGAAAGAAAAATAGGTACAACGAGGCCTATACTAATATTTTCAAAAATTAACTTAACAGACTCTTCTTGTTTTTAAAAAGAAATATATAATATAGCCAAATTACTCTTTTTTTCCTATCTCCTTAAGCTATTGTCAAACACAGGGCAGTAAGAGAAATTTCAGGTTAGATTTCAAAACTGTCAAAAACCTCTAGGGGCTGATTTTAACGTTTATTGAGTTTGGCTCCTGGGTTGTCTGATTTGACACAATTGACATTACTCGGGTATCACACAGATACAGACTAAATAAATTTGCAGTATTTTGGGAACTTTATTGTTTTTATTCCAGTTGTTCACTGGAGCTTAGCTCCCTTCTTGTTCACTTAAGATAGGACCATTCAGAAGTCACACCTTACTTGAAACTAGCTCATGATTGACATTTTCTTAAACCTAAGAAATAAGTTCCCGAAGAAATTAATAGCATTTTACTAAGGAATTAATTTAATGATTATTTTAATTTAGCTTTCCAAAGTTAATAACTACATGCTGGTTAAAATCCAATACATGCCTTGTAAAGACAGCTAGAAAAATACAAAGAAAATCTTGCATGTAATTCTACCACCCAGAGATAGCCACAGTTAATATTTTGGTGTCCACCTTCCAGATATTAAGTCATTATTAACTGTTTGCTTTTCTTTAAATCCTAATTTATGAGGCTTCATATTCTTTTGAGGCACAGAATTATTAATTATAATTGATGAACCACAATTATATAACCAATATCCTACCACCAGACATTTAAAAGTTCTAAATAGTCCCTTCTATTAAAAAAAAAAAAAATCCTGAAGACATAAAATTCCCAGAACATAGTAAATTTCTTCACATTGATCTTGGCAATTTTTTGGATTTGACACAAATAGCAAAGGTATCAAAATAAAAAATAAACAAGTGAGACTACATCAAACTAAAAAGCTCTGCACAGCAAAGAAAATCATCAAAAAAAAAAGAAAAGGTTACCTATGAAATTGGATAAAATATTTGCAAATCATATACCTGATGGGTTAATAACTAAAATAAAGAACTCATACAACTCAATTGCAAAAAAAGCATACAACCCGATTAAAAAATGGGCAAATGATCTGAACAGACTTTTTTTAAACAAAACATACAGATGGCCAACAGATATAGGAAAATGTGCTCAACATCACTAATTATCAGGAAAATGCAGACCAAAAGCACCCCTATGCTCATTGCAGCATTATTTACAATAGGCAAGATATGGAAGCAACCTAAGTTTCCACTGATAGACAACTCGATAAAGAAGATTTAGAACATACATACAATGAAATATTGCTCATCCATTAAAAAGAATAAAATCTTGCTTTTTGCAACAGAATGGATAAAACTAGAGAGTATTATGCTAAGTGAAATTAGTCAGAGAAATTCAAATACCATATGATTTCGCTTATATACGAAGTCTAAAAAACAAAAAAAATAAACAAAACAAGGACAAAATCATAAATACAGAGAACTAATTGATGATATCCCGATGGAAAGGGGGTTGGGAAATGGGAGGAAAAAAAGTGAAAGGGATTAAGAAGTACAAATGGCCAGTTATAAAAATAGTCATGGGGATGTAAAGCATAGCATAGGGAATATAGTCAATAACATTGTAATAACCACGTATGGTGTCAGATGGGTACTAATTAGACTTATTAGGGAGATCACTTCATAAGGTATATATATAAATGTCTAATCACTATGTTGTACACCTGAAACTAATATAACACTGTACATCAACTATAATCAGAAAATAAATTAATTTAAAAACAATGAAATATGACCCACACATGTTGAAATGGTTATTATCTAAAAGAAAAGTAATAACTAGTATTGAAGAGGACATGGAGAAAAGGGAACCTTTGTGCACTGTTGGTAGTAAAGTAAATTGGTACAGCTACTATGGAAAACAATATAAAGGTTACTCAAGAAACTAAAAATAAAACTACCATAAGATCCAGCAATTCCAGTTCTGGATACTTATTTGAAGGATAGGAAAATACTAACTCAAAAAGATATCTGTACCCTCATGTGTTTTTCAACATTATTTACAATAGCCAAGATATGGAAATAACCTAAGTATACATTGATGGATAAATGAATTAAAGAAAATGTGATATTACATATATTTCAGCCATTAAAATAAGGAAATCTTATATTTGCAACAGCATGGACAGACTCTGGGGGCATTATGCTAAATGAAATAAGTCAGAGAGAAAAAGGCAAATACCATATGATTTCATTGATATGTGTAAACAACTCATAGATACAGAGAATAGATTGGTGGTTACCAGAAGTGAGGGGTGGTAGGGAGTGGGAGAAATGATTGAAGTTGGTCAAAAGGTATAAACAACAAGTTATAAAATAAATGTCCTGGGGATGTAATGTATAGCATAGTAACTATAGTTAATAATATTGTATTTTATATTTGAACGTTGGTAAGAGAGTAAATCTTAGAAGTTTTCATCACAAGGAAGAAAAAGTATAACTATGTGTGGTGATATATGTTAGACATATTGTAGTGATCATTTTGTAATGTACACAAATATTGAATCATTTTGTCATACACCTGAAACTAATATATTCTTATGTCAATTACATCTTAATTTAAAAAAAAAAAAAGATTATCTAGTCAAAAACGTTGATAGCAACAAGGTTGAGAAACCCTGGCTTAGGTAAGAAATGCAAAATCTTTGGAACTAGAATAAGATCTAAGTTCTCTCCGTACTGAAGAGAAGAGGTAGTTGGTCTACAGAGAAATCAGTTTCTCAAGAGAGATATGTACAGAAAAGTTAATAGCTCTCTAGTTCTCAGTCCCTGTACTGAGAAGGAATGGCTACATTCCTTCTACCTCTGATTCTATGAGCCATTCTACAGTATCTTTATAGTAATTCCTACTTAAAATAGCTACATTTGGTTTTGCTAGGTGCTTTAAGAAGTGGTTCCAAAAAATGTACTTTTTATGCAGAATGTAAATGGAAAATTACCAATTAATATGCGAGCAAAAAAAATGCAAGAAGGAACAACCAAGAACAAAGCGAACTGCACTGGAAAGTGAGAAGTTGATTAAATTATCAGTAAATAATAAATGTGAAAAAAAGGTCTTTACAATGAACTTAAATATACAAAGTGGGTAATAAAAGTAAATTTAAATAAGTATATGGAGAAAAGTTTGTTTCTCCTTTACTTTAGACAATTTTATTAAATTTCCTGAGCCCAATTTCCTTATATGCAAAACCAGGGTAGTGAAAACAATGAATTAGAGTCTTCTACTTGAAATAAAAAAAAAAAAATTATGAACAATTTGTGGTACAATCTTGGCGTACTCTGAATCAGAAGAGCTTCTAAATCTTAAATACATCTAAAACCAGCCACTTGCTTATTATCAGCCTCTGCTTTTCTTTCTGCTCCAAAATCTCTGCTTCATTCATTTTTTTTAAATAACAGCTTTCTTGAGATATAAGATATATACCATAAAGTTCATGCTTTTAGAGTATATAATTCATAAGATGTGCAACTATCTCTACTATCTAATTCTAGAACATTTCAATGCCCCCAAATGAACCCCATACTATTAGCAGTGACTCTCCATTCTCTCTTCCTCCAACCTCAGTCACCTAATGATCTACTTTCTGTCTCTATGGATTTGCCTGTTCTGAACATTTCATCTAAATGGAATCACATAATATGTAGTTTTTGTGTCTGGCTTCCAGATTCATCCATATTTTAGCATGTATCATAACTTTGTTCTTTATATCTTTATGATGAAGTTTCAGTGCTTCATTTTTCTAATTCTCTCTGGAAACCAAAGGCCTCATCTGCTCTGATCCATATGGAGGGAAAGATGGCTGCCAACAGGTCTAGTGCTTAAATGCTTGCAGATTCACTCACCAAAGTAAAAATGGCTTGACTCTCTGGGACCCAAATGTAGAGACAAGAGCTCTGATTAGCTGAATTTTGGCAAGGCTCATTTTTAGACCAGTCAACTGAGGTTAATGTCTGAATAGCTTACCATGGGTTTCCTCCTTGGTATCAATCAACTGTAGCAGGGAAACAGCACCAGGTTATGTTTAATTTGAGGAAGCCATACAAAATAAAGGTGAAATCAGGTGTGGGAGTTATATTTCCCAGAATATTTAGAGATGGATGAATGAGATGAAATAATGTGTTCAGTATAATTCATATCTGTCAGACTGGTGAAGAATAAGAAAGTAGAGATTAAAAAATAATTTAAATATATGCCAGTATAAGACTATGTCAATTGGTTTATCCAAGGAAAGCTTAGACAGTCTGGTGAAATTGTGAAAGGATAGTGAAAAAAAAAAAATATTTTTTCAGGGTTTGAAAAAACCAAATGCTTAATTTATTAGGATTTTATATATAGTGTGTGAACAGAACAATTGTGAAGAAAGCAAGTGAATTTAGCATAATGGTTATTAACAGGTAGGGAAGAGGAATGGTATTGAAAGAGGGCTAGTAAAATAGTAAAGAACTTCTAGAGTATAAGATTCTACATTTTCACTTTGGTAGTGGCTGTATGGGTATATACTTTTTACTGTTTTTAAATTGTAATGTATATTTTCATTCATTTTAGTATATATTTTTCAAAATTTTAAAAATATTATTTATTCCCTCTACCAAACAAATGAGTGGAGAGAGGGAGAAGGAAAGGAAAGAGGATGAGGGGAAGGGAGAGGGAGAGAATATAAAAAGGAATTCTACATTTTAGTTGTTGCTTGATAAAAAAGACAAGTTTTCAAATTTGCTGGCTTTTTCTGCACTGATAAGTGATCAACATTTGTATGTTGCCAAAGGCATATGTGGAGTGGGTTAGTGGGGAACACACTTTGTGGGACCTTCAAGATAATGTTTAAAAAAAACATGAATTTTGAAAATTTATTTTAGGAAATTTTTCTATCATTACAAGATTTTGTACTCAAAATCAATGTGTATTACCTATAACAATTATACATGTATTAAAAACTTGTAAAATATGTATTTTAAGTACTTTAAAAAAATTCCAAATGATGATTTTCAGTAGGTACTTAATCTATTTGTTAAAATTGTTAAAATAATGGAACTTAGAAATAATTTACGAGAAAGGAAAATGACATGAAGGAAGATGGAAATTTACTAGCAAAATTGCAGCAAAAATTTTGGATACATATATAATTTTGAGTTATCTTTTCTAGCTGACAGCTTCAAAACCAAGCTTGAAAAAAACTTCAAATCAGAACAGACCTTCAAATTGCTGTATCACACATTATTAAACAAAGATTTTTAAAAATAACAAAATTAATTCAATTACATTGCACTCACTTCAATATTAGTACTGATAAGTCAGTACTACATTTCCTTACTGGAAATCCAAAATACACATCAGTTCATTAAAAGGCTCTGAGAATTCCTATGGTAAATAAACCTGCTTAAATTTCTTTAACTCAGTATTTCCCAAATACATATGTGCATTTCTAATTTATTTTAACCACTAATAGTTAAAATAAATTAAAACTCATGAAAATATTTACTTTAAATATATTAATTTATTCCAAATTTATGAATTTATTTCAAAATCTTATTTTAAACTTATTTTATTATTTTTAAATGTATATTTTGTGTACTCTATAATATTTATTATCTCCTTTTCTAGTAGCTTATGTAGATCATTTACATGTATACAATATATTGTTTGTGCTACGAAATTTTAATGCATAATTTTCAAACTTTAGAGACTGATGGGCTAAAATTCTATCACCACATGAAATATTAAATTTAGATTTCTTGCCGTTAACCATAATCATATCATGAAAGATTCAATATAAACCATTGTGTTAATTACACAAGTATTAAGTTCCATGTTTTCTGTCATACAAATCTATGTTCTTACATCATCTTTGTGAAGTAATTGTTTTAAATGTTCATATAATTTGGTTGTCTTTAACCTGAGTTTCTAATCACTTGTACAGAATTTGCAAACGTTTTCTGGTTTTTCAATATTCAACATACCAGTTATTAAATAGTATGTTATACAGACTGTGTGAGTGATTGAATTTCTAAACAGAAAGGAAATGAATTTAGTAGGATGACTACTTCCTAATACTTGACCTGTAAACTATGGTTTTAGGCCCTCCGTAGTTCCAAACCTTGCAAAAATACTTGACATTCATCTACATGAAACGTCTTCTCTTATCTTTTTCTGGCAAATGCTTTAAGAGTCAGAAGACACCACAACTATCATATGAAATATCCCTTGTCTTGCTCAGCTAGACTCAGACCATCTTTCTTCTGGTCTTTCTCTCCTTCTTGTATGTTTTATTAGATTTTTAAATATTATTTTTATTACAATAATTTTTGAGAGTTTTTCTCAATTGGTGAATTCTAAATTTTTAAGGATAGATATTGTATCTTATTATCTAAACTTGTAAGAGATGATCCAAGAATTACTTTTGAATGAATAAATTAATCATACTCTCATTATTTCTTACATCAGTATTTCACAAAAAGTGTTTGAAAGGATAGTACTACCTTAAAATTCTTTATGATAAAAGAGTTCCATTGCCAAATATTTTTGTTTGATATATAGTACTACATTTCCTTACTGGAAATCCAAAATACACATCAGTTCATTAAAAAGCTCTGAGAATTCCTATGGTAAATAAACCTGTTTAAATTTCTTTAACTCAGTATTTCCCAAATACATATGTCAAATCCACTCCTCTCTTTTTTTTCCCTGGAACACATATTAATGTCCTGTGGAAGTGGTTTTCTATGCATTATACTATAGGAAATGTTACATTACAGCATTTCTGTTAAATGTGAATGCAGAGAAAACAATCAAGGGGAAGAGCCATAATTATACTTAAGTAATTTAGTGGGCTGTCTGCAGCTAAAGTAAAGAAAATGACTTCTAAATAGTTAAATTATTTACCCATGTAGAACTATGCCATTTGTTTATATTAAAAACATATGTTCTAAATTGAGAGACAAATTTTATTCCATGTACATTTTTAGAGGGAAGGGAAGTTTTCCAGTTTGCTCATCTAAAAATGACTATAACATAAAAACTAAAATATGTTGCTTTAAATTAATTTAATCAACAGAACTGATAAATCAAATACAACCACTGTAGATTGCCGTCTGTAATGTCAGCCTTGGAAATCTCAGTATTTAAAACCATGGTGTTAAATAGCTCTAGGGATGGTTCACCAATCACAAAAGAAAATCATTCTCATCTTTTAATTTTTTACTTCAAAGAGCATTATGAATTTAACCACCAATTTTATCTTCAAATTTGGATTTCAACTCTAATTCTATTTTTCTGAAGAAAATCTGTTCTTAAACAGTATAAATATTTTACTGCTGAAGTTACTAGAAAAGACTTCATTGGGTATATGAAAATAGTTTTTAATTGATAATGTTTGCCCTGAAATACAATTTGACATTTAAAGATCAGTCTCATTTCTTTATATAGTAGACATAATAGGTTGCTTCTGTGTGAACTTAGCACTGACTATGTTAATTATTTGTGATACTCCTGAAATTGCATATTTTATTAACTCAGATTAAAGAAAATTCCTTTTAGGTGAATAAAGTAATTAAATTGCAAATAATAGGTCATCTTTATTCTTTCAAAAGGTATTAGTTATCTATGTAACTAAATAGAATGAATATTAAATGAGATTAATTCTTAGAGTATATGTGTAGACGGCAAATAGGCTTAAAGTATGACTTTTTTAGTACGAAAAAATTTATTTGATGGATGTTTTTTCACATGGAAAAACAATGTTATTTCATTTAATCTCAGTCATGTGATTTATGAGGTAGGTAGAAATAAACATAAAAAGCATAAAATCTGACCTATAATGCTTTGGAACTCTTTACGCTACTGACTGGAACTAAATCCAGATGAGTTAATACAGATTCTGCAAATCTTAACTCCTATTTGAAACCTTGAACCCTACAAAGAGAGAAAGTAAATTTTCAATTTTCTGTATATTTTATTTTGTTCCTTGGGAGAAGAGATCAAAGGGAAGAAGTCTATTTGCATCCAAAGAAGCATCAGAACCAAGGAGAACAATTCTAAGAATAAGGAAAAATTACATTTTTCTTTCTTCTAAATGTTAAATTACCTGATATCAATACAGATGTAACATATGAATGACTGTGAAATTAACAAGAGTTAGGTGAAAGTACCAGGCACTCTTTTATCTTTGAACTATCTCTAAGTAACAAGAAATAAGAAGAGGGGAAAAAATGAGATGGGACAAGAAAAAGAAAAATAACTAACTTTGAACAGATTTTTGGATCACGCGCTTTTGCTTTTTGAAAACTTCTTTCCACATAGCTTTCTTCCCTGTGCAAATGTTATTAACAATACATTTATATAATAATATAAATATAAACTAGAGTAGGATATTTCACAAAGTGAAGTTTATAGGTAGAGAAAGGGAGGGATGAAGTTATTTCTAAGTGCTAGGAAATGCAACGTTCTTTTCAAACACAGTGGAGTCCCATACATTTATTTTAGTACTTAGTTTGTTATCTTTTTTGAATTATTTATTAATGGTGTTTACACTGTGTTATACAAAATCCATAGATACTTCCTATTTCTACATACACAGCATGATCATTGTGAAAATTTCAACAATTTACAGATTTTGACTTAAATCAAACAAATTAAATTTAGACCGATGACTTGAAATCACCCTATATATTTATTTCTGCACACTTACATACAGTCACAGTACTAAAATGTAGACATGACTATAAATGATGCCAAAATACAATGCCCAAAGGGTCAATGATCTATCTAGCTGTTATGCTGCTTAAAAAATGCTGGTTGCACAAAGAGAAACATTAACCTCTGTGAGAAATATTCTATTGATTTAAAATCTCATTCTATAATCTAGCCTTTTCTGTTTTTGAGAATGTCAGCCATAATTATAAAAGTGAAGCTTTAATCAAACTTGGTACATTGACCGAGTAGCACACTTGAGAGGGCAATGGGATAGGTCATTGGATCTCAAAGGAGGAGCAGAAAGCAAGTGTTTACCAAAAGCTGTGGGGAATAATGAAATAACAAAAGTTTAAGGAGTCAACAACAAAGCTGGAAGCAGAGTATAGAAAGCTATAAAAGTGAGCCAAATTAGAGGAGTAGAGGACATATTCAAATGTAGAAGCATAGAAATCAGAGTTGGAAAAGTAGAAGAAAACGAAGCAGGGTGAGGCTGTGAATGGTCATCTAATCTGAGTATTGATGTCTAAGGCTGGCTTTAAGGAATTTATTGAGAAATGACCTATAGAAAATCTGGCATGTAAAGGACTGTCAGTTTGGACTACCTCATCTGACATTTTCTTTTCAGATGTACATATGGATTTTGTTTTAGTAAACTAAGTTGTAACCTATTTGACTAAAGAGAATGTCTTTTCTAGTTCTTGTCTGTTTAAAGGAGAACAGAATGAGGTGTCAGAAGTTGGTTTCAGTTTTAGTGCTTGCATTCATTTTCTGTTGTCACTATATAAAATTAAGCAGCTTGAAACAATACAAATTTATTATCCCCCAATTCTATAAGTCAGAGTCTCAGCTAGTTTCATTTTTATCACAGGCTGTAATCAAAGTGTCAGCAGGTTAGGCTCTCATCAAGAAGCTCTAGGGAAGAATCTGCTTCCAGGGTCATTCAGGTTGTTGGCAGATCACGCAAGGTGTTCCTTGAGATTGCGGGACTGAGATTTCCATTTTTTCACTGGAAATTATTCTCAGCTTCTAGAAGCCACCCATATTCTTTATCTGGTGCTTCCCTTTCCCCATCTTCAAAGCCAGCAACAGTGGTCAAGGACTTCTCACACTTTATCTCCCCTCCTGCCTCACCTCTCCAGACTTCTGCTGTATCACTCTGTCTGCCTCTTCTGTCTTTGCCTTCTGCCTTTAAGAGTTCATGTGATACATGAACTCATGTTCACTGGGCCCACCCAGATAGTCCAAATTTTTCTCCCTATTTTAAAGTCACCTGACTAGCAATCTTAAGTTTATCTGAAAATTCCATTAACAGTAGTAGCTAGATAAATGTTTGATTAAATAACCCAGGGAAAGGAAGCTGAGGGGGTATAGCTGTAGAATTCTGCCTATAACAGTTTTACTACCAAAAAAATTGTGTGATCCTGGGCAAAGAAAATATCTCCCATTGGATGTAGTTTCTCACTGAAAAATTAAGAAATTAGGCCAAATACTAACATTCCTTCTAACTCTGTGTCTATACATAAAATCTCTTGACTTTAGCACAGTGACAAGCATTCAGTTAGTGCTCAATGAATATTTGTTTGAGATAAAATAAATGGCCATAATTGTCTCATTTTTGTTTTTTTAAACTATATCATATTAATAAAAGTATATGTAATTTGTTATATTTTATTACATATGTAAATAAAAGTTCATATAATATTTTTAAAGAGTAGTACTGGCAGAGTTAAAAAAAAAAATAAAAACTCCACTGCCATATTCTCTATCCCCAGATGTTCTTCCAGAACTGGCAAATCCTGCTGTTTACATCATCCAATGCTACAGTTATGATTTTAAATAATATATTTCTATTCCTCTATTTTGATGTATAATGTACCTATTGCTTAAGCACAATAAAAGATGAAGAATTTACCAAAATTGCACTCCATTACCCTTCTTCACTTACATCCCAAGTGCACTGGTGATTGTGGCAGATTGTATTTTCCAAGATAAGATCTCCCGCCCCTCATTTCACAACGCGATGTTGATATCTCCTCTCATCAAGATGTTTTGGAATGCTTGTTCCTTCCCCTTGAATCTCACAGTCTTGTGAAAACAGCACAAGTAATGTTATTTGACTTTCAAGGATAGATCATAACAAGATAATACATTTTTCTCATGGTTCTCTTGGGTTGTTCATTCTTGGAACCAGGCCACCATGCTTTGAAAAAATCCAGATCACAAGGAGAGGCCATGTGGAGGTGTTCCAGATAACTGGCCCCAATGAGGTCCTAGCTGACAGCCAAGATCAAACCAACATCTGAGGAAGCCTTAGAGATGACTCTAGTTCCAGCCACCATCTGACTAGACACATCAGAGACCAAGAGAGTCGTTGAGCCAAGTCAATCATCAGAACCATAAGGGAGAATAATAACATGATTATTGTTGATTTAAGCTACTCAGTTTTGGGTTAGCAATAGGTAACTGTAACAGTTATATCTATATGTTATATTAAATTTTATTGTCTTGGCATTCTGATTAGAAAATCAATGGTAGTTTTGTTTGATTTGACAAATGGTTCTTTTTAATAGATAAAAAATAAAATTAGAAAAATAGTGGGACTTCCAGTCAAGATGGCAGAGTAGGTAACTTGTGCTCGCTGCCCCCACAACTACATCAAATTTATAAGTAAATTGCAGAACCACCTGAAGGAAGACTAGCTGAAAAAAAGCTCCAATAACTTAAAGGATAAAAAAAAGCCATGTCAAGACTGGTAGGAGGTGCAGAGATAAGAAATGGGCCTGTTCCACACGCACAGGTGGCAATCAAGAAGAGAAATATCTGGGCTGTGGAGATCCCCCATGAGGAGTGAGAGGTCCCAGCCCAGGGCACCAGTGTAAGGAAGAGGAGGCCCCAGAATGTCTGTCTGTGAAAATTAGTGAGGATTCCATACAGATGAGATGGATGGTTACTGTAGACTCAGGCATCCTCTTCAGGTGCCTGAGCAAAGACTCACTCGCTCACAGACACTCATGCTAAGCTCCAGCAAAGGGACAGCAGCTTGAAAAGCACCAGGGACATAAGAGGAAGAACTGAATTGTCTGTGTTCAGAGAAAAGACTGGATAAACAGCTTTCTCCCAGACAGAAGTGCTGGCAGAAGCCATTGCTACTTTGTTTAACCCTCCCCAACACAGGTGGCAGGTGGGGTGCTATATCTGAGTCTTCATCAACTTGGCTAATACCACTCACCCCACCCTGATGATTCCCTGAGACCCTGCCCCACCTAACCCTCTCACCAGTCTTAACTTCTTTCAGTAGCTGTTCCTCACAAACTGCCAGCCTTGGCCATTACTGGAGACTTTCCTAAAATCTCTTAAAGATCCAAAAACCCCAAACAAGCAGTAGCTGGCCTCGCCATGCCCTGTACCTCTTGCTAAGTGCCCCCTGGCATGAGTGGAAGCTGGCCTCAGTTCAGAGCATAGCCTCCCCCAGGTGCTCCCAAGTCCAGCAGAGGCAACTGCCAAGTGCAGATCACTTTGTAGCTCCTACCAGGTGGCTCTGGGCCAAGCACAGACGGCAGCAGACCTGGGCCTATACCAGCAGCTCTCCCAAGAGGCTCCAGAATCAACATACCAGTGCCCAGCTTCAAAACACACCAAAGTACCCCTAACCCAGCTCCACAAATGACACACCCAAGGGGTAGACTCAGCAGACACCAGTGCCCCACTATAGCGAATCCCACTCCATGAGGTCAGCCCCTACATAACAGCTCATCCACTGTAGGCACAGATAGTTCTCAGAGCCAATCAGCCTAGGAACAATTCCAACCACTGATGTGCCAACAGCAATCAAGGCTCAACTACAACAGGAGAGCATACACAACCCACACGAGAAACACGCCTGGAATACCCAGCGAGTCTGGGAGTCTGAACCACTGGGCCCCACAGGATACCTACTACATAAGGCTACCCTGCCAAGATCTACCTATATACAGAAACAAACACAAGGAGGCAATCAAAAAAAGGAAACAAAGAAACACATCCTAAATGATAGATCAGGACAAAACTCCAGGAAAAGAACTAAACACAATGGAGGCAAGTGATCTACCAGATACAGAATTCAAAACGTTGGTAATAGGGATCCTAAATGAACTCAGGGGAAGATTATATGAACTCAGTGAGAATTTACACAGAGATAGAAACCATAAAAAAGAACCAAACCAGTGAGAAATGAAGACTATAATAACTGAAATGAAGAATACATTAGAGTAAACATAAGATTAGATGAAGCAAAGAATCAAATCAACTATAAGATGATTTAAAGATAATATAGGAGAAAAACCCCAAACAGAACAGCAAAAAGAAAAAATTTTAAAAAATGATAGTTTAAGGGAACTCTGGGACAGCATCAAGCATAACCACATTCACATCATAGGCATAACAGAAAGAGAAGAGAGAGAGAAAGAAATTGAAAACCTATTGAAAGAAAGGACTAAAAACTTCCCTAACCTTGTTGAAGGAAATAGACATACAAGTCAGGAAGCGCAGAGTCCCAAACAGATGAAACCAAAGAGGCCCACATCAAGACACATCATAATTAAAATGTCAAAGGTTAGAGAAAAAGAGAATATTAAAAGCGGCACGAGAAAAATAATTACCTACAAGGAAGCTACCATAAGACTGTCAGAGGATTTCTCAACAGAAACTTTGCAGGCCATAAGAGATTGGCACAAAATATTCAAAGTGAGAAAAGCAGGGACCTACAACCAAGATGACTCTACCCAGCAAAGCTATCATTTAGAATCGAAGGACAGATAAAGAGCTTCCTAGATAACGAAAGGCTAAAGAAGTTCATCACCACCAAATCGGTATTACAAGAAATGTTAAAGGGACTACTGTAAGGAAAAGGAAAAGATAAAAAATATGAATAATAAAAGGGCGATAACGACATACGTATCAATAATTGCTTTCCATGTAAATGTATTCAATGCTCCAATCAAAAGATATAGGTGCCTGAATGGATAAGAAAAAAAGAATGTTACATCAGCTGCCTACGAGAGACTAACTTCAGATTGAAAGACACACAGACTGAAAGTAAAGGGATAGAAAAGATATTTCATGAAAATGCAAACAAACAAAAAACAAAGCTAGGGTAGCAATACTTATGTTAGCCAAAATAGACTTTAAAACAAAGGCTATAACAGGAAATGAAAGACCCAGTAATTCCATTTCTGGATATTTAAAAAAAAATCCAAATCACTAATTTGAAAAAATATATGCATCTATATGTTCATTGCAGCATTTACAAAATATGGAAGCAACCTAGGTGTCCACCAATAGGCAAATGGTTAAAGAAGAGGTGGTACATATATACAATGGAATATTAGTCATATAAAAGAATGATATTGTGTCGTCTGCAATGACATAGATAAACCTAGAGATTATTATGCTAAGTGAAATACATCAGACAGAGAAAGACAAATACTATGTGATTTCACTTATATAGAATTTTTAAAAATGAATAAAGCAGAAACAAACTCATAGATACAGAGAATAATCTGATGGTTACTAGATGAGAGGAGAACTGGAAGAATAGGAGAAAAGTGGGAAGTGATTAAGAAGTACAATTGGTAGTTATGAAATAGTCACAGGGATGTAAAGTATAGCATAAGAAATATAGTCAATAATATTATAATTATGTATGGTACCAGGTAGGTACTAGATTTATCAAGGGGATCACTTCGCAAATTATATAAATGTCTAATCATTATGCTGTACGTCTGTAACTAATATTAAGTGTAGATGTAATTGAAAAATTTTAAAAAATATAGTACTAATTACAATAAAAATTAAATTTAGTATATTATATAACTTAATGCAGAATTAAGAAATGAGATAAAATCCTTAGAGAAGAAAATGTATTCCTATGTCACTAAGTCCCCGAAACCCAAAGGAGAATGTCTCAACCACCAAAGTCTAATTTATTTTCTACTAAGGTTTTCAGCTTTCCTTTTGTTTTCAAGGTCCTATCACTCTTTTTTCTGAAGACATTCTCTTCTTATAATGCTCTTTTTCATTTTGCTTAATTTTATTTTCATTGAGAATACATGCACAGAAAATATTCTAAGTTATTATATGTTTTCTGTCTTTATTTTGCCCTCCTACTTTCTTGATAATGTGGCTTGATATAGAATTCTAAGTTGAAAATACTTTTTAAAAGAAATTGAATTCATTGCTCTATTGTTTCCTAGTGTCCAATGTTATTTTTGATTGATTCGGCTTTAACTCATTTGTCTGTAATCTATTTCTTACACTTAATCTATTTCATTAAAAGAGTTTGAAAAGGTTTTCCTCTTCATTAGGATTTACATTTTTCATCAGGAGGCATTCATGTATAGGCCTTTCTTAGGACATCCCTTTTGTCAACTACAGGTCCTTTCAATTTGAAGAAACATGTCTTGCTGTAGCTTGGGGAAATTTTATTTTATTATTTATTTAATTATTTTCTTCTATTTTTTTGTCTTTTCCTTTGTTCTGGACATGTTTTTTAAATATCTCCTAGATTTATCTTTCATGCTTCCCATATTATTTCTCATGTTGTTTCATATTTGTCTTTAGCTCTGCATTTTGGCAGAGTTCCTTGTTTTAACACTATAGGCCACCAGTTTGGTTTTTTAACCTAACTCATTTTATTCTTTGGTTTATTCATTAAATTTGTTTCAATTTTTGAAAAAAAATTCTTATAATTTATGTCTTGATTTCTAATTGTTCTTCTTTAGTAACAATCTGTTCTCAATTTATATATCTCTCAAATTTCTTTTACTATTCCCAATGTTTCTCAAGTAAATTATACCCCAAGGAGACATCTGACAGCATGTGGAGATATTTTTGTTTCTTATAGTTATGAGACTTGTCACTGATTTCTAGTGGGTATAGGTCAGGAATCGTGCTAAGGACCCTAAAATTCACAGGAAAGCTCACTAAAAGAATTATCAGTACCAAAATGTCATTAGTGCCAAAGTTGAGAAACCTTAGAATATACCTGTTAGAAATTAAAAATTATCTTTGTTCCATATATCATTTTGATTCCTCTGGAGTTAGTGAATATATTTTCTTCCTTCTATTTATGTGTGTGTATGTGTGAGTGTGAGTGTGTATGAGAGCATGTTCTCCAAAATATGTGTTGACCTCAGTTCACATTTGTACAAAAAATACAAAGTTGATTCATAGATTTTTCTCTCTAGTTGTTTGTCTATTTTCCTGGAGCTTCTACCTGAAATAAGAGTTGACTATTCGTTTCTGTTAGACAGTGGGGTCATGTCAACTGATCACTGTCATTGTAGAGTGCTTGAATATGGAGCGGGCAGGCTAGAGATCCCTTTAATTATCAAATTAAAGAGACTTTTACTCTTGGGATAAAGTAATTTACTCTATATTTCACTACTAGATGGAATTTTTTTTTCTCTTTCTCCATCTCTCTCTCCTTTCGCCACCTTCTCTCTCTGTGTCTCATATAAAGATATGGAGTTATTTCAAATCCTTCTCTACTTCTTCCTGAGACCCAAAGTCATTCTAGAATACCTCCCTAGACAGATTTTAGGTTCTAGCCTAGAGGCAAATACTGCTGTTGTCAATCATATCATCTGCAAATATGGCAGAGAACAGAGAAGAAAGAGTACTCTCCAGACCCAGCTATTACTAAATCAGTTAATTAATTAATTAATTTCCCTGATGATTTCCAGGTCCTTCCCTAGTCTTTGTATTGTCACTGATCTTAAGAGTTTCTCATGGGCTCCATTAGGATTGATTGCTCTCACTTCTGGAATCTTGGCTTGGATTAGTTTGCTCTGTTTTCTCCATTAGTTCCATCCCACCTGTTTTTTAGCTTCCAGGGTTTGTTTAAACTTTCTGGTCCACTGGTAGCTCTATTTCCTGTTTTCCAACACTATTGTGTTTTGATAATTTGTTTAAAATGTTGGTCCCAAACATTTCAATGAAACCATGGGCAGGAGGAGAAGTAAACACATAAACCAGAAGCTTCCTGAATCAATTATGGACCTTAGCTTTACTAGATATTTGTCATTTTTTATTGTCAAATGTCAGATATTTGGTCATGTTCCCCAGAAACATATCTTTAGATAATGATTCCTGTGCAAATGATTTATTGAGGAAATGCTGCTAGGAGAAAATAGTATGGGAGAGAGGGGTGAGGAGGGAAGATGCCAAGTGTGATAGGAAGAATAATACCCTCCCCCCAAAAGAGTCATTTTCTAATCTCCCGAACCTATGAATATGTTTTCTTACATGGCATAAGGAACCTTACTATTGTCTTTAAATTAAGGGTCTTGACGTAGAGAGATTATACTGGATTATCCAGATTATCCAGGTAAACCAAATATAATCGCAAGGACCCTTAAAAGTGAAAGAAGGAGAAGGGTGAGTCAGAGACTGAGATTTGAAAATGCTACCTTGCTAGCTGTGAAGATGAAGGGAGAACCCAAAAGCTAAGAAATAAAGATGGATTCTAAAGGTACAAAAGACAAAAAAAAAAAAAAAAAATTCTTCCTTAGAGCCTCCAGAACCACAGCACTGCCAAACACATTATTAGCTCAAAGGAATCAATTTTGGACGTCTGATTTTCAGTTTCTATAATTTTAAGCCACGGAGTTTGTGGTAATTTGTTATACCTCCTATGGAAAATGAATACATCAAGCAAGGGTGAAATCTTGGACAAAATCCATCAGAAAGCATCTCTGGCCTAATCCCACAGGAGCACTCTAGAGTGCCAGAACTGCCTCAAAGTTGCCTCCACTTGAGGCAAGGAGCCTGAAGTTTGGATACTGCCATACCTGCTCTGTTGATTGTTAGTCATAATTAAATACCCAGGTATTTCTGCCTCTCTGCCTGAGGTGAAGAAACACAAAACTGTAAAGTGTTCTTGGATAAGCACTGGCATCGTTCGCTATACCTCTCCACATAATCTTCCTTTTAGAAACTCTGCTATTATGTAAATAGAGTTTTAGAGAGGTAATACTTCTCTAAATGACCATTTTCCAGGTCTAGATCTCCGGCAATTAATTGATTCTCTATGAACCTAATATGTAGTTTTCTGTCTAGAAAAGTTCTTTTTTGACTAAAATATAGTCAATTTTGATTTCTTGCAACATGAAGTTTGAACAATGTAGCATATGGGTTGCAGGAAAAAATTCTCCAGAAGAATATAAAAAATTGATATTGTCATCTAACAAATAGGGCAGAAGGCAGCGAAAGTCTCATTAATATTCTTAGACGTGAATAAAACAGTACTTAACATGAAATGATTGGGCCTGATTGAAGGTATTATTTAAGGTCATCAGTAATCAAGGGCTCTTTGGAGGCAAAGATCTGGGGTATTTGAGTCTCATGCTAGGGAACAGTATAAATGGTATAAAGAAATCAAAGACTGTGAGGTGAATAATTCTGAATTTGGAAAGTTTACAAAAACAAAAAACCCTGACAAATCGAAATACTAAATAATAACCTCAAGAAATAATTTCCATAACACACATCTTGAAGTCTAAACTTCTGTCCTTTACCTCATAAGTGGAAAAAAAAAAACTCTAAAAGGGATTGTTTTGTTCATCTTTCTTCTACTCTTTTGTATTTGAGTGATGTCTATCATACACTGGCATCTAGATAGTTGTGTAAAATAACAGGGATAATACTATATAAATATACAAACAATCTGCTTTCAGGAAGCTTTCGGTCTCATAGTGTAGGACAGGTATAGAATCTAAATATAAGATATATATATTTAATAAATATAAAATATTTAATACATTAAATATATTAATTAAATATTTTGATCTTCGTTAGGCTAAAGTTGATAAAAATACAGTCTGTCAATTAGAACAGTAAAGATAAACTGGCTCAAGAGGTATTGCGTTTGGTTAAACAATTACTTTGAAAATATGAGACAGTCAAAATACCTAATCTCGGTAACATATTCCTTCCCACCAACACACTCTTCCTGATTCTACAGAGAAGTTTCCATAAGCTTTTGTAGAAAAACAATATTATGTATCATCTTCAGCATATGAAAAAGTAGTTGTCTACATCATCAGATCAATGTGGAATTTAAATGTGTAAAGATTTAACCAGCTGTTAAATCTTAAAAATTAAAAGTTACATTTCTATGATTTTAAGGATTTTCTTTGAAAACATTCAAGGTTAAACCTTAAATTCAAAGCACTTATACTTAATTTTCCTGGAGTTGAAACTGTATCTAAAGATTTTAGAGTAAAATTGAAGTTTTAATGTCCTAACACATGTTTATAAATCAGCTCTAAAGCTCTGGTTTGTCAATTCAGTCAGATATGCTGAAATACAAGCGAGAGAAATTATGATTAAATTAATTTGTTCCCTTTTGTGTGCAAGAACTACTCCATACAAAATTTGAAACCTTTGTAAAAGATCCTCACCTAAATTAAACTACTGAGATGCTTGGCAAAGTAGATATATGGCCTAATTATCAGTATTTTATTGCTCTTCCTGTATTCCTTTTATCACATTTCTCTTCGGAATATACAGTATTTTCTCCCTGCTAATACAAAGCCTGCTAAGGCATTTATTTTTACTGAACTCCCTTTTCATTGGTTTTATACAGCATACAGATATTTTAACCAAGTCTCAATAGTTTATCATTTCTGCTGCTGTTTTGGAGATTATTTATTGTTATTGTTGCTGCTGATGTTGTTTGTCATAGAAGGTGTCAGATGAAATATCATTTCTTGGACCTTTGTGAGGGACAGTGTAGTCAGTGCTCCAACGCCAATGTTACAGAATATAAGTCCTTGAAAGCTGAGCCCTGGACAAGGCAAGTACAGTAAGTAGTTCCATATGACCACCAATACAGAAGTTATCTTCCTCCCTGAATAGTTTCTGCAATTCCTACTATCAAGTTAGTTCCTTTCAAATTGTACCTACAGTTTGTATCTACAAGTTGACTCTTTAACCTGTTGAAACTGAAATATATTATTTGTACTAAGATGAGACATTAAACTAGGACATCCTCCTTATGACTTCCCAGACATAAATATAATAAGAGCAGGACCAAACAAAAATGATACCCAGAAGTTTATTGTATTTGGTTCCTTAAGTAGAGCAAGAGAGAGAGATAAAAGGGGTTGCTCACATTCGGAAACCAGGTAGTCATTCTAAACTGGACTTTAGAGGTGTATGAGCCTTCCAAATACCTGAGAGAGAAGTAATCAGAATCAGTATGATATTCTAAGAAGGAGATATTCTGGAAGAATGATGGAGACAGGTGAAAAGCCATGTGATGTTTCTACTCTCCCTTATTTCTCAAGATCAGCCTTTGAAGGACAAAACACAGCAAATACTTTTCTAATATAGTATGCTCCTTTGGAAAAGTTTCCACTTATAAGGATTTGTAAAATGATTTTTTTATCATGTCTCCCACCAGAGAATAATTAATCATTTGTGTCAAAAAATGACCTTATGTTAATTAGAACATATAAGAAACAATGACTAACACCTTCACAGATGTTTATAAAACAAAATATAACAGCTGGTAGGAGACAATATATAAGTATTAGGATCCTTCTACCATATAATTAAACCATAAACTGTTAGTTTTTTTTAGATTGTCACTAAGTAATTGTCCCCTTGACACAAAATAAGAGGGGCGGGGATTTATTATTATTACTGGGAAATAACTTGACTTTCAGCTTCCCAGAGTGACAATTAGGGAACTTTCAACAGAAATGTGCCCATTGTTCTCAATTGCCATGAGGACTAATGAAAAATAATATGATACAGTACTATGTATTTACTGTCTGCTAAATTAAAGGAAAAGAAATTGTGAAAATAATTCTGTAAGTAAATGCTGTTTAAAGAATATAATAAGTGTAAGTAAATGCTGTTTAAAGAATATAATAAGTGTAAGTAAATGCTGTTTAAAGAATATAATAATTACCTTTGTGATTTGATAACCACATTATCTGACATGTATAAGAAATATTAACTCTAGTTTCTTTCTCTTTTATCATAATGTGATATGGATGTGATCCTAAAAGTAGATCTTGAGTTTATTATGGAAAAATAATAAACATATAAGAGATATTCTTCATTTATATTCATTCTAGAAATAAGTCATATAAAACAGATCTCTGCCCTTCCTTAGAACTAACATTTCTGAGAAACCAAGCATAATGATATCCACACTCAGGGCTTTTGTTATATCAACCAAGTGTTGTTCATCACTGAAAAAGAGGAGAAAACAGTTGGAATAAAATCTACCTCATGTTTATACTTCAATATCAGTAAGTTAAGTGCACAGCAATGCCAACGACCAACCACAAAAGTCTCAACAACATACAGAAATAAGCATTTATTTACTTGCAAGTCTTCAGGTTACCTGTAGGTCAACTAATCTAAGCTGGGTAAGACCTGGCAGCTCTGTTGATCTTACTAACCTCTTTCATATGTCTGTGGGTCCTTTGCTCCAAGAGTTTATCATTCTTCTGGAACAGCAGGAGGCTAGCCTAAACATATTGTCATGGTATTGGTGGAGGTGCAATAGAGAAGCCCAATCATACAAGTGGTTTTCAATGCCTTTTTCATGTCACACCCACCCATTTTCCATTAGACAAATTATGTGGTCAAGTTCAAAGGCAAGAAGTAGAGAAACAGACTTCACCTTTTTACTGAAATTTCAAAGTGTAATGACAAAGAATGTCAATACAAGAAAGGGTGACTGACTCTATTAATACAGTCTATCATAACCCCCACTGTAGCACATAGGAGTTAGCCCCAACTATGATTTCCTTCTCTACTTCCATGGGCCTTAGGAGTCATCATTTTTTACTGTAAATTTAAATGGTTTTTAAATACACATTTATCACTTAAGCATCTTACACAAACCATTCACAATTAATATAATCAAACCTTTCTTTATCCATAAAGAGGTAACTCAGATAACACCTCTTCCAAACTGCCTATTTGGGGAAGTGATTTAGGGGAATATGATATCAGAGGTTCATTTTTTGGAGAAAGGGTGATACCACAGGCCAGCACCTGAGCATCTTCTTTTAATGAGGGTCCCTAGCAGACATCAATGCACACATATGCAATAATCAGGTGGCAAAGGATAACAAAGAATGTAGGGAATGGACATTCTCCCACCTAGGCTTCATGCCTCCCATCTATTCTTTAAATTGCAGCTAGGGTAATCTTTATTTTTCTAAGTTCTTCTCTTTATTTCATTACCGCCATTTGTTTTAAATTCTTTGCTATTAGCCATATACATCTGAGATGACAGAAGGTAAACAAAGATAAACAAACCTCAAGTTTTAGCAATTAGTTTTGAACAAATTTAGATATTTATCCACAATTCTCTAAACAAGAAACTCTTCCCCCTGAAACTGTTTAGATTGCAATTTCAGAGTTTTTATAGTCAGTTTATAACTCACGAGGATCCTAATAACAATCATGAATGAAATTACAGTATCAGACTTCTGATTTCCTACTTTTTTCTCCATTATCTCGTGCAATGTTTTTGGCAAAGCGCAAGTCCTATCTCTTTAAGTTCTCCTTATTTCTCAAGAATCAGGTACATTCACTTGAAGAAAATAAAGGTTCATCTTCACATTCTAGTCACTGGCCTGTTTAATATAAATGGGTTCTCAGGGACACAAAAGGAACGTTCTAAGAACATGTTCAAGATGCAGGAGACAGACTTATCTTAGGAACACCATAATATCCTGATAAATGTGGAAACTCCAGAAACTTGATCAGATTCTAGATTTAGAAATCATCTTAAAGATTAAGCTTAAAATAGCTTTATTTTATTGTCCATGAGTAAAATAGCTTTCTATAAGACCAGCTTGTATGCAGTGAACTCTGTTAACTCATCAGTTTGCCTTTATAACTTCTTTCTGTTTAAGGTCATACTCCATGGTAATTTAGATAGTTTTCTGAGGACTCTTTTGCCACAAGAATTTTAACTACCACTTAATAATTTCTCCCTTTGTACCAAGAACTATACTACGTTACTTGACAATATTATCAATATTCATGACAGTAATAATCAGATAGTTAGTTATTATTCCCAAATAAAAATGAGGAAACAAATTCTAGAACATCAAAGATTATATATGGCATGTTAAGGACCTAGGATATTATTTTCTAAGAAACGGAGTAATTGAAAAGTTTTAAGTAAAAAAATTGAAATAATCAGAGTTACAATTTGGATAAATTTTTCTAGTGTCAGAATTTACCCCATCCATCGTTAATTTGACACAGATAAGAATGGAGGTAAAGGCTTGTCAGGAGATAATCATAGCAGGAGTGATGAGAAATAATAAGGGTTGGAACTAAGGCAATGGCATTGTTAATGGATTTCAGCTTCATCTCTCTTTTTTTACTATGTAAAAACTCACCATAAAATCTTTCTCAACAAATATCTTCCAGGCAGCTCTTATCAATATATGAGAATTGACATGCAAATAAAATCCTTTTTGTTTTCTTTCTTGCCAAAATTTTGTACTAGCCTTCTAGATGGGTTTCCCATCATACTTTCTTTTACATTGCTGCCTGATAGCTTATATTAGTGACAAAAATGGCTAACTGCTGCAATAAAGAGAACCTAAAATAAAAACAAAGTCAGTCTATTTCTCTGTCTCTGTCTCTCTCTCTCTCTGGAATGTGGCCAAAAAACTTCACATTTCAACATTTACTAGAAGGATAAGAAAAAAGAGGTTCAGAGCAGTCGATTTCCTTGATCCAAATGAGGAAATGTTGCACACATAACTTCCATCCCCATTCCTTGATGAGAACTTAGTTAGGAGGCCAAAACTAGCTGCAAGTTGGACTGAAAATATGGTTTCCAGCTGGGCAGCTATGTGTCCAAGATGAAGAGGAAAAGGAATTTGGGAGAGATGCAAAATTTTCTTAAGTTTTTATATATCATTCCCTTACATATATTTTTTAATTATTTTAATTACCCTCAAAATAAATTTCATACACTTTCTGCTATCATTCAAGACCTTGTGCTATCTGATGCCTGTCTACACAAAGGGTATTATTTCCAACTCCTATCACTTAAACTTTATTGTTTCAATAAAATTAAACAATAAAAACTGCCTCAGCTTTTCCCTTTCCTGCTTCAAGCTTAGTCTGCTAGACTGTAATGCATTCTTACCTTCCAAAACCTTAAGCCTATATTCATTAAATCCCATATCAAATGCTTCCTCTGCTATAGAGCGTGACTTGATTGCTTTAACCTTCCTAGATTTGCATGCTGAGCTCTTTACCAAATCTCCTTGTAGATGCTAATAATTTTCTTTTTAAAAAATTTTTATTCTAGAATATCTTCTATTTACTAATACATAAAAATAAGTGGGATACATTTTTGCAGTAGTAATTCTTAATTTGTTCATATCTGTTTATATTCATGCTCTTATGTATTTCCCTTCCATATGAACTCTGGGCTTCGTCACATGACTTGCTTTGGCTTATGGGACAATAGCAAATGTGATATAAGACTAAAATAGGGCTGTACATTGAGCTTTGCTTTGTGACTTCTCCTAGGAATCCGGTGACCACTAGCATGTAAATAAGCCTGGGTGAGCCTGATGGAGACATGTGGCCTAGCCACCGCTATCACTCCTAGCTGACAGCTAGCACAAACCAATAGCCCACACCAACTGCCAGAACTGTGAATGAGGCTATCTTAGACCATCCAGATGCAGCAGATGCATAAACTGACTACAGCTGCAAGAGTGAGTCCAGACAAGATCAGTAAAACAATCATAGCCGAGACTAGTCCAAACTGCTGATCCACAAAAATGTGAGCTAATAAATCATTGTTTTAACACACGATGAGGTAAGGGTATTCTTTTACATAGCTAAAGTTGAGACACAATATATATACATTTATAAAAATATTAATAAACAATCATTTTTATTACCATTCATACTAAGAAACAGCATTATAAATAACCCCCTACACAACTAAAATCACTTTCTCATCCCTTTGGGATAACTGTTATCTTAAAATCTGAATTTTTAAAATCATTCCCAAGCTATAAATGTATATACAATTTATATATATATAAAATTTATTATTGATATTTATAAAAATTACATCATGCCATATGTAATCTCCTATGATATACTTTATTTTTTCAACATAATGTTATGAGATTTATCTGTAGAGTTGTGTCTTATGCATTTTCACTGCTATATATTTGTCCATTTCCTGTAGATGAGCATCTGTGTCATGTCTGGGTTTTTTAGTTGTAACATACATACATTTATTTTTTATTATTTGCTAAAATAAACAGTTTTGTAATAAACCTCCTTGTATAATTTCCTTGTATAAGTTCAGATCTCTACAAATATTTCCATGGTGAATATTTAGAAAAGGAATCATTAGGTGACAGAATATGTGAATGTTCTTTACACGATTATGCTTGTTTTCAAAATTATTTTATCAATTTATATGCCTTAGCAGCATGATGATCCATATTCTCTCAAACGGTCAATGCTAAACTTTGTTTAAAAACTATTTGCCAATCTGGTGTGAAGTGTTATCTCATAGTCTTTATTTGCCCTTTCATAAATGTTGGTGAGGTTGGACATTGTTTTATATTTACTTCACCATAACTCTTTCCTTTCTTCAGAAATGGTTATTCAGATTTTTACTGATTTTTCCATTGGATTGTTTCTATACATTTTTTATCCATTATTATATATTTTTTATGTCTTAGAGTGTGTCTCTTATAAAATTACTTAATAAGTAGGAACTCAAACTCCTCATCAAGGAAAGCTACTTATTTTTTAGACAATGGAGAACTGTGCATGTAAATTTACACAGCTTTGCATGACAAATATTTTTCTAATTTTTTTTGCACAGATAATATTATACTCAACTAAGTGGATAGGTACATTTATTTTAAAACAGATTAAACACTTGCCTTTCTGATTTGACTGATTGGCACTCTCCACATCCTTGTAAAGAGATACTTGAAAGAAAAAGAAAACAGACTTTTTCAAAATGTTCATCCTTGTTAAACATGCAACAGCTTGGCCAAACTCTTCTAAATCAACTCCCAAACATAGTCTGGGATACAGCTCTCCCTAAGAGAGCTGTTAGAAACCTTGAACAGTAAAACATAAAATACAGAGCATACTTAGAAGACTTCTTCAGGCTCTAGAGACAAAATTTGAGGCACTGATGTTCAAAGCTAGTAAAATTGAAATAAAAGTAACCAGCACTGTTTAAGAAAGGTATCAGAAAAATAATCCATATATTCTATTTTTGTAATTAGTACTAATGTATATGATTATGTCTAATGATACTTAGAATATCTTAAAAAAATAATATTGTCCACTTACAGAACAATTATACTAACAGTACATCGAGAAATTTTTGGACTAATGTTCACATTGTTTCCTTGTGATACAAATTATTTTGTATTAGTATATACAGTTCTCTAGAAAACAAACTTTCATACTAACTACATCCTAATGCAAAATAAGTTTCAGTTTTACATATAGAAAATAGCTATAATTTTAACCCCCCAAAAAAGCTGTGTAAATGAAAGAAATTTTAATAATATACAAAGGAACTTATATTCAAGAGATTAAAGGCAGAATTGTACCCTGGCAATGCTGAGAGATAGGGATGTCCAAAAATCAACAGCACTTTTATGAAGGGTTTTTCAAAGTCTTTCTTGTAGAGCCATTTTAACGTTCAGTAGTACTTTAAATCAGAGATGGGTTCAATTACACCTCTCTTACACCTTTTATGCTACCATTAAAACTCTTGCCCCTCTTCTTACATATATAGACCTGATGGAAAATAACATATTACGTTTTTTGTTTTTCATTAGAAACTCATGTATATGTAACATTTATGTCAATGACATTTTATACAAATGTGCCCAGATATTTAGCTTCATCTATTTTTTTTTTCCTCACTGCCATATTCACTTTCCCAAAGCTCCTTGGACTATTTAAAATGCACAGCATCATTTACAAGATTATATAAAGATGTTTAGTAAACTAATACCTGAATTTTATTTTCTACAAAACTTATAGGGAGTTCCCAAATGACCTTTGTCAGTAAACAGAAATAACCTGTTTCATGAAGCCCTGTGGCAGAGAGGAACAGAGCTAAGTTGATTGTCTTTATGTAAACACCTGTTTCCCATGATTGGGCATGGTTAAGCTGTGAGTAATAAAACTTGTGGGTGAAGGGTTCTCATTTACTGCTAGTGCCTTGTATCGGCGGTAATTCATTGATTACATGGCTTTAAATGCCACCTATGCTGATGATTTACAGATCTGTATCTCTGGCTGAGACCTCTCCAGTAATCTCAGGACTCGTATTTCAAGCCACTTTCTGGACTTCTCACTCAATCATCCCAAGTCAAACTCTCAAATACTTGGGTCAATTCCTCCCTGTCCTACGCTGAAGCTCAGTATGTGATTCCTCCTTCCTTTTATTGTTTCAGGCCAGTTTAGTGGGACTCATCCTTAACTCTTTTTCACATCGATTAGCAAATCATATCAACTCTACCTTTGAAATATGTTCAGATTTTAATTACTTCTCACCGCTTCTACAATTACCATACTAGTCCAAGTTACCTCCTCTATAGGACTGGATTATTTCAATATTCTCTAAACTGTCCTTTCTGCTGCTTTTGCTGTTCTACCCAGTGCTTTCCTCACAATAGTCAACATTCCTTTTAAAACACAAGTCATAACTTTCTCTACTCAAAACCTCCTAATGGATTTGGATCTCAGTGTAAAAATTCAAAGTCCTTTAGTGGCCTTTAAGACCCTACATAATCTGACCCTCTTCTACCAGTCTGAACTCCTGTCTTTCCTCTCTCCCCATCACTCACTCTGCCATGGCCACACTGGCTTCCTTGCTATGTCACAGAAATGCCAACCACATTTTTGCATTTACTGCTACTTTTGCCAGGAATGCTCTTCCCGCAGATATCTACATAAATCACTCCTTGTAATTCTATGTTCAATTCTGTAACACCACTATACAAATAAGATAGCACTTTCTACCTTGAAGGAGGCTTTGTTTTTCCTCCTATAATTTAGAAGTACTAAATCATCCTGTGGGCTCCAGATTGTGCTCCTTGTTTTATCCAGATAAGAATGCCCTACAGGTGCCAATTCAAGATAGCGACTAGGATGATCTTACCCCACTTCCTCCCAAGAATACACTGAAATTATAGTTCTATATGGAATAGTTTCCTCTGGGAGGAAAAAAAAAAATCCTAAAAACTGGCGAGCCCCTTAATATTCGACAAATGAGAAGAAAATCCCATGGAAGCGCGTGAAAGGCTGAGACACAAACTTTCCATAAGCCCTACCCCCAGTTGCAGCAACCAACTATAAGTACTCAAAGCCCTAAGCGCCTCTCAGAGGAGCTCAAGGGCTGTTCCCCACATTGGGCACTCCCAGTTTTTAGGACCGGCACCTGAAAGATGAGCCCCCCAAAACATCTGGTTTTGAAGCTCAATGGGGCTCCTACCCATCAGACCTGTGGAGCTCTGGCAAACTGAGGAATGATTCTTAAAGGGCCACTGCAGACTCACCTGCCCCACGGCCTAGCACAGAAGCAGCTGGTAAAAAAGCTCCCAGACTCCCAGGCTCATTCGTTGTTTTTAAAGGATTGGTATGAGAGGCTGGGATACTCTTACGGAGGCTGGTAGGTGCCATTTTACTGCTCTCCTTCTGCCTTGCATTTTTTTCTTTTTCTTTTCTTCTTTTTCCTTTTCTTAACTTTCCTTTTTCTTTGATTTTATTTCCTTTTCTTAACTTTTTCTTTCTTCTTTTTTTTTTTTCCTCAGTCTCATCTTTTGCTCTCCGCCTATGCTTTGCTCCAGCCAGTGGGTGCCGTTGTTACACTCTCCAGAGGGCCAGTATCTCCCAGAGAGGAACTTCTACACATATCTGCTGCCCATTTTTACATTTGGTGACATGGTATTTTTGGCTGCCTCTCAGGTGACACCCCTTGATCACCTGCCTCTGGAGGCCAGAGGGACTTGAATTCCTGGGTCTCATGGGACTGTAACAGTTGGACAGACAGTTCTTGGCAGCCTAAAACCCCCAGAGCACTGCACAGACCACACAGGTCTTTTTGAGAAAGAGCCCTATAAATTGTCCCAGGATCTTTGGCTTGATGATCAGGCTTCTGGTTTATAGGGGCCTAATCTTTGTGGTCTCTTTCTGCCTCTTTCCAACTTGCCACTGTCTTCCAGAAAGGAACTTATAATTTTGGATTGTGTCTTGATTTTTGTGGCTATTTTCAGGTGACACCTCTATATCGCCTGGCTCCGGTGGCCACTGGGGCTTACGTTTGCGGTCCCAGAGGACTGTATATGTTTGCATTATTTAAAAACTGCTGTCTGAGGGTCTGGTTTCCAATCAGACTGAATCTAGGTGCTGACTGAGATCCTTCCTTTTGGGACACTGACTGGTCTTGGCACACCCTCAGCAACAGGGAGCTATTAAAATAAATTATTTGGATAATCACGAAGGTTTGAGAGACAACCAAGAACTAGAGCAGGGTTGAACAATAACGTTCATTTCCTATACAAGGCCAGTCCTTCAAGACTGGCAGAAGACTTTTATCTAATGCGTAGAAACCAATACAGAGAGTCAAGCAAAAAGAAGAAACAAAGGCATATGTTTCAAATAAGACAATAAGATAAAACCTCAGAAAAAAAAACTTAATAAAATGCAGATTATAATGCCTTAAAAAGTGAAATATACTTTGAGAACATTTGTTTTAAAATTAGGAAGTTAGAAAAAAATTAGGAAGTTAGTCCCTCACACACTCAATTTTAACAATATTTCTTTTATATCCACTGTTTATTTTTTATCAAAATAATAAATTAAGCTATTTTGTATTCATTTTCAAATTATTTATAAAACAACTCTGAGAATACCTTTATAATAATTTTTAAGGAATTAATAAATGAGTGAACATGGTAGGAATTTTTAATCTTACAATGTAAAGGAAGATTTTTTCCCAATACCTATAGCAACTGGCATAATGTGATGCACTTCTCAGAAGCAAGAGAGTGGCAGTGGTTTATTAATCGGTAAAACACATCCTGTCTGGAGTATTCAGTCTTTTTGAAGAAAGTAGGAATCAGTAGAAGATCAGCAGGCAGAATTTAGAGAGGGTATTCCTAGAGAGTGGAAAAATGTTATCAAGGCCCAGGAGCTGTATTTATGTGTGGAGGATACAGAAAGCACTTTATTTTCACTTAGTAATAGGCCTAGGTGGTTAGTGTGAAATGAGATTTCACTGGGCCCATTGTGTTCAATAGCCAAGATTTTAAAAAATATTTCTCCTTTTCATCATAACATCTTTGGAGAATTGCTTGTCCTCTTATATAGAACTTTTAATTTCCTAAGTAGAACACCTCAGAAAGGCTTGCTAACATCAACATATACTGAGTAAAATATTGCAAACTTTCATCTGTAAGACTATTAGTTTTCAAATCACTAGTCTTAATAACATTAAGAGAATAACACTATATACCAAAATAAAATCCTGTTTTGTTATTAATTTTAAACAGGTAATTTAAAAGCCATTTAGAAACGTTTATATGAGAGATATGCCAAACATTGAATAGGCAACAATTCAAAAAGAGAACAGTCTATATTCACAGATGCATCTTTCTAAAGGACATAGTCTTCAGTTTTCACTTGCACATCTTGAAGAAGAAAGACAAAGAAGACATACATTGTTCAACATACTCACATATTCTTGTCAAAAACAACATGGTTTTGGTTTCACAAACTTATTTTTTGAAGTTGGTTGAAAAGATCAATTTTCATACATTTCCTTTATTTGCTGGAAAATAATGTATATTCTTCAGTGCTGTATACATGCCTATTAACTCATGTTTGTTAAGTGGGTGCATCTGCTCAATTCTGATTTTTTCTCTTAATCAATTAATAAGAGAGGTTTCCTAAAACTTCTCACCAAAATGGTATGCTTTTAATCTCTCCTTGAAGTTCTATCAATTTTTACTTTATATAGTTCTGACATAGAATACTATGTCTTATATAAGCTTAGAATAGTAATTAAGTTTCATCAATATGTTTGAACCTCATTTCTTTAGCAATGATTCTTTTGTGTTAAAATATAAATACATTTTATTAATATGATTAACCCAGTTTTCCTTTGATGGGTTTAATCTTGGTTTATATTTTACCTTTATTTTACTTTCAACCTTCCTATGTTTTTAGTTGTAGGTGTTCCTCTTTTAAACAGAATTTAGCTAATCATTAAAATTATTTTAAATCCAATTCAGTAAGTGATCTTTTCATTTATATTTAATCTTGATGAATTGATTGCATTTTACCATGTTGCAATTATTCCCTCTAAAGGAGTCAGCAAACTCCAGCCTATGGGCCAAATCCCAGCCACCAGCAGTTTTTGTAAATAAGGTTTTATTAGAATAGAGTTACACATATTAATGGATGTATTGTCTATGGCTGCTTTTACACTACAGCTGCAGAGTTGAGTAGTTGTGACAGAAACACAGAGTCTAAAATATTTACTATCATGTCCTTTAGAGAAAAACTTCGCCAACCCTGGTTTAAAATACTCATACTATTTTGTGTTCTAAGGTTGAGTCTAATTTAATCATTGTCATCAATTAACCCATCTCCCGTTTGCCCCAAGAATACTCGCTGGCGGCACTTGTAGCTGCAGGATTTACCCCAAGATAACTCGCGACTACAGTCCTAACCTTACTCCCAAAGTTTGCCACAAAATCTCTCACTTTTATTATTTTCCCATCGCTCTAGTATATCAATAATCTTTGGAAAAAATGACATCATATTATTTATAGCATTCTGTTTTTAGTAGTGGTATTTCCGTTTACAAAATTTAGTAATTCTTGATCCTGAAAACACCAAATCCTAGAAAACACAGTATTCCGATGAGTGATGTTAACATTGTTCTCGAACAGTTATTAGACAAAGATTGATTTGATGAATCCGATTTATGTATACATTTCTGTTACATTAAAATTAGAGACAAGTTCTTTTTAGAAATAACTCCAAGAACAGTTTTTTATTTTTACATTGAAAACCAGTCAGATTAGCTTCAGCCTGAACGAGTATGTTTAGGTAAAATTAAGTTAACGCTGGCAGTGAGCTGTACTTTTTTTCCTGAATGGGAAAAGGGTTAAAATGCAAAACCTATATTTCCAAGCATCACTTTCTATCAAACATTCTATAGTTGTACTGTATTTTACTATATTTAACTCTATTTAATGCTATTTAACTTTCTTTTGCTTTTTCAAAACAATTATTACACATTATTTATGTCTACCCTCATGTTTACCATTTCCTTACTCATCATTTTTGTAACATTTCCTTGTAGGGTTAATTTTCTGTCTTCCTGAGGTATAATCTTAAGCAATGGCTTTGCTCTTGATGATAAACTATCAGTTGTATTTTCCTAAAAATATTTTTACTTTTTCCTACTTTTTAAATAGTTTTGCTGGATACAGAATTCTAAATGCCAGTTATTTTTCCTTAGCAATTTGAAGGCAGTAATTACCTTTTGACTGACTTCCAAGTTGAGAAATCAACTTTGATTGAGAGGTCAGCTGTTAGCCCCCAAAATGTCCTGAAGTCTCTGGAATACTGATTAAATAGACATTAGAATTCCCTTTGAACTCCACATACTTCAAATTCTTTTAGATTTTCCATCACTTTGTATGTCTCATTGCTGCCTTCTGGATAATTTTTTCAGATCTATCTTGCAGCTCACTATTTTTTTTTCTCATCAGTGACATCTATTTAACACATCCCATAAAGTTTGAATTAAGTTTTAGATTTTTCCTTCCCAGAGGTTCTAGTGGTCCATTTAAAATATTTCATATTCATGTTTTAATTCTTCTTTAAAACACATACAATATACTTATTTATAATATGTACATATATGTGTGTGTGTGTGTGTGTGTGTGTGCACTCCTGTGTGTGTTTCATTGAAGAAAGATTAAGATATATAATCCAAGACATCTTATTGGTCTTGTGGTTCAAGGTAGAGAGTTCTAATTATTGTCCCAGTTTGAGCTTTTTCTATAAGTACCTGCATGGAAATATACAGAATCCAGCTTTTTAAGTAAGTCCTATTATATTTCACCATGTAGTAGTAGCTACAGTGAACTGGGGGAAAATGTTCACACTTAACTACACCATCAGATTAGGTCCTGTTTCCAGACTGGTTAAATCTTGAAGCTGTTTTATGCAGTATTACATCTCTCATCTTCCTATCTTTAATTTGCAAAATCTGAGGCCATCATGCATCTACCCATCCTTTTCCCCTTGTGTACATACATTGATCTTGAGGCTAGCTAGCTATGAAACTAGTAAACAAAGGTTAAAGTGCATAAAATTTCTAAAATGTCTTTGTCATTGTTAAAGGCTATATCTAGTCTGGTTTCTTCTGTCTTTGAAATCCTCATCTTTCAAACAATCTTAACAAATAGTACAATGGACTTTGAGGTAATTTTTGCAGAACCTTTACACTTTTTAAATTGCTAACTTGGATATGGTGTCACTTTTCTACCCAAACAAGAATACTGGCATTGATTGTTACATTTCCTATATTCTCGTCAGTTACAATCTTAACTAAACTTGATAGACTATGGATGTATAGATATATATTTAGCAATGTATAACTTTATTGAGAAAGGCATCTTACTTTAAACTTTAAAAAGTTCTAGCCCCACCCCCTCAAAAAAAAAGCAAAGAGAAAACAGGAAAGGATGTAATCTGAGATGGAAATTGGATGATAGATTGAGCATTTCGCTGAGTGGTTATGAGACAGTGACTTGTATTTGGGAATGAGGGTTTCTTCTGCCTTGAATGGAGCTGCAGCATGAGCTAATTATTCATTGTAAATGTCTTGGGAGATGATATTTGCCAGACTGTATAGTAGCCAGGAGACTCTGGCTCAGATTCGATGATGGTGATACAGGGATTATAAAATGACAGTTCCTTACTTGAGAAAAAATTAATTTTGGATTTTATTTCTTATATTTTTTCTTATTTCTTTAGTTCAATGTAGCCATTTATTTTTGCCTTAGTTTTAAAGAACTTGAGTATTTGTGATTTATACCCTTCTATTTTCAGAAAAGATTAGGGCCACATTACAAAGCAAAAATACACATAAAGCAGAAAAATAAAAAACAAACACACAACTAACAAGTCAATTTATAACTAGCTAAAAAGACCTGAGGAGACTGGATCCTGGTAAAATAGACCAAATTATTGATTTCTAACTTGAGTATAACCAAAGTAATACTAAAAATTACTATAATAGTTTAGAATAATGTAACTGGACATATGGATATATATATATATACATATATATATACACATATACACATTTTATATATATATAGAGAGAGAGAGAGAGAGAGAGAAACTGTGAAAATACTGATGCCAATAATCTCTCCTTAAATAAAAGAGAACAGGGAGGTTTTTCTCATTCTAATCATTTTTTTGCTATTAAAAATTTTTTTTGTTGTTTAAACAGATGAAGAAAATATTTATTTTATGGATTTTTGCTTTGTCCATTAACAGTGAGTTATTTATTATAATACAAAAATAAACTAGTTTTGACAATTAAAGACATAAAGAATCATCTAATCAACAAACATTTTATACCTGATATGCTTATAGTCTCAGTTTATGACACATTTAGTATCCCTCTTAAATAAAGAGTCAAATCAGGAAGCACAATAATTGAAACTAACATCACAAGTTTAATGTAGTTTAAAATATAGAAATATATTTAAACAGCACATTTAAAGAATAATATAATAGACTTCTGTTTCTTATTCTTACAATTGTATACTATTAATTCAAAAATATATTACTTAATGTACCCCCGATATAGTTATTATCAATTTTTTAAAGATAAACTGTATTTTAGAATAACATTGCAATATACCTGAATTACAAACAAACCCATAACATTTTTGAACCTATTTATGATATGTTTTATTTGAAAGATCCAAAAGGATGATTAATAAATGGTGCTTTATGGATATTTTAGATGAACTATAAATAGGCCTAACCATGGAACCACCATAAATAGCAAGGTATGCATCTAAATGTCATTCTTCAAGAAATCAGTGTGTGTTAAAGAAAGCCTTAGAAGGCAGAGGGAGAAACAGAGAGAGAAAATTAATTTTAGAGGGAAGAACACACATGCATATACATACAACAGAACCTTCCCATTTGGAATTATTTGTGCTTCGAGGAGGGTTTATAAAATCCCCTTACAAACTAAGGTTTTCGTTGAGCTCATTCTCAAAGATATGAAAAATGGATTTCAGCTGTTCATTCTAAATGGCAATTCTGTCAAAGCCATTCTGGGATTTTTGGTAATTTCCTCCAGTTTAGTTTTAGTGCTTTACCCTAAATAAAATCCCTTGCATCACATCAATCAGTAGACTCAGTTATAAAGGAAAGCTAAAGAAAATGGCTCTGTCGGCATCTTCGCTCCAGTATATTTTATGCATACAATGACTTTTGTTTGTGGAGAGGGAAGTGGAGCACATGTAAATGTTTCCTTATTTTGGACTCCTTTTAAGTCAGAAAAAAAATCTACAGCAGCAGTGTTCTAGATAATAGGCAGACATGATTTATTTGAGGTAAGAAGGTTGTACTACAATTTTTTAGTGTTAACTTGGAAAGTTATGGACACAGGTTCAAGCCTGTCTCCACAGAATTCCTGAAGCTTTGAGCTCTTTGCAGAATCTACAATCCGCAAGCCAAGAAGGAACATGCTCCTACAGTTACACCAATTCTGTTAAAGCAAACAGTTATAACAATTATGTGCAACCTTTCAGATTCTATGTTCTGCCTTCTGTTTATTTATTCAAATCCAGTTCAACATTTTACTTTGTCTAATGAAGCAGAAACTCTAAAAGAAAAATTGTGTTTATCCAAGCATTTTTGTTTGGGTTGTTATTTTTTTAAGTTTTATTTCTAAATAAATATTCTACCATGGTTTTCATTGGCACAACATAACCAAATGCATTCAATTTCCTTCAACAATATTTAACAGTCAAAGGAGTTCTGTCAAATTTCAGAAAATTATATTAAAAAATTGCATTAGAAAAAATGTGGAAATGGAATTCAATCGAACTTAGCATATTCCATTGAAAGTTAGACTGGGCAATCTATTGTATAATGTAGTGAACTATAAAGTAGATTTTATTGATAAGGCATCCATAATGGGGAATATATACCTTCAAATAAATAAACGTGACTATATACATGATATTGTACATAGGTAGAGGGATGAAATGAACCAGACTAATTTTACAAAATTTTCCTTTTGTCTCAAAGCATACTTTTTTATTGTAGTCATAAACTTTAATACAGATCTTTTTCTTATTACCATTATTATTTAATATTAGTGGCAGCCACATGAGCGCACTACCATATTTCTGTATTTTTTCAATATGACATTGGAGCTGTCATCAAAATATAGCACAGAGATGGCATTTAACTTGGTTGGAGCACAACAAGGCTTTGGTACGTGGTCAGGAAACATCAGATGAACCTGGGAAAGAAAAAAATGTTTTATTTTGTTTTTTTTAAGAAATAAGGTAGACATTTTCTCTGCAGCTTTAAAATAATATGCTTATTTACCACTCACAGCCAGACACACCCTGAAGCTGATCACCATTCTCTTCTTTACATTCAGTGGCTGAGGTAGTGGGGGTGAGAGGGTCGTGAAGGATGCATTCTAAAGTATATTAACACCTAGAATCAACCCAGCAGTTCTAACTATGTGTTGAGGCCTTGAAAAATGTTCTACCAAATAAGGAAAACTTTCTCTATGGAATATTCAGTGGAAATTTTCCTAGGGGAAAGAACATGGCAACTAGCCCTGAGTTGCTTTTGCTTAAAATGACTCCTATTTACTTCATGAGAAATACAGAAGTTATAAATGCAAATCAATAAAGCCACACAATTGGACCATAGAAAGATTTGGATCTAAGAATTATTTTTTAAAGAATAAACAATAAGTCATAGAAGTTATGCCAACTCAATTTTCAATAGTAAAGGAAGCTTTAAAAAATCACAACAAAATAAACTCCAGGTATAATCCAATATTTAAAGCAATGATTTTAATCCTTTAAAGAACTTTTTAGCAGATTGGCTAGAGTTTAATATCTATTTATTTTCTTTCTCCCCTAGACAAGTGCCAAAGTCAGGCTAAGCTAAACCAGAAGTAAGGAGCCTAGATATTTTACAAAATGTATATCCATTCCCTCTATAAGCCTAAAAAGGTGGCTGTACCTGGGAAGTGAAATGCTTAAGTAAAGGGTTTATTCTCATTTTGATCAGACTGGTAGTCTGCCTACGATCTGCAATAATTGAGCAAAGAACCAGAACATGGTTCCCCCTTTCCTACCCATCTACCCTAGTCCTTCCCCCAAAGGAGATTATGGGAAGTTCCACTGATGAGTCCTAAGGGATCTACAAAAACTGAATATAGCCTCTTAGAGTTTGGCTGCACAATGTCCTGGCTGAAATGATATAAGAGCACTGCATGTGGACAAAAACAGCAGGAAAAATGAGGTGATCTGACATGAATTTGAAATTTCCTAAGACCTCACGAAACTAAAAGTTGGATAGTTTCTACAAATTTCAGATGCAGCTTATGTCCCTCATCAGTTTTATCTTCCATAACCCACACATACATGATTGATAACCTGCTTTTAACAGCCTTGGCAGCCTCATGAAGCAGTTGCTCTTAAAAAAATGGGTTGTTCTTGAATGTATCTCAAGCATATTAGTCACAAACATGCTTTCCTTTAACAACAAGCATGCCTGTCTTCTTGTTTCATGACCTTCAAAGAACAAACACAGTGAGTGCACAATGCCAGGAAAAAAAAATCAAACTTCCTATGTACACTTCAAGTTTTGTGATGACTTATGTCCCACATCCCTGGATAGAGATGCAGAGCAGGATCTTGTTCAAAGTGCATGTCAGATTTTTTTGAATGTTTGTTTTTCCACACCGCCTTCTAGACTACAGCCCTAAAAGCTGACAACATGTAATTATATATTTATAAGAAAAAAAGAAAAAAAAATGCGATAAAGAGGTAGTATTTTACAGAGTTTTTCAATGATTAAGCATTACTTAGCCTGAAAGAAAGTTTGGTACATTAGATATGTAGCTCAGGAAGCAAGTCTACTTTCTGAGTCATGACAGTAAAGAGGCAAAGAATTTTTTGAGAAATCAAGTGGCATTTTTCTATAAGCTAATAGTGGCTATTCCTCTGTGACCCTACAGAAAGACAGTGATCATGTCAAGGCATAATAGAGCAGCATTACTCTCTAGACCAGCTTTTAGCAATCTGAATTATCATAGACAAGGATAAAAGGCTAGATGTCCTAGAGATTTTTTTTTTTTAGAAGTGGAAGTTTGAATACACCCATCTTTGCAAAGCATACCTTCTCTTCATCCTCCAGAAATGATACCCTATATCAAAAAGATAAGTCTTTACAGACAGCAAAGATGAAGTTATATCAAACTTTAAAATGACCCCAAGAATTTATACTTTGTATATGGCTTAGAAGTAGCCAATTTCATTCGTCATGACTCAGAAAAAGAATAAGATTTATAAATGATTACTTTTCAAAATGCTTATTTGTTTTTATCTCTCTGTTTTTCTTACACCAAAGTTATTTTCAAAGTTTTTGACAATGCCCATGCTCTAGTTGTTATAGATGTGTCTTTGGTATCTACCTCTTCTGTAACATCTGTGAAGTCAGTGAAGATGCCAGCAAAACATCAAGTCATTCAACAATTTACTCTATCAACATATATACATATATATTTATATGTATATATGTATATATGCTATTCCTTACTCAAAAGAAAACTGAGATACCCTTTCCATCAGCTTTAAGTTTTAAATTAAGTGAAAAAAAAAAGTAACCTGAAGATTCAACTCTTTACAAATTCTAATAGTTACTTTTTTTTTTTTTGGTCATAAACAAGCGTTTGTCTCAAAGATAGATTTTTTTTTTCTAATAGTTACTGCTCTTTTACTGCCATCCACCAGATAACTCTATTCCATTATTAAGTCTGTTGTCTAAAATAATTTGTTCCCTTCCTTCCCTCCTAATTACATATTGTTAAAATTTTTATATTAACTCAAACATTAACTTGGAATTATATCACATAATCTATTGCACCTTCCAAGAGCCTGTCAGTCTTTCAGAGATCGTCCCTCTGCCACATCAACGTCACACACCATAAGGCAGATACATCAAACTCTTCGAAGGTTTCATGAGCTCATTAAATACAGTACAACCATTTAGAGATCATGAAATCAACATTTCGTATCTTTTTCACAAAAATAAGCCTAGGTTCTTACAGATTAAATTACTACTAAATTCCTGAGTGTGGAAAAGAAAAAAATGAAGATTAACTTCCACCTTAAATATTACCAAAAAAAAGGTAGCAAAAAACAGAAATGAGTCTTCTACTTATATTCTACATTGAAGAACTTTCATAATGCCACAGTGTTATGAAAAATTCCTAAATAATTAGAGTAAAAGCCTTCATATTAAATTCAGTACAGCTATTATTCAATGATTTTGCAATAATTACTAATGAATTGCTAGGTTACAAAGAGCTGCTGTGAATCCGTGTGGTCAGTCAAATTACATAGCAGAAAAATCAGGGTAGAATAACCACATCGTATCATTACTCTAATTCTCCTAGCTAAATCCTTCCCCATTCTGGAATCAGGATTATCCTTTAAATCAGGGTGAATTTCCTGACTATTCTTATAATTTGTGTGTTACTTTGGCTCTAAAACATACCAAAGGAGTTTGAGAAGATAATGCATTGATAACTATAAATGGGTGCTTTCCTTTAAAATAACTTTATATGATTCTTACACCGTAAACCATTTCTAATCCTATAAAAACAAAACATACCAGAGTTTGAACTATGGCATGGTTAGTAGCATTCATATGGGCATTGAGTGGAAAAGAACATTCTCCATCACAATAAAATGCAGCATATCCTTCTGGTGCTATAATCCAGTCCTAAAATGCACAAAAAAAAAAAAAGAAAGAAGAAAAAAGAAGGAGGAGGTGGAGGAGAGGAGGGAGGAGGAGGAGGAGGAGAGGAGGAGGAGGAGGAGGAGGAGAAGAAGAAGAAGAAGAAGAAGGTAATATTATCAAAAAAATTCTTAAAAATACTCAAATATATTTAATCTGGACAGGTTTTTTTTCTCTTCTCGGTCTAACAATTAGTCTAAAAAAGATAGCCTCCCTAAAACCCTCAATTTATTTTTAAGTCGAAGATTACAACAAAAGTATAAATATTTTCTCAAGAAATTGTCCTCTTTAATTTCTCCCAATAGGTTGTTATGTATAATATTTACAGTATGTATTAATCTATGCATTCATGAATAACACCAAAATCACAAAATAGCATTCTAAATATTCTTTAAACAGGAAATGATGAACTCTGGAAAGTTCAAGTGAACCAGGAAAAAAAAAAAGGAATAAACGAGATAATTCTCATTACTTCTTAATAACTCATTTCTGGTTTTAGAATCTTAATAACCTCCTAAATCTTTATTATTTGTTCCTTGTGCTGGTTTCTTTTCATTCATGCATTAACTTTAATTTCTTTAAAAGAAATGAATTGGAGTGAATTCTTGAAAACTGTACATGAAAGATTTTAGAAAGCTAAAAAACTGGCACATGTAATGAGTGCCTTAATTTTTTTCCCAGAGAGGTACAACTTGGCCCAAATGTAAAATTATTGAATGATTTAATAATATTAAAGGTTTATCATAAATTTGAAAATGTTTGCATTAATATTACTTCTGAAAATATTAAATTAATATGATATTAATCTGAAAGAAGTACTAAAATTAAAAATTGGGGCTATTTAAACAACAGCACTTTTTTTACTTTCTAAATATAGGGTTACATTTCTTCAAAATTGTTTTTTAACTGTAAAACCTAAAAATTATGTTTCAATGGTGAACGATAATGGGAAAACTAAAATGATGTTGATAATCCATGTACTGAATAAACATGTTAAAAATCATTACTTACTGTATTAGAAAAATTACTAACAAAGATTACAAGTAACTCGGGATTTATCATAAAGTAGAAAGAAACAGTTAAAATGACTGACCATCCTTACCTGCCATCCCAGATCCCGGAAACTCACATAAAGTTCATGCTTCTTACAGGCTTGTTTTTGTTCACTTGTATTATAATCTGAAAATAAAAATCAGATTTTAAACAAATGGCAGCTTATTGGGTATACTAATATTTCTTTTGTGAGGTTACCGATAAAAAAGAGGCTGTATTTTAAAGTTATAAAATATGAATTTGATCTTAAAGCTAGAGCAACTTACTAACATGTGAACATCAGACAAGTCACTTGTTATGAGTTTCTTATTCTGTAAAAGGTAGACAATACCATTTACTTTTTGAGGTTCTAATAAGAATTTTGTTAGATCTACCCCTCCCCCATGTAATGATTCACAGCCTGATGCCTGCAATTCATTGAACGCTAGCTGCTCACTGAATGTTTATTCATTAATTTATACACGCTATAGTGGCACTTCATATATTTATACATAGTAAATGTTGACATAATATTTTTTGGCTTTAAGTTAAATTTATTGGGTTAATAATATTATATAGGTTTCAAGTATACAATTCTATAATACATCATCTATATATAGTAAATTGTGTTCACCACCTAAAGTCAAATTTCCTTTTGTAACCATGTATTTGATGCCCTTTGCCCTTATATACATTCCCCCTTCCCCTCTGGTAACCACTAAGCTATTGTCTGTATCCATGAGTCTCTGTTTGTTTGTCTTGTTCATTTGTTGCTTTCAGTTTTATATCCCACATATGAATGAAATCATATAGTTCTCAAGTTTTTCTCTCTGATTTATTTTGCTTAGCATGGTCATCTCAAGATCCATCCATGTTGTCATAAATGGCAGTATTTCATATTTTCTTATGTCTGAGTAATATTTCTTTGTATATATGTACCACATCTTTATCCAATCATCTGATGAAGGACACTTTAGTTGTTTCCATGTCTTGGCCACCATGAATAGTGTTGCAATAAATATTGGGGTGCATCTATTTTTACGAATAAATGTTTTCAAATTTTTGTGTAGATACTCAGAAGATTGATTTCTGGGTCATATGGTAATTCTATTCTTAAATTTTTGAGGAAATTGTTTTTTATAGTGGCTGTACCAATTTACATTTCCACCCGTAGTGTATGAGGATTCTTTTTCTTCCCCAAAATAAAGGATAAACATCATATAATTATATCAATAGATGCGGGGAAAGCATTTGACAAAATACAGCATCCATTTATGATTAAGACACTTAACAGAATGGGTATAGAAGGAAAATATCTCAATATAATAAAGGTCATATATGACAAACCTTCTGCTAATATACTTAATAATGAAAAACTGAAATCTTTTCCTCTAAGATCAGGAAAAGACAGGATGCTCACTCTCACCACTTTTATTCACTATAGTATTGGAAGTCCTGGCTAGAGCAATAAAGAAAGAGAAAGAAATCAAAGGTATCCAAGATGGAAATGAAGTCAAATTGTCATTTTTGCAGATGACACGATTCTTTATTTAGTAAAACCTAAAGACTACATCATTTTTGCAGATGACACGATTCCTTATTTAGTAAAACCTAAAAACTCCATCAAAAAAAAAAAAAAAAAAAAAATCGAATAAAGCTGCAGGATACAAAATCGACATATAAAAATCCATTGCATTCCTATATATACTAAAAATGAAATTTCAGAAAAATAAATAAAAAAGCAATTTCTTTTGCAATTGCAATAAAATGAATAAAATATGTAGAAATAAACTTAACAAAGTATGTGAAGGACCAATACACTGAAAACTGTAAGACATTAATAAAAGAACTAGAAGAAGACACAAAAATATGAAAAGATAGTCTTTGTTCACGGATTGGAAGAGTCAACATAGTTAAAATGGTCAGATTACCCAAAGCAAAATATAGATTTAATGCAATCCCCATCAAAACCCCAATGGCATTTTTTAAAAAGAAATAGAATAAAACAACATCAGATTTATATGGAATCACAAAAGACCCCAAATAGTCAAAGCATCCTGAGAAAATTATGCCTGACTTCAAATTATAAATATTATACCAGTTTTATAAATTTTTTAAATTAAAAAATCAACAAATGATTTGGAGTCAAAACATACTTCTTTTTTCTTCTCTCTCACTCTCAAATTCAATTTTCTAGGAAATCCTGTACATTTTTCCTTCAAATATGTCCAAAAGACACCCACTCTGACTACCTTCACAACTGGTCCTCATCCAAGCCACTATCATCTCTCACCTGAATTATTGCAATATCTTCATTAATATTCTCCCTGCTTCTGCCTGGCTCTCTTAAAACAAAGCAGCCAAATATACTTTTAAATAAGTCAATTGAATTTCATCACTCCCCAGCAAAGTGTCCCATGATGATTTCCCATATCCATGAGAATGAAATATTTCCACATTGGCTTACAAGACTACATGATTTGGCTCCATTACCTCTCTGACTCATTTCTTACTACTCTTCCTCTCCTTCATGCCACTCTGGCCATGATACCACCTTGTTGTTTTGCACACAGGTCAGCTTCCCTCCACCTAAGGGACTTCTATCTCACTATTCCTTCTCCCTGAAATGCTCTTCCCTTGGATATCTATATAACTAATACAGCTTGTTCGATTCTTCACTTAGGCAGCATCTTGTCAACGAGGCCTTCATTGATTACCCCAAGATCACTACTCTCGCTCCAATATTTCTCATCTCTTTCCCTTTGCTCTGATTTTTTCCCATTTCATTTATCATTTTTAATACACTATGCCATTTACTCATTTATTATGTACATGGGTTCTTGTCTGTTTCTTCCTACTAAAATGTCAACTCCACGAGGGTAAAATTCTTGTTTGGTTCTGTTTGCTTTTCAAGTGTCAGGAACAGTACGTGGCATGCAGTAAGTACTCAAATATTTGAGGCATTAATAAATAAATTTCTCAGAGTGTTCTGCAAATGATTTGAAGCAAAGGAAATACGTTATTTCCATTACATATTTTGGACTATAACCTGAAAAACTCATAACCTTTTATATTGTTTAAAAGAGTTAAGGATAAATGGAGAGCTCTAATCTTGCTTGCAGAATAAAGCACCAAATAAACACAGAACTTTACAGAAAATCTTCCTATATTGTTTTATTTGAAGTTTGTTCACACTTTATACCAATTTTTAAAAGCTAACCCATTTTGATCATTTTCAATATGAAATACGAATGAAGGAAACATTTAGGGTAAGAGAGTCAGCAAAATAATTTATTTTCAAAGAAGACAGTTAAGTTTTTCTTCCAGAAATAAATGCTACATTTACTCTGACAGTTGTCTCTGGAAAATCAATGTAGTTGGTTTACTATGCAGAGCAGTCTGTCTTAAGGTATCACCTTCCAGTTTAATTATCCTCAACCTCTAATAAAAATGTAGACACATCAAAGGTCCAAGGAGCCTGTCTCATTGGACCCTGTCATCTGCCTTTCACAGTTACTTCAACTATTTATTTATTTAATGTCAGTCTACAAAATAAGATAATAATTAAATTTTGAATTCAGAGACATTTTTCCCTCTAGATCAGAGTTATTCCCACTATGCAATACCTTCATTAAAACAAATTAAATATGTCAATAATGACAGAAGATGGAGGAAAAGTTTTATTTGAAACTCGGCACTCTTTGGGTAAACATTTCCCTTTATGAGAATTGCACAGGTTAACTTTGTTTAGACAGTGGACAAGTGCACTGTGACGCTAAGTACAATAACATGAAATGGTAGGTTCCCTCTATAATTTTTAGGGAAAAGGAAAAATTGATTATGGTAGTAGTTTGTTTGCATAAACCACTTGATATCTAGAAATTTTAAAAAGTCAGCTATGCATTAGGCCAGGAGTCAGCAAACTTTTTCTTTAAAAAGACAGATAGTAAATATTTTAGGCTAAGGGGTCTTTCTTAATTCAACTTTGCAACTATAATACAAAAGCAGCCATAGACAATATGTAAATGAATGGATGTGGCTATATTCCAATAAAACTTAACTTATGAATACTAAAATTTGATTTTTATGTGATTTCTACATGAAACAAAATATTCTTCTTTTGAGTCTTTTTTAAACATTTAAAAATGTAAAAAACATCCTTAGCTATTGGGCTAAACAGAAACAGGCAATGGGCTGAATTTGGCTCTCAGGACTCACTTTGCCAACTCCTGCATCAGACAATAAGGGGAATATTTATTCTTTTATCCTCGTCTTAATTGAAAACATTGAATATGAATAAATACATTGTAGCCTATAACACACACAAGTATATGTGAAAAGCCATAAAATATGTATATGGTTATTTGAATTCCATATTTATAAAAAAAGAAAGTAAAACTTAAAAGTAAAAATATATCTGTTCCATCTATGCAGCTCTTCATGCAGGCTAAGTGATGTATATAATGTAACATCACATAAAGGTACCGAGCAATGAAATTTATAACAGAATCTGGTTCCAAGAATCTGATTTCATAGAGCGTTAGGACCATATGCTTATTCTGTCAGAAATAAAAATTAATGGATACTGAGTGAAGTAAATGCTGTATCCAAACCAGCAAAGTCTGCAGTTAGGTTTACTATAAATAGTTGGCTGAATAAACTGTGGGAGGAAGGGTAGGGAAATTAGATTTATATCGTTCAAAAATATTGATTGACCGCCCTTGAGATATCAAAATAAAATGGACATAATTCTACTGTTGATGAACCTATGCGCAAATGAGGAGTCGTGCCAACACTAGAGAAGTATCCTAACATCCCTGAACCACAACATAGGTATCATAAATACAGCGTTTCTCCATTTTGTCTCTTAATGGTAATAATATTGGGAAACCAGTGCCAACATATTGAAAATATTGTTAAATACTTCATGCCAATTATTTTTATGGTCAATTTCTGAAAAGAAAGCAAATTCGATTTTTTTCTCAGCTTTATATTTTAAAATTATTTTGCCTTAGAAAAAAATATTTCAAAAAACAAAATAAAACACATGGACATTAAATGTGGTTAAAATAAATTCTGAGATCTACATAGGGCTTCAATGGTCAGTCTACTAGTCCCTGACGAAACAACCAAATAAACATAGGCTAGTCTAGCTATGAAGGGTACAAAAGAAAATCGAATCCAAAAAACTCTGTATTCCAATATGGGTTTCTTTTTTAATCTATGATTAGTTTCTTTAAGGGACAAAATATTGATAAATCTGTAAATGAAAACAATTCAAAATATAATTTAACATTTAAGCACATCAACAGCTTAAACAAGCCAAATATGATGAAATGCTGTGTTTCAAAGTGAAAGAGAAGATATTAATATTTTCACGCTTAGTTCCCAAAGGGAAAATGTCATAAAAGAGTCAGGATTTCAATTAATTTATAGAAAATGGAAATGACAAATGAATAAAGGTATAAGAAGTAAAAAAGCAGAAATGATGCTACAGTCAAATAATGTAAATTTTGATTTGGCCTTGGAGATAAAGTCATGATAAACACAAAGTAATAATTGCCCCTAAAGATGACAGACTTCAAAATGTTATAGCTTCTTTGGTTTAATCACCATCTTCCATATCCAGTGAACTCCTCACTCGAATTTTGCAAAACCCAGTAGGAATTAGTGATATTTATTTGTGTATGGATAACTGTGTTAGTCTCTGTACGAATGTGTGATGCAAAACATAGACCACAAAATAACAACTGTCTGGTGTGTTTGCTTAATTCTGCTTAGCAAAGCATCTATGTGGATGATCCAAAAACATTCTCACCTTAGAGCTTATTGACATAAAAACCTGTCCACAAAACTGAGTTTCAAACTGCCTGCCAGAAATCTCTAAATGCAAGTTTCTGAGACGCCTCCTACTTACTATTTTTACTTCTGACCTCACACTTCTTTGATGCTTACTATTTTAGTCAACAGGATCACCAATCATCTCATGGCCCAAGCCAGAAAATCTAGTAAGTTTCTTGATTTCTTTTTCTCCTTCATATCCTTCATTAAACTGGTGCACAAAGCCCCACTAAACTGACTCATATCTAGACTAGTTAACCTGTTGGAAGCCCTCTGTACTCTCGGTTACCTCATACAACCTCAACATCCTCTTCTGACAACTTCATCCTAGGATAACATTTTATCCCTACTCTTCTACATCTCTGACTATCAGCCTTTTGTCTCTTTCATAGAATTGCTCTTTCTCCACAGTCTATACTTGATATTGAAGCTCCCACTGGAGGCTCTATCCTTGACATTTTTCTCTTTCTTTGTTTTTTATGGCACTGTCAAGTCGTATGCTTCATCTAGCAATTTGGGCTCATATCCACATCTTTTCCTGCACCTTCCACTAATTTTCAACACTCCTAACTCAAGAGTTCCATTTCACCCAGCCCCAGTTGGCCTCATCCCACATGTTTTGGTTTCCACTTCTACTCTTTCCAATCTATAATCTTTATTGCTTGGGGCAATGGACTAGCCTCCTAATCATATTTGGGCTTTCAGTTTCCTCCCTTGGCATTCTATCCTTCGCTCTGATGCCAAATTTAAATTTTTAAAATGCATATCTGATTATGACTTTCCTTTTCCTAATTGCCTTTATGAAGACAGCATAGCTCCTTACTATCACATACTACTCTTTATGACTTGGTTCCTGCAAATTTTTCTAGCTGATATCACACTCCTCTCACATGAGTACTTGCATGTCCAGCCATTTGACACTGGCACTTGGCTCTATAACTACATGCATCAATCTGAAATAGCTTCATCCTCCTTTCTATTTCTGAAAAATGTCTATTCTTTCTCATATAAGTCCTTCATGAAGTCTTTTGGGGTATACCTAGGCACTGCTTAGATTCTCTATCCTTACTATTCTCATACTACCTTATACCTACTCTAATAAAATTGAGCTCTCGGTAATTACTAATGTACATGCCTTGTCTATGAAAGTGATTTTTTAAGAAAGCAAGGTCTTTATGCTATCCATCTTTTATGAACATATAGTTAATACTGTACTTGTCACATAATGTGCTTATTTAATATTGAATACATATTATTTTATAATAAATTATGCCTAGTTATAGTCTTTCTGTGGATTCTCTTTAGACAGAGATGATACAGACACACTCCATTATGTCTACTGGCAAGTTTATTTTTACTATTATATAATTAATTGCTTAGATGGATTGGCCAAAGTAACTTAAGGACTCTAAAATCCCTTTTGCTTATGAAGTCTCAAAGGCCAATAAATCCAATAAAGGATCAGGGCGTATGGATACTTATTAACAAGAGAGAGGCAATTTCTAGTTCTCTCTGATGTAAGAGTCTGAATTCTTTATGTACCAGTTCTGATAAACCAAACCATATGAAGTCATTTAAAAAAGAACAATGATAATGGCTAACACTATAATAAGCATGTGCCACTCTTCTCAGTTCTTTATATATATTAACTCTTTTAATTCTCACAAGTCATATAATCTTACCCTATGAGGCAGATATTATTAACATTCCCACTTTACCAATGAAGAGACAGAGGCGGAGAGAGGTGACATATCTTGTCCAAGATTTTACAACTAGTAAGTAGCAGACCCAGGATTAAATGACAGAATGATATATAGATAAAGATAGATAAGTGGATAGGTGACAGATAATAGATAGATAGTTAGATGGATGGATGGATGGATGGATAGATAGATGATAGATAGATAGATAGATAGATAGATAGATAGATAAATAGATAGATGATAGATAGATAGATGGATGGATAGAGTGGGATAGCTAGATATTATATGCATCAAAATAATTATTGCTTTAGGAGAGAGTCCCAAAATTTTGCATGACTCAGTGTACAGATACCAACTTTTAGTGTTAATTACTGTAGAAATCATGTGGATTAGAAACATTTTATATATGTCGCCTTATGGGATTTGCACTGCAGCATTGATTTTGAGAACTCCAATTTAGAAACAACCAAAATGTCTTTTAAGAGTGACATGATTAAATAAACTCTGATATAAGCACTATTGAATATATTGCAGCAGTTAAAAGAATGACGTCACCAATTTGAAAGTCGGCTGAGACAATTGTTATAAATTACATATTTCAAAAAGGGCAAAATTGTGGAGAGAATAAATAGATAGGTGGTTGCTATGGGGAGGGAGGGATTTTTAGAGCAGTGAAAATACACCATATGATATTATAGGAATGGAATATGTCATTATACATTTGTCCAGACAAAGAATGTATAACACTAGGAGTAAACCCTGATGTAAACTATAGACTTTGGGTGACTGTGATGTGTCACTGCAGGTTCATCTTCATAACACATGTACCATTCCAGTGAGAGATGTTGACAGGGGAGACTACGCATGAGTAGGGACAAGGAGTACACGGGGAATCTCTGCCTTCCTCTCAATTTCGTTGTAAACCTAAAAGTGCTCTAAAAGACAGTCTTTAAAATAGATAAAACATATCCTTCATGTAATTAAAAATGCATAATGAAAATATAGTATCTAAAAGAGACTTATGTATAGAGGAAAAGATCTGGAAGTACATGTAGCCTGTAGATGTTTGTATTAAGATAATCTGTCACAAAAGGATTAGGTGATCAAGAGAGAACTTTAGTCTTATGATTTGATTGTTTTTAAATAATTAAAATTATATTAATTATATGATATAAAACATTCTAAACGAATAATTCCAACTAATTGTTCTTTCTGGTTTCGATTCATATAAAGTAATGCCTTTTGTCCAAGAGGCATTACTTTACATTGTATTCAGCAGGCAAGAGTCGGTGATCAGAGTTGAAAATAAGTGCAGAATGCTTTCATTTTAATGACTTTTTGAAAGACTTGTCCTAAGAAATCACCATGGTTTCAGGCAGGGCCAAAAATGATTCACCTTCAAAGATCCCCAGTATCCAGTATACAATAAGCAGTCTTTCCAAGCAGTTCTGCAGTGAACCAGTACTTGCCATTTGCCCTTTTAGTTCTAAATTCTTAAAGCTCTATTATTTTCAGAACTGATATAGTCCTTAGAATAGCATCTTGCTCTTTAAATTTTTATCAATCCAGTGCCTTTATATCTTAAAGAGTGGCTACTTAAAATTTAGCTATTGCCTCCGTTTTCTTCTCCCACACCCAAATTCAGACAAACAGCCACTGTACTGCCTCATTGTAAAACCGGCACTATCTCCACAACATGACTGCTCAAACCTCTTGACAAGAAGCTGAAGAGGAACAAAGAGGGTCGTTTCTACAGAAAATCTGGGAGCAGTGGTTCTGTGTATATTTACTTGAAAAAGAAAGTTAGTTTTTCTCATACAGCCAACACATTAACTGATTCAGTGAGTATTTGGGGGTTCCTGTTTTATGCTAGACACTGTTCTAGCCTCTCCCATAAGAGTATGGGAGAATAAAGGGCATTGAGAAATTGGAAGGCAAGAATCTTTGAAGTGAGAAAGAAATGGGATAAAGACAGCAATAATGACCTGAACTAACATTTGATGACATGATTTGGAAAAAAAATACAATCAGGAAAACATCTACTACAACTCTCCCTCCCATCTTCCTTTTTTAACCATGGAGTCTTTGCACAGTATTTTACTATAAAAGCCTATGTACTATTACAGTATTTATTATTTATATTTGGATAATTTTAAAACTTCACTGGTATTTCAAGAATCCTAAGTATCAAATTTTGTGTTTATGCTGGTATTATTCCCTTTCCTTAAACCCCTTTGTCTTTTAGGCAAAATTCTATGAGATTTTTCCAATCTGCTTGATTACTACCTATTTTAAGGTTAAGTCTCATAGACACAAACCAGCTACTTTCAATCTTCTTATCTAAATATGAAAACGCTCCAAAACCATCTATGACATATTTCACAGAAATGGTTGCCAATGACAAACTTTCTAAAAAGAAAATATTGGTCTATATTAGAATAATTTTGTACTCTAAATGGTGTTAGGAAACTGGTGAAAAGTTATGTGATTTCTGTTCCATATGTTTTATTCATCACTAGTTATAGAAGTACATTTGTTACTTGTGGTCAGGAAGAGAAGATAAATAGAGTTCACCAATAGGGAAAAGGACTTTGATGATTTCAGTCTCTGCGCCGCCTCTGCCAGAGTCGTTAGGAGCTCTAATAATAAGTATGGAACTTATGCTTTTCCCTTTGTAATTTCCTCAAAAATTATTTACTATCTATTCAAGGTTTAACAAACTTTTTACTTAATACAGTCTGCTATATTAAATTAAAAACATTTCAACCAATTTCAGAACCATTCTGCATGAAAAGAAAAATATACAACTTTGATGGGCTAGTATTTACAAAGAAGGAAAGGTCTTAGAAAGTTATTTTTCTCCATCTTTCATATTTACCAATTACAATTTTTGCCAAGCTAAATATTTTATGAAAATCTTTATAAAATAGCTTTATAATAGAGCATTACTATCATGTTTTACTTTCAAGTGAAAAAGATGATTAAACTTATTTGTTGGAAAATTATTTTAAAACCGCTCTATATGTTACATGTAATTGGGTATAATGTAATTCCATATGGAAATCATCTCCCCTGCTTCTGTTGCTACCTATACCAAATAGACTTCTTTCTAAGATGATTTTTCTGGTCTTCATACTTTAGGAAGATTCCGATGAATTCCATCTAATATTTCTGTTGAGAGTCCCAGGTGCAAAAACAAACAAACAAACAAATAAATAGCAAAAAAACAGTTATGTGTTTTTGCCTTGTTTGTAATCATTCTTATTTAACACTCATACATGTTTGAGTAATAGAAAGCGCAGTACGGTTTGTCAGTTTCAAGTGATTTGGGGACAAAAAATGAAGATTTCAGGAATGATGGCAAACAGTCTGAATGTGTCTTTTTGGAAGAGCAAAGCATTCTAATTCGCTAAAAAAACATATGCAAGGATTATGTCTGTTTTATTTACCAGCTCATCTATTTTACCTCCCAAGTACTCTGCATGTGGTGGCCATTAACAAGGAAGAATGCATATTTTACAAATACACAAATATGATACACTAAGTTGGGATGTTCTAGGGCAGCAGTTCCCAATCTTTTTGGCACCAGGGACGGGTACTCCTATGAGAATCTGATGCCTGATGATCTGAGGTGGAGCTGAGGCGGTGATGCTAGCACTGGGGAGCAGCTGCAAATTCAGATGAAACTTCACTCACTCGCCTACTGCTCACCTTCTACTGTGCAGCACAGTTCCTAACAGACCACGGACCAGTACCGGTCCATGGCCTGGGGCTTGGGGACCCCTGTTCCAGGGTAAGTTTTCCCCTTCAAATAGACTTATTATTTGTAAATAAAGATAATTTCTTGGAATAAAATAGCCATCATTTTCATCTAAAAAAGGCTTATGACAATCTGTTTGCAGCCTGGACAAACCAAAATACCTATTGGCATAAATAATATGATTAAATCATTTCAGATTTTGGCAATTAGATACATTCAGATCAACTGTACTTTTATCTCCTTTCTACCAGTTAAAAGACATCTGTGTCCATATATGTATTGCAGCATTATTTACAATAGCCAAGATATGGAAGCAACCTGTGTCTGTCAGTAGATGAATGGATAAAGAAATGGTACATACACATAATAGAATATTACTCAGCCATAAAAAAGAATGAAATCTTGCCATCCGCAACAACATGAGTGGACCTAGAGGGTATTATGCTAAGTGAAATGAGTCAGACAGAGACAAATCCCATGTGATTTCACTCATATGTGAAATCTAAAAAACAATATAAATGAACAAACAAAACAGAAACAAAGTCATGGATACAGAGAACATTTTGATATTTGCCAGATGGAAAAGGGTTTAAAGGGATGGGTTGTACACCTAAAACTAATGTAATATTGTATATTAACTGTAATTCAAAAAAAATTTTTTTAAGTAGATTAAATTGCAAGCTCATTGAGATCAATCGTGCATTTGTAATATTTTACTGTTAGATTTTATATACACTTGTGTGTATATACACATACTTAAAGCAGATTATCTAGATAATAGCCCTCCAAATAATTAATAAAAATATAAATATTATCTTAATTATCTTAATTTCTGTTTCTATTGTCAGAAAAAGAAAAATTAAGCTGCCTGATTCACATGTATTGTTTTAAGTACTAAAGAAATATTTTTATGTTCAATTTACCTGGTTACCCATTTACATCTGAGAGGCCCTGGGGAAGTCAGCTCAGCCAGTTGTACAGTTCAGTTTTGGCTAGACTTTGTTGATGTAGCCATTTCATAATTTTATTACTGCCAGCTTGGTTTTAATTTGAACTGAATCTTTCAACATATGAAGGCAAGCCATACTTATTTTAAAAAGAATTACTGAGTGATTCGCTGATGAAACATTCTGGAGATGCTAGAAACATTGCTGGATGATTTAATAAACCAAATAAAGGTATATATACAGAGGGTAAATTTATTGTGGCTACTTGATTTGCAACATGTGACCCCATAACTCTCTGTGCACAACTGCTGCTCCGGTTTTATCTTACCTCCAACACTGGACATTCTGGAGGAGTCCTGATGAGAGTTGGATTTATTGCGGTTTTGATTTTTCCGTTTGTTGGCTGCTCTCACAGATCGAAGAAGTACCTCACTTGCCTTGAAGAAAGCCACCATGAATGGTTGTTTTGATTGAGGCCCGTGTCTCCCCACAAGACCAGCAGATTTTACGTTGATACTACGTCCTAGAACAGAATGCACAAGCACTTGGTTTATGAAAAAGAGATAAAGTTTACCTGATGTGAATGAATCCTGAGGGTACTTTGAAAAAGGAAAAAGTTTTAAAACATTATCGGAATGTTTCCTTCTCAGGCCAAAAATTCTTATAAACATTCAAAGTTTACTATTACAGACAATTATCCATGCTTGGTTTTTCGGGTTGCATTATTCTTCCACCACAGAACACCCTCCAGCTGCCTCTACAAACTTCTCAGACCTAGAAGTCAGCAATACGATACATGGGAAGACTTGACTATCATCAGCCTGGAAATGTGCACGTTATGTAACAATTTCAGAAATATTAGCTATGGACTCTTCTGCATTAAATTCTCTGTAAGTTTTCTCTAAGTGGTAAAAGCTGAATGGTTGGCTGGATGTTTCTACTTTCTCCAGCTTACTTCAAGCCTTTCAAGTGTTAATTAGCGCTGATAGCCTCTCCCACTTCACCTCTGGCCTGTGCCCAGCAAACTTTACAAAGCTGTGCTCCACTTAAAGCTCTTTGCAGGTCAATCTAAAAGCTCCTGCTACATAGTGATTGGGGTTTGGTGTTAGCTCCATTTTTTTCTCAATGTGAAATAATTTGAAGTAAATAAGAAAATTTCAGAATTCCTCTCCCATTGAGGAATGTTTACTAAAAGGATTTCAGAAAATTCAAACCAAACGTGGAGATTTTCAGAAAGGAGAAAAATTTCAGATGAGCTTGGAGACTGACCTTTGTCTCTAAACCAGCCTCTATCCCATACCCTTCTGAGCCAATTAGTGTGGTTGTGTATCAGAGAAGAAGGGCCCATTTATACAGGAGTTAGAAATCCAGGTGTCCTGTAGACTAAAAATAGATAAAGTACCTCTCCCATTGGAATAGTAATAATAATGCCAAATATATTTGGATCATTTGCTGTGTATGTGCTAGGCATTTTACTATTTCTCATGTTTAGTTAATTTGAGTCCACAAATACTCTAGAAATTATGTATTACTACTTTCCACTTTTTACAATTCCCTTTTGTTATTATTTTCTAGTTTAAAATAATTATCACTCAAAAGGACATTATATATAATATAAATATATAATAATATATTAATAATATATGTAAAGAAAACCATTGGCTGATATCTAGTTCTATGAAAATTACCCAAAGAGGATGAACTATTTAATCTTAAATTGTAACTTTGAGAATTAATCAAAATTCATGCAAAGTTTCTACTCTAGATACAGAAAATACCAACCTTTGAAGAGTAATATATAATGTGGTTTGAAATATGTGCATGATTGACTCTGCCTTGCCCCATGAGAGATGTGCATGTTTTCTTAAAATATTTATTTAGTAAAGACTGTGGAGCAACCTCAGTACATTGTAAGACCTGACTCACCTTGGAAGAAAGAAAAGGAAAACAAGTCCCTGAAACGGCATCAATGGCATTTCAGCAAATAAACTCTTGCTCTTGACAAAATTTATTTTGGCAGCATAAACACTTTTGTGTATACTTGTATTGTGCAGAGACCTTCTACCGTCAGAAAATGAGACTGTGTCATGTGAGGCTGTGCAGCTGTTGCGACAGACACAGAGGTCCTTTAAATGTGGAGGTATCGGTTAAAAAAAAAAACGTGTGCACCAATCCAGTCAGCATCGGAGTCCTCAACAATTGTTCTACAATGTATTGGGAAAACTTGTTCGGTTCCTACAATTACTAAAATGGCCATCCACCTCACACATGCCACTATACTCGGTCCTACCAAAGAAAGAACTTACAAATAATCAAAGCAGTAAACCTTAAACAAATGAACATATAGGTTTCTCTTTTAAAGGCAAACTTACAGTGGCTTTATGCCAGAGTCTATATTTCTTAGAAAAACTCTATCACTGGCATAAGTGAAAGAGGCAGTTTGATTTGTGGTCAGAGCAGTTTCCATTCTACTTCCACTGTAACAAATGTATTAATTCAATTCAGCTCAGACTTCCTCCTTCTGGCAGCCCTTTTGCTGTAAAAAGAGAAATTAGAAGTTCCAGCCAAATACCATACCTTGAACTGACCCACTTCAATACATAAACACTTTTACAACATGTTTATTCAGGTGTAGCACTTGAAATTGGTTTAAGATGTTTCCAATGACAGAGAACTCAGCAAAAAAAAAAAAAGAACTGAGAAACTTAACTGTTATGGAATAGCATAACTGGCAATCTGTTCTTCAAATTTTTGATTTTTTTTTTCCTGTCCTGGAGTACAACATAAAAAGTATTTGTCGAGCTTTTATTTTGATTTTTTAATGAAGTGTTAATTTAACAGGAACTAAATTTTTACTTGTATACATCGATGATTGAAGAAATCATTTTTAATATATGATCTTTCTAATACTGAAATAGGTTGCTGCAAGATGTTCACAAATGGAATACAGTAAAATTGGTTTTCCATTCATTACAACACACAGACCCTTTTATAGTTAAATAAGCACTTAACACAACGTTCCAAGTTTCCTTTGGTTTGCAAGAGGGTTTCTTTTATTATTATTCTAAAGACTTTCAATATTTTAATTTTTATCTGTGGAGAAATAATACTGCTCTAAAGATTTATGTCCTGAAAACTGTAAAGATGTGTGTATGTTACAAATATGGGTTTCTTGGGCTTTACAAAGGTGGATATTGTGTGTGAAGCAAAGTACTCTTCAAACCAATGTGAACTCCCTTTAAAATAACTTTTGATATTATTAAGTTTCCTCTTGGTTTCCTTTTTACTTCGGCAATGAGGTGACTATTAAGATTCCATAAGTTAATGCTTGCTCAGTTACTCTTGGTCTTGAGCTACACCATAGAAGCATTAATTATTTGACCTACTCTTTCAGACACAATATACCTACATAGATTATATAGACTAAACTTTTTGAATGGCTGAACAGCTGTTTTTGTTAAAAGTGCTAATGGGAACCCAGACTCTAATATATGTATTGAGAATAGTGGATCTTTTATAAAATTTATTTGAACATGTTAAATTTTTTTATTAAATGTATAGTAAATTTTAGACATTGGAAATATATAAATAAAGAAGCCTACCTAAAACATTTTGATTTAGAAAAACTATATGTAGTGTGCATCACTGTGATTTTACTTTTTAAAGTTGATCCTTATTTTTGATTTCTAGTTAAAAATATACAGAATGATAGATGGATAGATAGATGGATAGATGGATCAATATAGATTGATGATAGATAGATAATAGATAATGTGATGATAAAAATGGGGGTTAATGAAAAGAGTATTAAATTTGAAAGGTGGTTAGGACATCAGCTTGAGCCCAAACTTAGTCATATAAATATTCGAACATGTCTAGGCATAGCTAGAACATTGGCAAGTGTAATTCGCCAGGCATATACATAACTAAGGATGAAGCAACCTCATGGGAAAGAACTCATACTAAGGAAAAGGTGAATCCCTAACTCATAGATTCAGAATAAATGTTTCAGTGAGTATTAAGAAGCACTGATTTTGAAGCTATAACTCAGAGTTCCTTCCAGTGCAGCTCCGATAAGTTTGCATGACTAACTGCTAAAGAACAAAGGGAAGTCAAGAAAATATAACAGAACTGCTTTTACCTAAAGTCCTTTTACCTAAAGTAAAATACTGGGAGGGCAAGGTATCACTACTTTGGAGCTTAGTTAACAAAGTGATAAGTGATGGAAAAGGTTCTCCCTACATCAGAAGAGAGGCCTCCAAGCAGCTCCACATCGGTACAGAATGGCAAAAACAGAATATAGGTCTAAGATTATCTCCTGCACCAGCATCAGCATCATCGTGAGCTGCAGAGAGTGGCGGCAGCTCAAAGGTGAGCCAAGCAGTAATCTGATGTCTCTGGGAATTTTAAGATGCACCAACAACTGTACCAAAGCAAGAGACAGTGCAGGTGAAGGGATGAAGTTGCTCTTAGATAAAGAGGACACTATCCTTCCATAATATCCATGCCCTGATGTTGTGTACTAGGAAGAGGGAAGGGATATGATCCGCTAAATGGATATTGTAGGAACAAGAGAAGAATTTGGTTGTTGAGAGTTGCTTAAGCTTAAATACACTTGGTGTCTCCCACAAGAATGGCAGGGGAGAGGAGATAGGAAAGGTTTTTTGAAGGATGTACCAGCATTCCAGTGATTTCGCTAATGGCAGTAGATCCAATGAAACATTGTTTGTGACCAATTATCCTAAGTTTGTGTATCATAAAATCCTTGGATTATAAAATGAAAGGGGTAATGAGAACAAAAATGAGAGTCCAGACTTTGGCATCAGCAGAAGTATTTATCGTTAGCATTTACAAAAAGAATACCCATTAAATCTTTGCACGTAAAAAATTTTTAGAACTATTCATATCTTGGTCATCTTATTTTCTCTCAAAATGATTGTACAGATATCAAGAGAAGATAAATCATCTGAACAGCAAATACATAGTCATACAACTTCACAATTGTATTAGCTACAGAATGAATAAAGATGGGGCTCTAAGGATATCTTCTAAAAAGAAATATTCTTTTTCTCTTCACACAGCCATCAACAGAAACATAGGTGAGGCCAGAGCTCACACCTACTAAATTTTGTCATAATTGAAGCTGGAGATTCAAGACTTCCAGATCTGCTACCCTGACCCTTGCGACTTTGTATAAGCACTAGGGTCAGGACATTGTATTTACATCTGCCTAAGGACAGAACTATTTCAAATTTAGTCATAGAAGAGGTAAGCTGGCAAACCAAAGATCTATCCCAAACTCACTGGTTTTGTATTTCAGACCATTCTCTTTGGAAAACGTGACTTTTGAAATGTTTATTTCTTTAAAAACAGGGTTATTAAAGGACATTCTGACATTAAACAGCTCTTTAGACACATGTTGATGTTACAAGGATAAGTGGCTCCAAATAGGAGCATTTAGTTTTCCTCCAGAATACACAGTTTGAAAAACATTCATTTGAGGATTTATCAAAGTCTAAACGTTGATATCACTCTAAGATGTTAGCATAAATTCCAGTTTGTTTTTTCTCCTAGAAATCCACAGTAATTGACTGCTTAACCCAAAACACCTGTGATAGAACTTGTGCACAAATTACCTTTCTTTCGTTTCAAAACATATTCTTGCAGCATCCTTGATGGACTGCTTCACAAAAAACAAATCAATGCATAATTTCACATTCAAATATCTTCCTAATCTTTGCTTATTTTCAATCTATGATTAAATTTGATTTTGGTCCTCTTAAATTATAGTTTCTGTGACTCTAAATTTTACTGGAATTTCACCCTTTATAGAAGCAGATGTGCAGAATTCTCTACCCAGCATATAGACTAAATCATTTTTATATCAGATTTTAAGGAATGTCAGAAGATACAATTTGTCTACTTAAATTCCATATGCACTTTAACTCAGCATAACCTTAATTTAAGCATGTTGCAATCCAGCTCTGAATTTCATCTCTGTTATAATTCGATGAAAAATTTGCACGGTTTCTAGTTTTAGAGTAAAAGCTTACTGGATATAAGCAAGTGGATTTGAAATATCACAAACAATATTTTACATTTGTGTTCAGAACTTTTTTGTTTTTAAGATAGTTTACATTGCCTTATAAACTCAAAACCAAAGAAGCTAGGATATTAAAGTATTTCAGTGGCACTGGAAATTCACAGTTAAACGGTATTTGAAAAATATATTTTTAAACTTTATAGTTCATGGTAGTAAGATTTTCGATTCTTACATATTTTGTAAATATATAATATTTAACATAAATATTATATATTTACAATTCTATATTCAATATTTAAAAGTATCAAAAACAAAAGAAGGAAAATGTAATAATATATGTGAATAAGGATAGGATTTATGTAGCTGATATTAAAGGAGAAAAGACACACTGGAGGCATGAAATCCACAGAGGGCAAGAGGGAACCGTAATCTGACGCACTGACATGAAATGTGAGTTGAAAGTTATGTGCAGATAAGAAATGTGGTTACAATTCCTGGTAATATGGCAGTAGAAGGAATTCATTTTCCTCTATGATTGGGTGTGTATGAGGGGTAGAGAAGTTCAAAGGAGGAAGAGATTTAGAAAGAGTTGAAATTTTTTGTAAAAAATGTGGAAAATGGACTGCAATTCCCTACAGTTTGAGAAAGTGGTGGGGATTAGAAAAGTGAATATTTGGTCAGAAACACTAGCATGATGACTAAAGGCGTTGTGAGGAGAAAATGAAAACAGTTGAGAACTGAAATTCATGGGACTCCAGGAGGAAGGGCTTAAGGAAAGAAAGGCCAAGAACCATAAAGGACTAAGGCCAGAGGTGTGTGCCTAGTTGTGGAAGTTGTCCAGAATGCTCAAATATTTTATTGCACTGAGGGTGGGACTCAGGTGATGGAAAACAATTAGTCTTCTTGGGGACATCAGTCTGAAATGAGGAGGCATACTGTCTCAGTCGTGACAAGCCCAACGAATTAGTTTTACTAGGGCTCTGTTTTCAGATACTGGAAATATGAATCTCGAACTAAGATTTGCAGTTTACCTTCACATAAGCATTTACTTTTTAATAGCTCTTCTCTTTATATATAGCGCCTTTCCCCTGAGGCCCCACAAGCTTTGCAGACATCATCTGTCACATGCCCCGAAAAGACTGGTTAGCAGTTGGTCTTACAGCCCTCATTTATTTTAAGAAAGCAGAAACATTCTTTTCACAAAACCATGGGAAGAGTGAATTATTTTTAACCTTTTTTCCAGTTATTATGTGACTTTTTAAAATAAAAAAAGTGTATACATACACACATACTTCTTTCCTTGAGAATCATAGATTTAAATAAAACCATAATGAAGTGGTTTCAGCAGAAATTAACCAAAAGTTCTCTTAAAACTCATTCAGTGTGTTAAGATATCAGTAAAAAAAAAAAAAAAAAAAAAAGCTTCTAGGCTTTAAACTCGTTTTAGTTTGTTTCATAGCCGAGAAAATTATTTAATTTTACATCTTTATTTTATCTATTGTGAGGGAAAGTAGCCTTTGGCATGAAATTAATGCAGTTAATTGGGAAATTTATGAGTAAAGGAAACATTTTTTACCAATCTATATTATATATTATTCAAAAGAATTTTTATCATATAGAAAAGCATGGTTTATTAAATGTTTGACCTTCCCTTCTATTTGATGTATTAACCTGTGAAATGATCACAAGCTACTTCTAGAATCTTCAGAATAGTCCAGTACTACCAAAGTGGAAAATAAATATATTATTTTGATATGTTATAAAGAGTGAAAAGAGTAAAAAGTATTTTCCAAAATATGAAGTGAAGAATGAATACTGAAATACCTAATACATATGCCATGATAAGTGTCTACTTCTGTATCCCCACCCCACCCCCCCAAAAAAAGACATTTGGGACTTAATTTTTTCTTATACATATGAAGGTTGAATCACAAAACATTCTTCTGAGTAAAGAGAAGCAGAACTTTCCTTCACCAATTTCTCATGTCTTTTCCTATGGCAAAAATGTCAACTTGCCCGCCCTACACAGGGACTGGTCCCAAGGTGTGATCTCATACCACCATGATTCTATGGTGTACCCAACCCTGAACTAAAGAATCCCTTTGAGCTGTCTACAGGAAAATTACAACTGGATTTCAAGAATGTTTACCTTTTGGTGAACCTGGGTCATCAGCATCATCTGATCTCATAACATAAGTAGAAATTTCATATTTCTATAACTTGTATTCCTTCTCAGAGAAATCATGTCACTATCTCTACATATAAATATAACTGGTACTCAAAAGGAGTAACAAGCATGGCTTCAAAAGGATCAGAGAAATGGGGAATTGAGAAGTTTAGTTAATTCAATACTTCTGAAGTCATCTATCTAGGTATTTCACCAGTTGATTTACATACCTCATCTTCTTTACTACTCATAACAAAACAATGGTTATATTTTACAAATGAATAAAATAGGCTCAGAGAAACATCAGATGTTTAACTCAGCCTTGCATCTCTAAAGTTGTATGCTATTCCTTTAAGCACACGGTGTTTTCCTTTCTTTGGGATTGCTTCATCTTAGATCTCTGCTTTTCACCTTGAGAAGACTGGAGGAAAACCCTCTATATCACAGGTTTGTCAGTGACAGAAACACTGTGACTGTTAAGAACTGTTATATCTGCTTGATTTGTTAAGTTCAAGACTGAGCTTTCCTTCACAAGTGGGAAGGAAGGCGCTCAATACTCCTTGCCAGCCATGAGAGGGCAGGTGGTTTCTCCAGATTTCGAGCCTCTCAAATTGAAACTTGTCACACTGCAGAGAAATTAGTATGCATCTTCAAGGAGGAGGGATATGTAATTTCCCATTCAAAGTATTTTCCCTCTAATTTCAAATTTTGATCACCACTTGGATACATACTATTGTCTGATGCTTTTTTATTCTGTTTTTGTTCTTTTATGCCCTGTGAGCTTACACCAGGTGTGTCAAAGTTTAACTTCAGCCACACAGAACCACAGTGACTCCTCATATCTTATACTGATTAAAGGTTCTCTTTTCATTGTGCTCTCTGCTCACAATACATAAGGAGCACTACTGTATTTTTGCATATGTCTTTAAGAAATATGCCCCAGCAATAAATTAAACTTACAGTGTTAAAAACAATGAGAAAGAGTTAATGCCAGTGTATGATAAGAATAAGAAGAAGCTCATATTCTTCATGGCCCTAAATTGATATTACCATGAAAGTATTTACTCCTCAGATCATTAATTAAACCAGATCAGAGTCTAGAATAAGGAATATAGCAAACAACAAAAACTGGAATACGTTTCTGACCTTGGCATTTATTGGGCAAGATTGGTGCTCCACGATTACTGTTCTTAATTACAGAAAATCAAAAACAGAAATATAGATGTAGCCAAACACTTCCATATCCATTTTCATCAAGGAAAATCTAAAAAATTGTAAAATATATCTTTCACCAGATAATGAAGCAAGACTAACTCCTGCTTTCCCCTGCTTATTTTAAGTCACTGATTTCAAAACCCTTTTTTGTGTACGTTCTGAGTTGTGATGCTAAAATTTGAATAAGCAAATTATGTTTACCATGTGGCACTCATTCAAATATAAACATACTATAAATTAAAACAAAGGAAATTGACTTTAAAACCTAGTTTTAAAACATTGTATTTATAGTGTATATGATAAAACAGCAAATTCAAATTTTTAATTTAGTACTCATTATGTTCTATAATAGCATCTATTTATAAAGAAAAAATATTTTCTCACTGCAAATTATTATATAAGACTAAACTATGCTATGAGAGGTCCATTTCAGAGTTTTGACCAGAGAAAAATATAGATATTAAAAATACGGATATTTTAAAAGGGATCAGAATCATGATTATTCATTTTCAACCAAACTAAGCTATCTGTAAATTGGACTCAAATCATTTTTGCTCAAAATATAGGATTTTTAGAAGAGCAGTCATGGTTCACTCAATTAAGCTCTGCTTTTAGGGGGAGGGGGATGGGAAATGCCACACTGATGAATTAAAAATGTGTTTTATTGCTAGAGGATTGGGGTTTTTTTTTTCATTTTTTGAAGAGAAGAATTACCCTAGTGTGTCATTTCCCAAAACACAATTTAGGCAGCCAAATATTTCTTTAAGGGTGAAACAATTCCAACTCACTATCAGTTTTTATGCTGAGAGGGGGATGGTGTAATGAGAGAAAGGACTAATTTCATAATGATGTTTTGCAAAATCATAAACTAATACTTGTTTTGGAAACTGGATGCCTGACTAGCCTCACAAAGGGTGGCAGGGGAGGTAGATATGAGGATCTAATAGTAGGGAGCATGGATTAAGTGAGAGTAAAGCAGAGAAGGAGAGAAAACAAGGGGAGGAGAGTCTATCACAATACATTAGTGAGTAGTACAAGGTACAAAGGAAGAGGGAAGTTCATTATCAAGTTAAAAATAAAGAAATTAAATTGGCTAAATTTAATTACATGTTGAGGTCAATCACCAGCAGAAGAAAAATTACTTTTCCTTTTTTTCAATTTATGAATTTATCAAATTAACCATAATTGTGTAAGGGGCTGAAATAACCAATGAACTATTGTAGTTAGATTTAGAATACAAAAAGTATGATAAAAATGCTATTACCATTTGAGGGCCAGCTCACAATTAAATTCCAGACAGAAAATATAAAAACCCAAAGGTAATTCCCAACAGAGCCAACATTAAAATTCAATTTTGTTCCATAATAAGCATTATTAATAGCATTGTTTTAGTTGGAAATTGTAAAAATACACTTTTTTCATTTTGGAATTTATATAAAATTTATTTAATTTGTGAGAATTGTAGTATATAAGAGCTGGTTCTGAAAACAAATCATTTTAGATTCATAGGCAAGATTCTTAAACTTTCTAAGGCTAGGTTTACTCACATATAAAGTGGGATAATAACAGTGAAGATAAAGTAGACAATCATTTTAAAGTGGTTAGCAAATGCCTGGTGTTTTGTAAATTCTCAGGAAATGTTAGTTTACATTAGTAACTAATATTATTTTGATTGACTATCACAGGAAGTATGTAGTTTAAATACTAATTTAAAATGAAGTATTACCTAAGAAGTAAAAGCTGGATTAATCATGAAGAACTAAAAACATAAAATATTACCATGGAAGAATAAATGATGTTGGTAAAAAAGTACTGCAAAAATCAGAGTATAAAATAAGCAGATTTTTGTATAGACAGAAAATAAGTTTTGATAAATACAGTGAGTTTGAAAATACATGAAGTATAGTTTATGAAAATCTTGTATGACTAAAAAGAGAATTAATAAGATCTTGTTTTGAACAAAGTAAAAATGTAAGTGCTCTAATATTTATGATTAGTTACTCTAGCCATGAAAGTCATATTAATGATTTTGCTCACTTTTATGCAGTGGGAAATTATAAAAAGCACACAGGAAGATTTATGCTCTTTCATGTGCTTTAAGATATTACACTAGTTAGAAAACCTGTAGGTCACAGCTTACATGAGTTTGGAAAATTAACAAATACTTTTAAACCCCAAGGGAAATCTACGTCATATTTATTTTCAGTAGAAATCTAGTAATTTTTACCATAAAAACACATGAATTCTTCTCGTTTTCTGATTCATTCACATAAAATGACTAGAATAAGTCAAATGCAGTTGTTTCTTTTATCTATATTTTTTATATTTCCTCATGGACTGATTCATACAAAAAAAAGATTTTTAGAAACTAATACATTGCCATCGATTAATTTATGTTTGATATTTTTGAAAATCTGTAGAAATATGAAACAGAAACCACTCTAATATGCTCAGGACAAGTTTAGATTAAGTTTTGTTTTGTTATAATACTAAAAAAACTTTCTGTGGCACATAAAGTAAAAGATAATATAATACTACTACATGCTGTAATAATAGTACTCTAGAAACCTTTAATTATAGATTTTCAGCTATGAACTTATATCTGATTTCCCACGTGATTACTTGTAAATGTTTCTGCCTGGATACTCCCCTCTCCACACACACACACACACACACACACACGCACGCACGCACGCACGCACCAAAAGAAAGTTCGTGGGATGTATTGCTTCCCCTTACCAGTTTCTCCATCTCTGATTTTATATATCTTGAATTTTGGGTTGAATATCACTATTTAATAACAGGCACCTTTAAGATGGCACATTTCTATTCACTGTACCCTCTCTGAATATAATATTTATATATGTATAATACTTAAAGTATAAATATATGCTTGTACATTACAATTACCTGACAAATTATCTCATGCAATATAATAATCCCTAGACAAAATTAATAAATTGTGAATTCTTCCAATCACATATAGTTAATTCCTTCATAGTATGAACAATTCTATAACCATTAATTTCCATTTGTTAGGCACTTTTTTTTTATTCCTTATCTGTCATTTTAGTACACTGATTTAATTTCTAGACTATAGGAAAAATATCCAATTTTACTTATTCATTTTATTTAAGTATTTGAAGAAAACTATTCTTCATCTGTCCTAATTTATTCTTAAATATTCATCCAAAAGTCAAGCGAGAATGCTCTAATTATCTTTAACATTAAACATTACATAGAGAGAACTACTTCATTTCTACTAATATTTGTGTTTGAAAATCATAGGAGTATATTTTCCTTTTTCCTTTCAGAACATTTAGCAAGATATAAGATTCTTTCAGTTTCATTAATGTAGACTTTCTCATTTATTTATTTGAAACTAATTGCTATCACCATAAATTCAGCAAAAGAGATCCATATGCTTTTATGAACAAAAATGACTTAATTATTTTATAAGATAAAGTTCAGATAAGGGAATAAATAGAATATTATCAAATCTCAAAATATTTAATAAATCCTCAGATAAGTGGACATAATTCAACTTTCTGAACTTATATAAATAGTAATGAGAAACTATAGTTAAAACAGCAGGATAGAAGGAAAAATATCACCCTTGATCTCTGAATTTCTTCTGCTACTGATTAGTACTATGTCAGCTGATATTCAGATTAACCACACATAGATCATCTGACCCTTGTCACAGATAAATAGTCATCTGACAACGCAGGGGCTTAATTTGGAAATTTTTTCCCCTGAGATAAAAAAAAAAGATTCTCTTAGGGATCTTAAAGATAACAGAACAAACTTATTCAACCAGATACTAAAAAAAAAAAAAAAAAAAACACAGCAAATTCCAGGACTTGCTAAATTTAGCAGATAGTACTTTAAGAACTCCATTTTTAATGAATAAAAGGAATATAAAGTTAGTAATTTGTACATTTGTTTACTATCTAATGATATAAGGACTTCAGATATTAGACTGTATTTTTTTCTAATTAGTAACATATATTCTGTAAATCAAAAGATTTCATGGAATTTTTGAAAAATCTGGCTTTTTTAACATAGCACATTTAAGAGATATCACAGAATATTGCAATTTTGAAAAAAAAAACCTTTTATCAGTATGTCAAATTACTCTGCACATAGTAAGGAACAACAGGAATGAAAAACACCTCAAGGTTTTAGAAAAATGTCTAGTCCCATTCCTTACTATTAATGTAGATGTAACAATGTTCAGTTTTCAGGAATGAACAATAAAACCCCACAAAGTGAAGATTAGAGAACATGGCAAAACCTTGGGTAATAAAAGTTTAAAAGTACTCACTTTCAATTTAATGTGTATTGATAACTGAACCTAAGATTTTTTTTTTTAAGTTTGCACAGTAATGTTGGTGAAAATAAGAGGATTAAATAGTTGGAGCTTTTATATCTCTGAGATTATATAGAGAGATATTATATATATAGATATACATATATGCATATACATGTATTCTAGAAATGGAATAGAGAAAACTCTATGTACCAACAAACAGAAAAAGAGCTATAACTTTACCCCTTTACAGTGTATGGGATATATAGCTGCTGACCAATATGGGCTAAAATCTGAGAAGAAGACAATAATTACAATGGTTTGTTTCCTTGACTTTCAAGGAACTCTTCTCTGATGTTCTTTCGATCAATTTAAAAGTTATCTTCAGTTTTCTGATTCTTTTTATGAGAAATGTCATTTATTTAGTGGGGATTTCATTCAATTTGCTATAAATATCAACACAACACATATTAAGGTCTATTGGTCCCCACTCTTTAGCAAAGACTATCAATATTTTTCAACCATGTGTTCTATGAGCATTAAAATACTGCTATAGTCTTTGTAAGAAGCCATGATGATGTGTAAGGCTTGCTAATAGGTTTACTAATCAAATACTAGTAATTTACATTGAGGCATCTCTGGGTTATAAAATTTTTCTGATGGTAATGTGGGACAGTTATTTTTTCTAAGAATACATGGTTGGAACTCAAGAAGAGTACCATTTAAGTAGTAATAATTTGATTATCTGGTATCTCTGAATACCTAATCAATATAAGCAATCAATTAATCATGACACATATCTGTGAACAATCATTTCTATTGACTTCATACCCAAGATCAGAATATATTTGTTTCTCATAATCATTTTATCAACCAAAATTATTAGACATGAGCCTAATAACATAACCATCTATACACTGTGCTGCCAAACTCAAAGTTTAAGAACATGTATCAATAATTTTACCTTTCTCCTGTAGACTATCATTTGTGAATTTATCTAAAACTCCCTTAAAACATCTGTAAAACCTCCACAATAAAAGAATTGATTCTAAGTTAAGGTGCCACCTGGAGTAAGTGAAAAGTCTCTGTGAACTCTCTATCCAATCAGCATAGAGACCTGTATTTCTGTCCTACTGTATTTTAGGACCTATCATCTAACACAGCCTCACACTATCCTTGTAAGGTAATTACTGTAACACTTACTTTATTGATGCTATGGCTAAATATAAAATATTTTGTCAGAGCCAAGATTTAAATCTAACTTTCCTAATTATTTCTCCTTAGAATTTATATTTCAGAATCTATTCTATTTATTTATCCTTCTTTTTTAAATTAGGTATCAAAACTTTAAATTCTAAGTTATCTGAGAATGATAAGTTATCTGTAGCAATGATTATAAATTTATTTAACTTATATTTAAGCATCAATTATAATGGAATTTAATTTGATATACCTCTGAAATCTTTTTTTCTTGAGTTAGATACAAAATTTAGTAAAACTTCAAAATCTCTGACTTTAAATCTAAAGTTTTATCTTGATATGCTAGGCAATTATGCCATAACTTTTTTGAAGAAAAATAGATTTTTGAGTCTTATTAACAAAAAGAACCTTACAATGTTTCTTGGCCATTAAACAATACTTTGACAAAACAACATTTTAAATACAAATGAATCAGAAACATACGGGTTGAATTTTCCTTGACTTATAAGTGGGTTTGAATAGAGAGGAAAAAAGTCATTGGCAAAATTTGTTCTTAGCATTGCCAAACCTAAAATATCTGAAAACACAGGTTTTTTTTAAAGACAGTCTAATGATCCCAAAAATACTATCTTTGTTTTTCCATTTCTATATTATTCTATAAACTCAAGTTTGAAAAGAGAATTAATTTACTTAGAAGATTTAAACTATATAAAGCATCAAACAGTGGAAAATTATAGTGTTTGGGATAAAAACCCCAAGTCTTAAAAGCTAGATTAAACTGCTGTCTGTATAATAAGCTCTGTGTGCATATGTGTGTAAAGGATAATAATTACCATAGATATAATAACAATTTTAGTAAGACCTAATAAGTCAGATAATTAATATACATTTTTAATTTGAGGAACTGAAAATCTCACAATAAATTATAAGACAAATCTAAGCCTACTTATTTGCTATTAAAAAAGAATACATGTTTTATCATGGAGATTAATTAATTACCATGAATGAGTGCTTAATTGCTTTGAAACTGATTTTGCCTAATTGGATACAACAATTGGATACGACCACTTGTCTGGAATCTAGATTTATTTATTAAAAATCAGCAATGTTTTTTTTGTTTGTTTACTTGCTCATATGTTCATTTTATTTTACTAAAAAAAAAGACATATGAAACTCAGAGAATAATCTATTCTTTGAGAAAAAAATTAATAAAACATTTTAAACTCTGCTGCAAAATCCATGGCAGTTCATTTGTCATATTTCTAAGAAGAATATATCAGAAACTGAGATATTTTCCGCAGGTCCTCTGAGAAATCATAATGCTACTTTTGATTTCAGCACTTTTGATTTCCAAAATATATTTAGCCCTCTGCTATTTTTTCTTTGCAGGAGCAGGATAAACAAAATTTATAATATATTCATCACTGACTTTCTCCTCACCTTATGATTGAAACTATTTTAACTACTGTACTGTGGTTTGTGGTACAAAATTCTTCTGTATTACACCAAACTAGTTTGGTTAATAATCACCCAAATTTTACAGTTTGGAATGTCTTCTTAAGAGTAACATGTTCAGTGTCAGGTGGTCTAAAAGAGCCTTTTAAATCACAAATTCATTCAATGATTATTCAAGACATGTTTTTAATACTTACAACTTGCATTGTACCAAGCACCTAAGGTACAATTGTGAATGAGAAATACACATCCCATGACTTCATGAAACTGATATTCATTCTAACATGTAATTACAATGGTGTTGCAGTGATTGATTAAAGCAGCAAGTCTAGTTCTTTAATGAAGTGTGATCAGGCTACAAGAATATATTATACATAAGTTAGATTTCATGTTCCTTCCATGATTTATCTCTAAATCACTTTCCTAATAGCATCTACAATCGTATTTGATACATGAAAGTTGTTTTAGCCAACTCTGGACTATTGACTTTTTCCAGACTATAACATGCCATTTACCAAATCTCTGTATTTACTCACATTGTTCCCTCACCCAAGAATGCATTCTTTCCTGTTCTCACCACCACTCCATATAACCCTACAACTTCCTCCCTCCTAATCTCTATTTCTTGAAATCTTACCCAGAAGACCTAGCTTAAAAGCAACCTGAATCATGGTCCTTTTGGCTGTGTCCCATTTGGACTTAACCATCTCTTTTCTGTTTTCTTACAGTGTCTTGATTGTATCACTATTTTTAGCATTTAGGGTATCTCATTCTTTCTAAGATTAACTACACATGTCTCTCTCCCGGGTCTTATTCTCTTTAACATTTTGTCTTGCATGTACAGACACTCAATAATTTTATGTCAAACAAGTAAATAAATGGATTATAGTTAACAAATGAACTTGAAAGCAGACTTTCCTGAGTATCATCCTTTTATGACTTCCAATTACTTTTGCTAAGAACTAAACATATTCGGAATCCATTATTGCACATAAAAGATGGTCTGTCTGCTCTGTTTAAAGCAATATCGCAATATCATGTTGAGAACATCAGCAGTAGTAATGAATGGAATAGTAATAAGTGGAAGCATGTGGTTATTCATATTTATAGAGAAATGCCACATGTATATTCTCCATGAGGTGGCAGTTAATAAAATACAGGCACTGGGAGGGCCGCTTGCTTCTTACAGCCATATATGCTCACCTCTGGTTAAAATCTGTTTTGTTTAAAAGCAAAATGCCAGCTTGCCTAGCACATTTAACAATTTTAATAATTTTACATTCGATAATATTAAAGAAACAAGAGCAATACCTCTCAAATCTAACTCAAATAATTTGGAAACCTTTGAAAAAATGTTAGTTTATTTTACTGTCTAAAAATACCCATAAATAATACAACAATAATTTAAAATAAAATTATTCTTAAAATATAAGAGAAAGAAAACAAGAGTGGGGGAAACTCAAAATATAAAGTAGTTCTCTCAGAGAAAAAGATAAATTGAAAGCAGAAGCTAAATTATACAGATATTAAAGGAAAAAGAACCAACATAAGGAGCGAACAAACAAAAGAGAAATTTCAGAATTTTCAAGTGGGGTAGTGAGATGGGGCAGGGAAATAAAAGGAAACAGGCTGATCATATTTCACAGATTTCTTAAGTTGTTTAGATAGACATTTCAAGCATATCCCCAAGGAGAACACTGGGGAAAGCACATACCACTAATTTAATTTTCTGTTGTTATTTGGGCTACATACTGGGGAAGAAACAACTGGCTTACCCCTACAGTGTTGTTTTCCCAGTCACATTTCTGACTGTGAATGTTCAGTAGTTTACACTGTAAAACTTTTTAGAAGATTATTTAAATATGTGCTTTTCTCAGTACATTTATAATGCTTGAACTCTGAAAATTTTTGACATTAATCTCAAAGCCATAATTGAATAATAACCTATAATTCAAAATATTTGAATTATTTATTTAAAAAAATCAACATTGTAATTAAAATCTACTAAAAAGTCTAGATTTGAAACTTGTCTATAACACTTTCAGAAAAAACTTTTGTTTTCTCAATCGAGATCTGAGGCACATGAAACCTTCGCTAACTCTGGAATATACTTAATTTGTAGCTATTGACCTCATTCCAGATACAAAATCCTTAAAGTAACAACATTGGTATAGTATTATTCTTAGGCTGTGAAATTGCTTATAGGTAAAACAATGCTACCACAAAGTCCTATTACTTACAGTAATGAATTCCCTTGTACGAGAGACTCAAGACAGATACAACTTATGCTTAACTGTGGTTTATTAATCAAACAAGGCGAAATGAGTGAGACAGATTCTAGGACTAATGTTTACATCTGATCCTGCAAAAACCTAAGGCAATAAAACTTAATATGGCATGTCTTCTAATTAATCTTCCCTTTACAAATTACCCTCTTTAGGCCTGACTCTAACATTAGCAGGGTATGGGGAAAGAGCACAGTGTAGGCCCACTTGGTATACTTTTAAATGTTTAAAAATTACTAAACAGGTGAACAAATCATTAGATAAATTATGTCTTATCCTACTACCATGATAAATAATATTTAAAATAACCTGGATGCCCAGATTTGAATTTAAACTTTGGGGACATTTTGAATGATCAAAGGCAGACAAGACTCTGAATAAATTGGACTTGGTTTTCCAGACCTCCTGATCGAATGTGCCAAGATTTCTTTTACCACAGTCTGTATATTCTTTTCCATTTGTCTGAAATGGCTACTCCCACCCCAGCTTCCCTTAATCACATCTTCCTGATCTTTGAGATTATATCTTGAATTCACTCATTTTCAGTACTCATAAGTCTATCAAACTCTTCTCAGTGTGTAGTGATATGCATTCAGTAATATTATGTGATTACTACTTTATGCCTCATCATGCCTCAACTGCAAGCCTCATAAAGACATCTCTGCATTTGCTCACCATTTTGTCTCTGGCATCTAGCCAAGCACATAGCATATAGTTGTTCAGTGAATACTTGTGAGCATAAGAATAACTTCTGGAGCCTCTTAAAAATGAGGATTTCCTACAGACCCCTTCCACAGGTGATTCTGGAGCTGTTTGTCTTTGACCAAACATTGCAATATGTTAAGACTTAACTCAATATTATTTTATGGCTCTTTTGTTTCAACCCCATTCTTTCCTCCCCCTTGTATTATTAGTAGCTCTTTTGTCTGTTTTCTAACATCTTTTTAAATATATATTTCTTTGTTATTTTTAGTCAGGTTTTGAGATATAATTTGCATATAGTAATCTTTATTCTTATTTAATATATAGTTCTAACCATGTTTACAAATTATATAGTTTTGTAACCACCACTACAATCAACACATGGATTCATAGCACTTGGTATATAGTGTTTTTTTGGTATTGTTGTTATTACAGTATTTTGGCTTGTTTGCATACAGGGCTTCAATAGAAGACAAAAACTTCTTTAAAAGCAGTAACACTACCTACTTCTTTACATCTCCACCCCCACCACACAGAGCTTGGCAATAAATGTGTGTTGAGTAAATGTGTTCATAAACATGTTAACTAATATAATACACTATCCTATGGAATATGCTACCTTGCACATTGTAAGGATAAAGAAGATATTGGTTAAATTGCGCAAAAAGCTGCAATTCTCAATGTTTCAAAACTGACACCACAAAAAAAAAATATGTGAAATTCAATGCTTACCATCTCCTGTTTCTGCACAGAGCTGTAAGCCCAAATTGTTCTGTGGGTTAATAACCCAATGATTGCTGGTCACAGTGATATCAAAGACAAGCCAACCCACATCTAAAGCTTGGGCCTTTCTTGTGTCTAACAAGAACAGATCTGCATCCCTGAGGAAAAAAAAGAACAACAAAAAAGGTTAAAGGTTTGAACGAAGATCATCATTTCCTATACTTAAGTGAAAACATTACCAGAGTACTCTTTAAAATAACAGGATTTAATTAAACAATAAGGGAAACAAGTGACTCAAGTGATGAGTAATAAGACGCTGAACCTATTTATTGCTGGACTCCTAATTCATACCTGGTACAGATTAATAATATCTAAAAGTAATTTTCATTTTCCTGCGCTTCACTGGCCTTTACAAACTAACTAAGTGGACTTGATTTGTTCCCTGATAATCACTGTTCCCATAACCAATATCTGTAAGTAGCTCTCACTAGCAAGTTCACCGGCAAGGATAAAACTGGATAGAGATGGAAGTGAAAGCAGCTTCTCCAGTTTGAATAAATGTGGATTCTCAAAAGGATGGAGCACAGAGATATTTTTCATTTGTTTCTATTTTTATTATATTCTCTCATTTTATTAAATATTTTTCATTTTTATTTTTATTACTTTAATTATTTTATGGAGACCAAAGGTCCAAGAGAGGGTCACAGTGTGCACTATTGAATTAAAGGATAAATCCCATGAATTAAGCCAAAAAATCTACCCTGATTTGCTTTAACATGTTCTACATGTAAGTGCCCGGGGGCAGTAATATCTATGAATATGAACTTGTGTGTTTTAGAAAAATTGACACAATGTTACTGTCATTAACATTTGTCAATCTTAACTTTAGCATTAAATTTACAAATTATGACTATTTATTGAATTATAATGAATTATTTTATGTTCTTTCCACAGGCAGCCTCTGGGTTAAATTTTACATATTTCGAAAATTTAATTTTTACAACTCTTTCATATTTATAAAGTTGAGGCTCAGGAAGGTTAATGGTAAAACATTGGAATGCCTTCAAAGAATAGAAATACACTAGTATGCATTTTTATGACCTTTAATACTGTTCTGAATCTGTTTAAGAGCATATTACTTATATGGGGAAAATCAGAACTATGTCAATAAGCTAGGTTAGTGTTCCACTGCATTTGATATATAACTGCATCATAGAAGTCACTTCAAAGGTGACTTACAAAAATGTAAAAAGGAAATTTTGAATACAATCAAATCATGCACATATGTTATTTCTTTAGAATGAAATGCTTTAAATTGAAAATTGAACTTTTTTTTTAACAGAAATGAAGAATCTCAGTCAATATTTTAGAAGCTACACCTTCATTTCTTTATTTCAACTTGATTTATACCATTCTTCCATTAATCTAGAGAAGGTAAAATAAGTGTATTATGATCAATTAAATTGTTCAGCTAACCTACTTCGAACGATGCAAATTTCATTCTCCTTCACAAGTTCAATCATAGTGTATACTAAAGCAGGGCTGCAGACACTTTTTTTATATCCAAGATATGACTCAGTTTGAGACATAGGACAAGCATAATACAAAGTAATAAAAAGTTTCAATTAGTTCCCCCTTGAATTTTAAGAACCCATTTTATTCACAATGTGGTGGAATGTCAATCAAACTCTTCTTCCTCTTAACTTGTAAAACCCATCAAATAAACAGAACCCAAGAAATGGTTATTCTTAAAATTTTGAGATATTTAGTAAATATGTTTGAGACTATATCTTGGAATTAATCACATTATTAGCTTCTTAAACAAAAGGAGTCACCCTGTATCTTGGGAAATACTTTGTAATGCTACCCTTATTTCAAAACTATTTTCATTTGAGATATGGTAAAAAATATTCTAATAAACCCTACAAAGCTTATAATGACATCTTTTGGCATGATATAACTAAACTCTTGGCAGGGTGGGGGGTGCAGAGAACAGAGGTAAATTTTGACAGCAGTTTCAAAGAGTTAACAAATATCTTTATACAGTTATTAAGGTGGTATTTTCTATTATTTTTAAATTGTTCTCTTTTTCCAGAAGAAGAATCCCCAACTACCCACAATCGAGTCCCAAAATTTTCAAGTATGTCTATGAGGAAAATATTTCCAGCTGTAACAGATATATTTAGAAATAGTATTAGCCAAAGTATTCGAGCAAGCCCTGAATATCTGAATTTCTGTGATGCAAATCCCAATTCATTGAAAAGTATGTTGAGGCAAATAGTATGGTTTGAAAATTCCATATATTTCTAGTTCTGAAAAGTTAGGAAGGTTCGACTGCTTTCATAAGCTCCAGGGCTTCCTATTTTTGAGCAAAGCTATTTTATATTTTACTTCATTTATTTTATTTTATTTTTGATAACAGCTATTCTTTAATTCCTCTTTTTTTTTTCTTTTATATAAGAAGCACTTCTGCATTACCTACAGATAAAATAATATACTTCAGGAGAATTACAATGGTAATTCTATTACCATTGTACTTATTAATAATAGACTTAGTTCTTATTAATGATACTTATTACCATTCATGTAGGAATTTTTACGACAGCATGTTAAAAATAAATCCCCACCCATTCTGTAGAATGTTAAATGTAATTTCTTTTGAAGTATAAAAATTATTCCACTAAAAAAATAGCAGTTTTCTCTCTGGAAATAGAATATACTAAATATTTCCTATGAACAATATAAAATAAACTTTTTAAAGTTTCCATGTCTTATTATTTTACCAAACTTTTAATTTGAAAGAAACTTTTACAATAAATAATAAAAGAAAATTTTAAATATTAATGAATTTAAAAGAAATGCAGTAGAGAGAAAATATGTATGTAGAAAAATATATTCACTTATAGTAGAATTAAATCCATAATATAATTTCCTTATTTTTTGTACAATTATAAATAACAAAACTAAAATTAAAGTCTGCATTCTAGCCAATGGAAAAAAGTCCATTTACATGAATGTATATAAGCAAATATTTCAGAATGGTATTTCGTTAGTTTCCTAAGGCTGCCTTAACAAGAACCACAGACTGGGTGGTTTAAAGAATAGAAATGTATTGTCTCAGTTCTGGAGACTAGGAGTCTAAAATCTAAATGTTGGTAGGGTTGGTTATTCTGAGGACTGGGCAGGAATGATCTGTTCTAGGCCTCTCTTTTGGCTCACAATTGGCCATCTTCTTCCTGTATCTTCATATCATCTACGTATGTGTCTCTGTGTCCAAATTTTTCCTTTTTATATGGACCCCAGTCATACTAGATTAGCACCAACCCTAATGACCTCATTTTAACTTAATTACCTCTTTAAAGACCCTATCTCCAAATAAGGTCATGATCTGAGGTATTGGAGGTTGAGACTTCAACATATAAACCGTGAAAGGAGAGAGCACAATTCAAACCATAAAATTATTTGAAAATTATTTTTAAAGGCAGGAATAATCTTCCGTGTGAATATATCTAGGTCATTAACAGTGCACCTGTTGAGCTGTTTTTCACTGACTTCTGTACTATGAGATGGAAGTAGTAGGAGGTGTTGCAGGTAATTTCTTGTATTTCAGACATACTCCTCTTTTCTCATATTGTGGTAGTACCAACCTAGTTTCCCTTTGATATTTATGATCAATTATCACACATAGTATAGTAGTCCTTTAACAGTTTGTTGATTCAGTGGCATGAAGAACCCAAAGTGACCAGAGGAATGTCTTGACCTCTAACTAATGGAACCATTGCTATAGTCACTACAGGCAATATTCCATTACTACAAACTAAGAGCTCTGGATCAACAGAGTCCAACATCTTAGGGCCCAGCTGTGAAAATTTTTCTAATTTGATCAGGTAGAGTGAGTGAGAGAAGCCACTTCTGTTTCCACTCCTTGATTTCCAGATCCATGAGAGATACGGCTATGAAAGAAATAACCCTATATTGGTTGTAGATTTAGATCATATAAAGCTTCATGAAGCTTATTAGTCCATTTGCACAAGATTTTGACACCCAACTGTTGGCATAACTGAGTCTTTCGAAGGCCATTCCACTGTCCTATCAAACTAGCTGCTGCAAGATGATGGGAAACAAGGCAGGACCAGTAAAATCCCATGAGCATGAGCCCATTCTTTACTTCAGTTTGCTAATAAATGAGTTTCCTGATCACAAGCAATAGTACATGGAATTTCATGACATTGAATAAGGCATTCTATAAGTTCATGGACAGTGATTTCGGCAAAATTCACAGGTGCGGAGAAGAATAATTCATATCTAGAGCACCCATTCCAGTGAGAACAAAGTACTGCCCTTCTATGGTATAAGTGGCCCAATATAATCAATCAAACACAAGGAAGCTATCTAATTTTTCTGGGGAATAATGCTTTAAAGATTTTTTGGTGGGATTGGCTGTATGCAATTGCAGAAGGTAGTTAAAAGTCTTTATACGGCTGTTGCACTGTATCTGATGTTGGGCCTAAGGGACTCAACACAGACAGTCAGGAAGGAAAGGTAGATGTGGGCTGAGGAAAAGTGGGACAAAGTAGAAACTGTGAGGATGATCTGGAACCCATGAAGACAAAGTGGAATCTATCTCCAAATCTCCAACTTTGTAACACTGTGACATATGATTCAAAATATGGCAACAGTGATAGACAATGTCAAACCCATGTGAAAAGTTTGAAGAAAGTTTTCACATATCTATTTTGAAAGTGAAACAAAGAATATGACTATATTAAATATGTTACATAACAGGAATAAAATATGTATACATAATTATATTAACTATTATACATTTTTACTATTTAACTTTTACTATTATATTCATTATAAATGTCTATAAATAAATCCAAGTGTATATATATACATATATATATATATATATATTCAATTTCTTCCTGTAAATTTTAATCTTTTACTTGGGTAAAACAGATAACATTTTTATATAATCATATCAAGATTGTGTGTTCTTCTTATAATCAGGCATATACGATATGCCAATGTACATAGTAGCGCACTATATATGTAGTTTTGGGTGTTTGAATTGTTAGCTTTATCTTCTGTCCATACAGCTGATAACTAAATAAATGAAATATCCTCATTATAAAACTAAAGGAAAAATTGTAATAAAAAATGTCTGATGTGAATGTCAGCTAGTCTAGAATTCTACCTCTGAAAGTGATCAAAATAAGTCACAGAATACTAGAACTCAGTGGGATATAAAGGACTTAGCCAAATTATTATTTTATTGATGAGAAAATTGAGAGAAATCAAATTATTTCTCATGGTCACCCAACCTATTGGGGGACCAGAACTCAAGTTTCCATATTTTATTTTCAGGACACTTTCTATTATAATCATGGCAGCTCTCTTTAGTTCCAAACTGTACTTTAACTCTTCTCCTTATACTGAAAGATCATTGATTTTTTGGATTGGAATACTAAAAACGTTTGAGGCCGCTAGCCTCAAATACAATGGGTAGAAATGGAGCCGAGGAGTGACCTGAGAAATTTTACAAATGTATCCATCCATCCATTCATTTGTTCACTCAATCTAACAGTTCTTGACTCCTTGTAATAGTTTTACACTATAACAATTTAGCTAAGCTGCAGCTCTGTATGTTTTTAGATTAGAGTTGGCCGCAAAAGAAATTTGTATAATATTTGGAAAGTGGAAGTAAAGCAGTACCCATATTTATGCTAGGAAGACTGTGGTATGATCAAGCATTATTGCAGCTTAGGTGTACTGTGAAAATCTGCTGGTTCACCTTATTAGTGTGGAGCAGAAGCTGGGCCTGCAGCTTCTTCACATTCCACAGAATCTCCTTATTCAGTTCTCTGGATCCAAGGTCATGTGGGCACATCTATGAGGAAGAATTTGGTAGCTAGGAAATCACTGCAGTGATTTATTGACATTATAGCAATTACCAACATTGAAATATTTCTAAAACAAATACATAAAAGTAAATGTATATTGATAATTATTCATATTTACTAAAACTTGTAGTTTTCTTTTTCAGGTAGAATTTGAACATTTGTCTTGATGGTGATATAGATCGGCATAATAATCTCTTATACAGTTAAATGAAGTCATCGTGCAGTAGTTAAATAGTCTTATTTAACAGATAAAGTATTTTCAGTGTACAGATAGTCTTATTGGATATGAAGTATATAGATATATTAAATATAGTTAGTCAAAGGTAAAAAATAATAAGTATCTGTGTAAATGTACAAATACATGACCAAAGGTTTAAACATGTCTAGTTATGGGAAATTGATAGGCTTGTAGATAATGATTTGCAATGGTGCTTTTTATGTTACTAAGAGAGGAAAGGGTTTTGCACACAAGCCTTGGGAGTTTCAGAATATCAGAAGGGTAGATACTTCGCTAAGGACTGAATGGCATGAGCCAAATTTTAGCAAAATTTGAGTTATCATCAATTTTACAATTTATTTGAAAATACAGAGTGGTAGAATGAGAAAATTGAGGCTACATATCTAAGAATATGACAATGAAAGACCTAAAACTTAAATTATATCATCTTTATGTGAATATTAGTGTACTGTAATGAAATAAGGATTTGGGAATGAGAGAGAAGTCGAACAATTAAGGAATTCCTCAGCCTCAGTTTCCCCATGAATACAAAATAATATGATAATCCCTTCCTTAGAATGTTTTGTGGAGACCAAATATAATATAATCTGAATATCTATATGGATGAGAGGCATATTACAATTGAATCTTTAAATGGTCTGTCATAATAAAATGGTCTGACCTTTGAAGTTTGGGAAATAATTATTTGGGCAGGCATGTTACCATCGAAAGACCTCAATCAATGTTGTTTTCGGATGCTTATAAATGTTAGAATTGGTTACAAGAAAAGCAAAAAGGAGGAGCAAGATATAGCAAGGAGCAGAATGGTGAAGGGGAGGAGAGGATAAAGAGGAGGTAGAGAAAGAGATACAAGGAAGTTTAGTAATTATTCCTGGGAGTGTTGTCTCAAAAATCCAATTATCGGTTCTTTGGAACTCACTCTTTAAAAATTACTTATATAAACATAGAATCAGAGTTGCATTGAAGATATAAATGTGTTCATCTAAAAAAGCCTGAAAAAACAACAACAAAAAAAAAAGACATGGGTACTGGTGCTTTTGATAGCATAGTAATTCCAGCAACAGCATCATTCACAGATTCAAAAATGCTATTTTTTAAATAACATAAATGGACTTGAAGATGATGTGTTACAACAATATGGGAAAAGAGGAGTATGTCTGAAATACAAGAGATCACTTGAAACACCTCTTAGTAATCCTATGTCATATGAGAGAAGTCAATTAAAAACTAAGCTCAATACAGGCATGCTGTTAATGGCCCAGATATATCAAGAATAAATTTTTGCTTTACCTCACTATGTAGGGAGAGTGACCAGCCATGGTGCTTGCTAAAAACAAAACAAAGAGGATATGTATTCCATAGTGGGAGAAGGTAGTTATAAATATCAACTACAACCATGTGACCAGTTACAGAAATGTGGATTATAATAGTTATGAGTAATTCTTCCCAATTTTGATATTAATATATATGCTAATCATTTCTTTTTCTTCCCTTCTCCATCTGCTTACCAAGTTTTGATAGTAGCTAACTTCATATTTCAGTATTAAAGTTATAGGATATTAAAGAGTATGACTTAGAAATGAACGATATCCTAAAATAGATAAAAGAGCAGAAGAATTAACTTATTTTATTTTGGAAAGTATGAATGGTTATAAAAGGTATACGATGGTGCCAAGTTGACAAGAGTGGGCTGTTGTAGCTTTAAACTTTGTCAAACTAGTTAAACTAAAACTCAAAATCTCAGAATCTTCTCTTCCCTGCTTAGTTCTGTGTTAACATTGTCCATATGAGAAATTTATGCAGAAGTAGAAGTGAAGCAGCAGCCAAGTTTATGCATGGAAGATTGCCAAAGTGCCAGGCCTCAATGCTGCTCACATATATTGTTGCTGATCTGCTAGTTCGCCTTGTGGTGGGGAACAATTGGGCCTGAAGCCTTTCCAGCTTCCACTGATCTCCACTCCATTACCTTCTCCAAATCCTGGCCCACAGTTTCTCCTGCCAGATCATCTCCTTCAGCTTCCCCACATCCTGAGCAAGAGGCATATGGAGCACATGGTGAAGTGCACCAGCTTTCCCTGCAGGTCACCCACATCATTACTGTTGGAGGCTCTGAGAGATGAACATGGGTTTCACGTTGTCCCTGGAGTTCCAGCTTATCCTTGCAGGTTCTAGTTCGCCTGTTCTCTCTTACTCTACATCTACTTTTTTTTTTTCCTCAGCTACATGTGCTATGAACTTTGACACCATCACCAGATGCAAAACAGCAGCCTTCCATAAACTGTTTAACTGGGTCCCATAATTGCAGCAAGTCAAATCACTGTAACAAATCTCTTATTCCTTTTCACTCATAATGGCTCAATTTTTTTTTTTTTTTTATCAAACACTAACTGACATTCTCCATGGTATGTGTTGAATTGTGTCCTCCTAAAAAGATAACCTAAAATGCTAATCCCTGGCATGTGTTATCTTATTTGGAAATAGGGTCTTTGTAGTTGTAATCAAGTTAAGATGAGGTCTTTAGGGTGAGCTGTAATCCAATATGACTGCTGTCCTTATAACGAGGAGAAGACACAGATAGAAACACAATGGCGAGATGGCCATATGAAGACAAAGCAAGGATGGGAATTATGTTGACACAAGCCAAGGAACATCTGTAGTACCAGAAAATGAAAGAGGCCAAAAAAAGAATTCTCCCCTAGAAGACTGGAGGGAGTATGCCCATACAAACACCTTGATTTTGGACGTCCAGACTGCAGAACTGTGAGAGAATAAATTTCTATTATATTAAGCCATCCAAGTTTTGGGTAACTTGTAATGGCCCTAGGAAACTAATACACTCCCCTAGTTGGAATATTTCACACATTAAATAGGAGGTGGTCAGCAATATCAAATACTGAGAATGGGAAGAATGAAAAGTGTCCATAAAATTCTGTAGCAAGGAGGCTGTTAGTGGATGATCAGTAGGGTGATGTTATGGGAATCAAATTGCAGTGGGTTGTGGGATGAATGTAATATAAAAAAGTAAAGAATTTAAAGCAAAGTTTTATGTCAGCGAGCTTGGTTAAGATATGGAGAAGAGAAATAATGTGGAATTTAGGGCAATAGAAAAAAACAGAATCAAGTAGAAGGATTTTTAGTTAATGCAAGAAACATGAAGTTATTTATAGGACACAATTAAATTCATATTTAGAAGATAGAACATCTTACACTCTTTCAACACAGAAGAAATGTGCACAGATAACACTGTAAATCTGCCAAAATAAGCATATGCTTAGTCACCTCTCTTTAACACTGTCCTCAGAGTTAACATATAAAACTTCTTTATAAATGAAATCACTATTTAGAAAGGGGAATTGGATAAACTAACACGCATTGGATGAGTCCTCATAAGAAACCCTCATTCATCTTTTTCTGAAATCTATTTTATCAAGGATACTACCTCACAGACTTGTGGCAAGTAAATTCTCTTGCTTGTTTCTAAATATTGTCATTGGTATCTTATTGCTTGAGCAGAAGAAATAAGATTCACAGATCCTTAAAAAGTCTCTATAGAAGTATACCTTTATAGTTATCTCTGGAGTTGGTACCCATTTAATTTCAACTTGCTATTCTTAGCCTTATGTTCTTTGAGTCACTTTTCTGAGCTTGTTACTTCTTTAAATGAAGATTAAAATAATATCTACCTCATCAATCTATTGCAGGAATAAGAGGATACACAAATAAAAATGCTATGCAAATTACTATTATTGCAATTTTCTCACCAAAACATATTATGGTATATAAGTGTGCATATAAATTGTATGCAGTATGCTTGATGGCATAATTAAAGTCAGAAGTAACTTATGCAATTATTATGGCTAAAGGTCTTTAATAACCTATATTTATAAGTTTTGAATACAGGACTTCATTTTCTTTAACTTTAGTAACATTTATTGATACATATGATTCATAATAAAACTTTATCTCTAAATTCAATTAGAGGAAAATGATTAAGTTTAAAACATCAAAAGGAATTAAAATTATTTATATAATAAACGATAAAAGATAATGATAGTATTTAGATTGATATAGTTTCAATTATATGTATACATGCATATGTGTGTATGCATATATATAATACATATTATATACATATATAATATATATGTATTTACGATATACAATATATATTATATGGGTTATATGCGGGCGGGGGGGAAGAGAGAGAGAAAGAGAGAGAACAAGTGAGCCTCACCAAAAATAAAAAAACTTTGAGAAACTGTGTGGAAGATACAGGAATAAATTTTAGAGAAAAAGTTGCAATATCACTCCCTTCATTAGGAATGAGCCTTACACAGTGACTCTCCATTATTCCCAAAACGTATACTATTATAATTCTTTCACCTTCTTCCATCTCTTTTTATCTTTGAATAGTTTATTAACTCTAATAAAAATGTAATAATAGCCACCCAAGGAGAAAGCATACTATTCTCTCTGGCATTCAACATAAACACCACCAGGCCATTTAAGGAACCCAATTATAGCTCTAGCACAGAACATATTAACAAATGACCACAAATTAATAAATAATATTCTCTTGTGTGTATAACATTAAAAGTTTTTCTCATGAGCAGGTTTAGCTTGAAAGTGTTAGAATCTGACTTTGTTAGCTGATTGATATTTTCAAATGGTAATTGTTTTTTCTCTCAAAACAAATGTGAAATAATAAAATTCTCACAGAGCATCAATTTTCAGACCATCTGAGTTAATACTGTGTTAACATATAAAAGGTACAGATGCAAATAGGTAAAATGTTAAAATTAGAAAGAATTGAATGACAAAGCATAGCAAAAATGAAAAAGCGAGTTGAATTCCCACTATGAAAATTCAATCACTTTTCTCTGCAGATTTTTTTTTTAAATTTCCAAGATATTGTTAATGTTTAACAGGTTTCCTGGCATTACATCATCCCATATTGTTACCCTGCAGAAAAAACTAAACATGTGCTACTGGACATACACACACATACACACACAGACATTCAACAAGAAACAAAGAAGTGAGACTATTACAGATAGTCCAACTACTTTTAATATCCCGTAACAAGTAACAAGTGAGCACTGTAGCCTATTCAAGTTTCTAACAGCTCTTCCATGCTGTGACTCTTATGACCCAAAATATGAAATACTCAAAGAAAACTGACTGTATAACATATTATTCACATTTTTAAGTTCATAACTTAAATCCTCAAATCAAGCAGGATTTGTCAACCTAAGCACAATGGACATTTTAGATCAGATTATTTGTTATTGGGTGAAGGCACTATCCTGTTCATTGCAGAAGGTTTAGTAGCACCCTCCACTACTCAGCATTTCTATCGACTAGATGCCAATAACAGTCTATCTCCTGCCCCTCACCAATTGTGACAGACAACTTAATATGCCTCAGGACGTTGCTAATGTCTCCTGGGGGTCAAATCGCCCCAGTTGACAACCACTGAAGTAGAGCATGATCTCAGCACACTGAGGAAATGCAAGCTGCGCTTATGTACTGTTCTGTATACTTGGAGAAAACGTCATCGACCATTCGAGTGTCCTGCTCCACTACACTACTCTCAAGAGCCCATGAAATTTTCCTGAGTAGAAATTGTCTATGTCCATTCTGAAGTATGTCCACAGAAGAATCACAAAACTTAGAGAAGCAGGAGCGGGGAGATGATGTAAATACGAAGCTGACTGTGAACTGGAATGATGACAGCTTAACTAAATATATCCAAGTAGTGAAGGTGGCTAATGACATCAAGCAGGCTAGCTTAAAATGTTTTTACAATGGAGTACAGAAATTTATATTCATAGCAGAACGTTAGGAAAAAGTTGAATTACACATAGCAGAATTTCTTTGGGGAATATATAAATACATATATTTGTGAAAAAATTAATTCAAGTAAAGCACTTAGCACAGTGCCAGACACATGGTGAGTGCCCGTTAAATGGATAAGTCCTGGCTGCTATTCTTAGTAGTAGTATTACTGGCATTGATAATTTTATTTGCATTGTTTAATTTTTTTATACATTTAAACATTTTAATGCTTAGGAATATTCTCTCTCTCTCTCTCTTGCTCATCTCGAAAGACCCAACTCAACGGTGAACCCCTCCGTATGGTTTCCCATAAGATCCCTCACCCTCCCCCATAAAGAATTAATTTTCCCTTCATTTGTGTTTCCACAACACTTAGTGCATACTTACATCATAGTACTTAGCACATTGTATTATAGTTATTAAAGTCTGTGTGCGGCAGGCCCACCGCAGCCCCCAGCCCTCAGGCTATGAGCTTTTGAGATCTTATTTACTAGGCCTTCTGTCCCCTGTGCTTGCCACATGGTAGGCGCTTAGCAAAAGCATGCCGAACTCAGTGAATTATCTGGAAAATTCAATCATGTGGAAACCTCATTTCCCAATAACGCCAGATATATGAGGTGTGACTGAAGAGCAATGCCTTCTATATAGAATTTGGGGCTGTCAGCCTTTATGAAAAGATTAAATAAGTGAAATGATGCAAAGTGTGTTAACTTTTGACCAAGAAAAATAAAGATTTGGATAAATATCAGAACGCTCCTTTAAATTGCACACATTTAAATATGGGTAGGGATTAAATGAGGGAAGTGGGAGATGGTAGGAATAAAATATATAATTTTAAGGGTTTTAAGCCTCATTAAGATAAATAAGTGTGAAAAGAGATGACATAATGCGTCTTTTTCTTATTTGATTACGTGACACTATCAAAGAATTCATAGACTACATGGTTAATAGATCAATGTCTTCAATATAAAATATGTCTAAAAACATCAGCCTAAATTACTGCAAGGATTAAAAAAACATACACACATATGTATGCATTGTCAAATGCGCTGCATTAAAGAACACAATCTGCACTGACATTTCGATTGTTTCTGAGTTTAATTCAAAGCACTAGTTTCTTCTCCTTCCTCCATTTTAATTCTTAATTTAAGAAATATATGAAACCATAGATAATCAATACTAAAAAAAAAAATAATGATAATAGATTTTTAAATTACTTTTTCAAATTAAAATTATTTCAGTTTTAACTGTGATTACATGATATGTAAATGAAACATTTTTAATCTACTTCTCTTCACTTTCAGAGAATTAAAGTCAAGTTTTCCAATTGGCTGGAAATTTTTCCATAGAATAAAAGAAAGATGAAAAAATTATCTGCATTTTCTGTGGGAAAAAAAATGCTTTCCATAGCTTAAAAAAAAACACGAGTAATTTATTTTTAAATACTGGGGTTTTTTTAGTTTTTGTTTTGTTTTGATATTTGTTCCTCTCTACTTGGAGAAGTGGGAATGATATTTTGTAAAAAAATGTGTAACGTAAAGTTGTTTTGTTATCTTTTCTCTCTTTCAACTATAAGTGTGCTCGTTTCTGATTATAAAAATAATGTTCATTATAAAAATTTATAAAATACAGAAAGAGAAAAGAATTAAAATTTAAAATTACCTACAAACCTACAATGAGCACGTGATGCTTCCTTTCAATCTGTTTTTCACATGAATTTATTTAAAATTAATATAATAATGTGTGTAATTAGTTTTCCTGTTTATGGTCAATTAACATTATAATCTGAGCACTTTCTAAGGTTACTAAATATTTTTAAAATACAATTTCTACTTACAATATTAAAATAGCATTTCCATTTTCCAGAAAATAGAGTGTAACTTTTTCTCTTCTGTTTAGACTTTAATTATTCTCAATGTATGTGATTATAAGCAGAAATATTGTGATATTTATACATTAATCTTTGTCTAATCTTTCTATATTTTTGGATTACTATAAAAAATCATAAATAAGCAGTCTCAAATCCTGTACCTCTTCAACTGTATTTTAAAGAGGTGTTTGACTATCAAAAACTTGTGTTTTCAGGAACTAGTTCACAGAGAGCTCCATTGATATTGCTGTTAAGTTGGATTGTGGTCATCTCATTACTATACTAAAAAATATACTGATTCCTTTTATATGATTCAAGGATCAGGTAATTTTTTTTATTAAGTAAAAGCATATAGCATCATTTTGCTTATTTCATATTTACATAAAAGTAGATGTCATTAAATGACAGCTACTGATATTTTAATAACCACCTACTTATGGTTACCCTATGGATATAATCCTCTAAACCCTAGTGAAATAGATGTTCCTATTAAGCTATATGAATATATATTGACTGATATGTTTATTGAGTATGAACTATGATCTTTGTACTGTGATAAGTACTAGTCGCACCCAAATAATCAGAAACATGGTTTATTGTTTTGAAATACTTGTTTTTGCTTTTATTCTTTTCAGATTTATAAACTGAAACTCCAAGATGCACTCAAATTTCCCCATGTGGGAATTCCAAAGTTCATGCTGTCATAGCTATATATTACTATGTTCTATGGTGACATTGGAACACTATGTAGAAACCTGAAATATTCTAAGAGGCGTATGTGTTGTTTCTATATTTTCTGTCCCTTAAATATTTTTCTTTGGAAGATAAAATGGAGTATGAAAAGTGAATCTTAGATTTAGAGACAATGATAAGTTACAGGATTGCATGTTATTATACTGAAGATAAGTGAATCTCTAGCAATGAATGAATGCCTACTTCAAAGACTAGGAAGGCATTTTGCCAGAGATTCTCTTGCCTGATCATCAGTATGTAAAATCAAAATGTAGGGTTTGCGTGTATGAGTTTATCTTTTTCTGAGATTGAAAAAGATAATTGGGGAAAAAAGCCCATACGCATTAGCAAAAACACACACCACACAAGACAACAGGCATAGCTTAACCCTAAAGGATAAAAATAACTCAGCCACAGTACTTAATAATGAAAGTTTTAAAATGTAAATTTGGTTGATCTGAATTAATACTGAATTGAATTTACTAAATTTTTCAAAATAATATTCCATTCAAAATAATATCCAATCTATGCCACCATAGAATTTGGAATGGCAAAGCAAGAGACTATCAGTCAAAGATATTTCACATTTTAGAAATCATTTTTCAATAATTTAGGGAAAATATCTAGATCTTAGAGTACACTTAAATGTGTTAAAATACATAAAGACTTAGTCAGATTATACACAAGAATACTAAAAGAGCATTTGATGTACTTGCAGAAATATCGAGAGTAATATTTTTAAATTGGTATAGAGAAATTTCAAATTTTCAAGATAGATGTCCCATCTTTTTTTTTAAAAAATAAAACTTTCCTAAACTATAAAGTCAGATAAGTTAAGCATCAATAACCACAAATAATCCAAAACATATTATTAATAAAAAACCAGCATGGACTTATCCAGAAAGAAATCTACAAATTATTATGAGTAGACTCTTCTATTAGTCCTTTATCTTCAACATTGTTATTATGTCTTAAATTATACAGTTCACATACTTAGAAAATAGAACTGAAAAAAAGCTCAAAGGGATAGCTAGTTAGATAAATGATATTCAAAAATATCCTGAGAAGATAGAACAATGGACCTAAATAAAAGGACCTTTAATTGCGATGACTATAAAAGTCTATGTACAAAGTCAAAAAATCAATAAATATATTCCTGAGGATAGAGAACTGGCATATTGACAGTTTTTGTAAAAAAAAAAAAAAGCACAACAACAACAAAGAAAAACAACTTGGTGTGTTATATAACCAAATATAAATTTAACATGCATAAAAATATAATGTGAATGAACAAAAATAAAGATAATTCAAGCATTTTAGAATATGTTAATGGAAGTAGTACCCCATTTGATGATTTCAAAACTTTATATAATACCAAACGAATTCATAATGCTAGGGATAAAAATATAAGTAAAATTACTTAAGAGAGTCTCTTTTTTAGAGAGCCCATAGTCCAAGTATGAAAACAGATATAGGAAAATATTTGGAGTATTATTTTCAATTCTGGTCACTTAAGTTTGAAAATGCCACTGTTATTTAGTATTAAAAACAATGTACTGTAATATGCCAGGCCCTGTCTCAGAAAAAAAACAAACTAGTACCTCCATTTTAGAAATGGAACTACTGGATTGAGATTTAAAAAACAAATCAACAACAAAAACCAAACAAACAAACAAACAAACAAAAACTTCACCTACAGACAAAAGCTACTAAAAATTAGAGCTGAGAAAGTAACACAGCATTTTTCTGCTTTAGGATTACTACTCTTAAACATATATAAATCAGTATTTATTGAAGTATGTCCCTCTGAAACAGTGTTCATAGGACATTAAGTATTATAGATCCCCCCAGAAAAAGATTTACAGTTAAATAATTTTGAGGAAAACTAGGTTTCTTTAGTATAAAGCCTTTCTAAGACTTTAATATTAATTACGATGTACATTGTGAATATCCTAGAGGATGGTCCAACAGGTAGACTTCTCAAACGCATCTGACCTCAGACTTTTTATTTACTTTTTTCTCACTGAGTATTGTGAGGGGCTAGTGTTCCATGGAACATCTATTGGAAAAGTCTGCCACTGTAGATGACCAAGAAAAATCTAAATGTCAGGAACAAGAAATATTCAACAAGAAGAGAAAGAGGCCCTAGAGGGGATGTGATAGCTGTCTTTAAATATTGTCTCATCAAAAAACAACGTAGTATGTCATGAAACAGAAGATCTCTATCTAATAAATGGAAGCTACTGGAAATGAATTTCACCTCAATATAACATTTCAATGAGTTTTTTTAAAAAAATGTAAGTTAAGAGCTGTTTAATGAAAGTCACAAATCACCTGTAAAAGGTATTAGTTACCTAAAAGATTTTTTCATTGGGTGAAAAGTCAGAAAACACTGCTAAACTCCCTTTTTTACTTTTTTATTTGATGGTTCATTTGCAGTAATTATCAACCGAGGTATTTATATATTTAATTTTTCAAGTTCTCTGTCCATCTTTGTACTATTCTGAATTAAGCATTTCAGATTACATACAGATTAACTGCTAGACCCTGTCGCAAATGCAATGTCTTACGCCAAAATACACATAACAACACATACAGTTTACACTCATGCTGGTAAAAAATCAAGTTGTGCTTCTCTAACAAAACACCAAGTGATTTAAATCACCTTAATTACAAATTCCATGTGTACAGAATAAAATGGAAGCTTTCTCACTTACAAAATGAGACAAGAGGCCTGAAAAGTACATATAGAAAGCACTTTTCCAGTTAGTCTTAAAAATGTCTGCACCTGGCCTTGACTGTCATTACATCCAAAGAAAACATGAATTGACAAATAATATGTGTTATCAATGGATTCATTACAATTAACATTTATTTGCTAGAATGTTAGATTTAAAGTTCATACCTATTTGCGTATTCCTTGATGATCTGATATATGCTAATCTTAATTGTTTCATTTTCAAATCTATTGTTGCTCCGGTCCTTGTATATCCGGAATTCAGCTGCTGTCACTGCTTCTCCATGAGGAATTTGAGTAAGATCAAACCGGAATTCTTTATAATGTCTTCGCTGGTGAGAAAAATCCTTGTCTCTTTCAACTGAAAAAAAAAAGAAAAAGAAAAAGGAAGAAGAAAGAAAGAAAGAAAGTAAGAAAGAAAAGAGAGATAAAAGTTAGTCTTTTATAAAATTTGGAAATTAATGGTAAATTCTACAGCTTTGAAAATTAAAACAAGCAGAATATTATAAAACTAGGAAAACACTAAAACCACAGACTTATACGCATTTCCAATTGAAAGAAATTCCACAAACCAACAGCTTTTAATTCAAAAGCAATATAACCTTTGTGGTTTTATACAAATTCCTGGATCCTAAATGGAAAGGCTATCCAAATTTTTTTTTTAAAAGTGAAGGTTGTAAAGCGATTGCTGGTATGTATCAAGTACCAGAACACAGAGGGTTCATACAGGAATTAGGAATATGTTATAAAATCTCCAGAGTTTCAGATGAAATTGATGCTGAAATTTAGCACAGCCAAGGGAAAAAAATAGGAAGGAAAACAGAAATTGCAGGCACATAAAGATAGTCTTTATGACATTTTTAGATGTCAAGTAAATAAATTCATTTTCAGAATAAAGACTATTTCTAAAATGTCTTCCCCAGAAGAGTTTCTCTTTTCCTTTCAGCAAATGAAATGTTTTTTTAAGTGAACTTTTATTAATTTTTATAGATTGTTCAGTACAATCTAAATGTGTGATACAGCATAAAGAATAAAGATCTTTGTTCTTACTCAGAATTGAAAGGGGAACATATTTTCCCCCTTCAGCAACCTTCTTATCAAATAAAGTCAGAGAACTCTTCTTCAGGAATATTAAGAAATGTTGAAGAATTGAAATAAGTATGTGTCCAGCTTATTGTTAATTTGGCTTTGTTAGATAGTTTATTATTTGATACAGTCTGTATCTACTGGTACAAAAAACTTTCTTAAAGAACCACCTATCTAAAGGGCTCATTTTTAGTAATGCAATATCATTTGATGGAGTTAAATTTCTTAGTACTAATAGTTTTCTCAAAATTTGTTATCCGGAATAATTTAGGATTGAAAAAATCTACTGCAAAACACTGTATGCAAGATGTCTTACAATTATAGCCTATGATAATTCTTAAATGTTTCCAATGATGTTTCATTGCTAAAATTTTGTTTAAGAAGATTTTAAAAATGTATGTTATATAAATAAATTTACCAGTTTCAGAAATTAAATTGATACAAAAATATTGTTTGGTGATTAATTGAAATTATGTCAACACTGCTATAAATATATAAAACTTGGGATCCTAAACTAGAGAAAAAGTTAAGATTAAGGGGGAGCAAAGAGGGTCATGACCATCCAGGAGTGACTGGGAGCCAAGGCCTTTAGTCCTCTGTATCCCAGTGCCAGATGGGTTCCACCTCTGAGAGGAAACTCGTGACACAGGAACCCACAATTCTTTGCCTTTATCATCCAAAATAATTTCTGGTGTACTTTCCCTAGAGAAGTAAGAGGTGGTTTAGAGAGCAAAAAGCTCATCCCCACCTCCACCTCAGATATCTAAGCCAGCAAAGAGAAAAAATTAAGCTATATCTGGAGCCATTTTTATCCTGTGGAGTTTTGCAAGGATGATGCTCTTGGGCTATCTGAATAAACTAACACCATCTCACATGACTCATGAAGTTTTGGTTTTTTAAATATTATTATCTTGGTTCTAAGAAAAGTCCATTTTCAGGAAGGTTATTAATCAACTTTTCCCTGAATAAGGAAGATAACCTCATTTCTAGAATTCTATTTTGGTCCATAATTTTCTGTGTAAACTTCTGCTAGTAGCTACACAGGCTGCTATGAATGTGTCTTCTTCCCCTCCATTTGTACATTTTCTTGACTGAACCATTTGAGAGGGAAAGTATAAGGGTAGAAAATACCCAGAAACTGGGTATCTCATAACTGAAAGTGCATTTATAAATATTAAAACTAGCTGCAACTTTCATTTACAGAGAACTAAATTTAATTCTATGTAAACTTGTTCCTTTCTGATCTCAATTTAAGTAGATAACATTATGAAACAGTCATGTTTCATATGAAACATTATGAAACAGCTTTAAATAGCACTTATTATATGCCAAGCACTGTTCTAAGCATTTTATTAATATTAGTATATTCATAACAAACTATGAGGTTGATTCTATTATTATCCTCATTTTTAAGATGAAGAAAGGGAGAAGGCATAGAGAATAAATACCTAGCCAAAAAGTTTGAGTACAAGTGTTTGATGCCACCAAGCTATGGTTCTTAAATACCACATATGCTGGCTTCTGATTATAGGGTATTACTATGTCCTAATTTATGAAGTATTTATACTTTAATAAAGGTCTAAAATCTCACATTCACAAGTTCAAAATCCAAAATGCTCTAAAAACTAAAAGTTTGGCTTCAAGTACATTTGTCAAAAAACTGGAAATTAACTGATTTGAAGTCATTCAAAGTCTCTATTTATTCCACTTTATATGAATATTTATTGCTTTGCTACAGAAATGTTCCTGTGTTTGACTCGGTGGCGATGTCCCAGACTCTGCTGGAGGAGTTCCCTACTTTATGATATATACACCAACCATCCATTCAGAAGTTTATGTTAACTATTCTGAAAGTTAATATTCAAAATTCTAAGTGATAACAATCATTATTTAATTTCTCATTAACATTCAATTTTATATTTGAAATTTAGACCAAAAAAACTTTAGTCCTAGAAATAAGAGCTGAGTTGTGAGTTTGTTAGGATCCAATCTAAAACATGCACCTGGATAATGCAGATGAGTTTTGAATTCATATTATGTAAAGTAATCTAAAGTTCCAGAATCCCCTGTGAGATGTTAGTGTAATAAAGTGGAAAGCTAGAATTTCAGCTGTTATTATAAAATTTCAGTTTTCTAATCCAGGCTATTTAACCTATCCCCTTAAGGAGGCACATTTTCAAAGACTTCAATAAAAATTTATATTAAATATACCACACAGAATAAAGTTGCAGTGCACATTTATCCAGTGATTTAAAATTCTATATCCTCCTGCTTTGAATTATAATTTTACTAGTAAATTCCATGGGACATGTTGGAATAATGGAATAAAACTTGTATTTATATAGCATCCTAATGATGCTCACAAATATTCACAAGGTAATCTCAGTTATCTCCAAGAGTAATGCTAGAGAGAATTAAATATTAATATCCCTCAGTTAAGAATGAGAAATTGGGTGATGACAGCTAGGCGATAACAGATATCTGTCTTCTAAAGTTTATTATAAATCTTTGTTCATTGTCCATATCACCTATATAATGACATCCTACTGTTCTGTACTTAGAGACTAGTTTATTGTTAGTATATTCATACAAAGTTTCTCAGCAGTACTCAAAAAAAGTGACAAATAGCCTGGAGAACTGGGTTGGTCGACAATATGTAATTAGCATCTCACACCATACAATGCCTAATCCAAAGATGTCTTACAATAAATACTAGTAAATGAAAAACTATGAATAGATCAAAATCAGGTTCTGTCTTTTTACTCAGCATCATCTTGCTGCATTCCCCATTGACTTAAGACATGATCATTTATTTAACACTCATTTATTTGGCAATATTTTGTTCGATCCACATAATCCTCCTTAAGTTTTTATAACTTACCCAAGAAACCACAGTGTAAAATTGGGAGAGAACAGATTTCATTCCAGGGTCAAGATTTCAATTCTGAAGGCTTCGACATCACAACAGTGTGTTTGTTTTTCTTAGATTCAGTTTTATCTTTTTGTTTATTTGTTTGTTTGTTTTACCTAATTATCACTCAAGAAAGTTGATTGTCTTTCAACACTTTTATTCTCCTCTATGATGCCCCTACTCTGTAGAGGTTACTATATTTTCTAGACTCTGTTCATTCTTTTAGAATTCACTCCTTTCAATCTTCATTTTAGCAAACATTGTATTACATTCACTTATTTAATACTGATTCCATTTCGTATCTAAGAAAAAATTTATAAATGAATAATTGATCATATTCATAATTTGAATTATTATATAATATCTATACTTGTATGCAAGGTTATCCTTTGACTACAATCACATTTTAAAATAATTGTAACTTGCCAGCTGGATCCCTTCATACTCCCACCTTTTTTCCACCAGACCCACTACCAAAAACAACACTCCAAAAACAGATGAAAAAGAATATACACACACATTATATATACCCTAAACATAAGCTTTTTATAGGAGATACTCATGCCTTGTTTATACTGTGATAATTTTGGTCAGTATTAAGTATTATGTTTCTCCATATTAATATATATGTGTGCTATAACCTATTGCAATTGTAAATGGCTTGAGAAACTTAAAAGACAAACAAGTAAATGAGAAGGAAAAAAATTTAAGTATACTGTTCTTGGTTTTTTTTAAATTCATATTGTATTGAATATTTGGTCCTTTTAATTCACTCCTTAATTTACATGTCACATCTACTACATACCATGAGTTTCCTCAAAAATCTTTATTATCGTTTCTAGTAAAATTATCTGATTAAAATATGCAAGACTCCATGAAAACTATAATTACATTCCTATTTGGTGGTAAAAAAGACTGTCTTAATTACTGAACAAAACAAATAAAAACAAAACAAAACAAGAGGGTTAGCTCATTCAAGCAGACCCACACTTGTCAAGAAGATAGAATGACAAAAGTGTTAAAATATACTAAGATTAGGAGGTTAACACTTTTCTCTAGTGGAGTCACTTTTTTATACCATATTATAGACACCATTTCCCTCATGTGAAGTGGAAAAGAGAGTTTAAGAATAAATATAACTATATTTACAACACACATCCTGTATCAATCAATTTACCTATAAAAATTGTATTTAAAAAGACCACAACGACTTGCCTAGACTGCTATTTTCATATCCCCTTATATATCTAACAAGATCAACAGGCTATATTTTGCCAAACAGTCATACATACGTTACACTTAAGGCCATATGCTCTTCTCCCACTGCCATTTATAATACACATTTGTCTTGAAGATTATTAAGTGTAAGCCAATGAATAACACCATTAAAATGAAATAAATCCATCAATTTTGGGTTGCTTATTCATTTGAGCTGATGGTTGTCAACAGTGCTTTCTACAAAAATTAAAAAGAATTATTTTACTGCATATACGTACACCCAACCTCAAGGAAAATAAACCATCAAAAATTCAGCAATATTTATACAGCTCACCACTCAAAACATGACCATGATGACTGTGAATATATTTCCTTTTGCTTCTAGGAAGCAGGTCTTCATGCATTCCAAACTTTTTCATCTCTGTGCACTGCCTAGAACAACTGAAAGCTTACCTACACTAACAGAAGCAGATAATTAATTTATTTTTACATTTCGGTTTTTAAAAGTGGCAACATCAAAGCATACGAGATTAAAAAAAAAATGAATCAAAAGATTCACATTCCGTGATTAATGGGCTGATAGTGAAAAGAAACAGGATTGCTTTTATATAAGCATCAACTGCATTCTAAGTGCTCTAATTGCCAAAGTTCTGCAAAGATTAAGCTTCTTGTGGTTAAAAACATACACTGAAATCTTTTATTGTTGAGATGTAACTTAACAGAAGTTAATGACTGATTGCAGTCTCTCTTTTCTCCAAACAAACACCTCTCTGAATGACTTTATCATTTATAGAAATTGGATAAAAATGTCATGACTAAATATTTTCATGTCCACAAAATCAAGAGTAGAGTAATTAACAGAAGATTGTAATTTTATCTATTTAATGATTTATCTGCATTTTTAAGGACATGCATTCATGGGCAATCAGTCTTAATCTTCCACTCAAGGGCTGGAACTTGGAAGACACAAATAGAATCAGTAGCTGCAAAGCAAAGATAGCATTCTCCCAGGAGCTTAGCCAGCTGTTGAAAGAATACACATCACTATTTGCTGCTGAGTGCAAAAAATCATTAAGAGATTACTCATAGAATTATTACTTATCTCTGTTGCATTTTAAAGTAAAAGAAAAAAAAGCAAAGATATCGTATGACTACCAAAATGTGTCACTTCACAAGACATCCTTCACCTACTAGTCCATTGAGAAACATACACTTGGTCCTATAAAGGGCTATTCATTGGTCAGTGAATGCACATTACATATTTCTTTGAATGGATAACCATTCCAGAGGGTGTGGTAAACTCCAGATTCCAGAAACCCTAAGAGCCTCTTAACACCACAGCAACATGTGACCTGGAGGAGAGAAAATTATCCCCTTGAATGTTTTGTTTCAAAGAATAATTTCAACTAACTTTCAAATGTTCTATAGTTAAAATACTCTTACTTACACTTATAAATGCTTCCTGAATACAGTTTTATAAAGAAGGAAAATCTCAAAAGAAAGGTGAGATGGTTAAATTACTTAAATATTGTAATAGGATAGCTAAACAAATTTATTTCCTGAATTGATTTAAAATACAATGAATCTAGTTTTGAAATTTATAAAATTTAATTAATGATCCATTTTTTTATTATTTTGCTTTTAAAAATATAAGCAATTTAGGGACACAAAAAATGTAGTCTTTTATAAAAACAGTTTTGGAATCGGGATGCAGGTGTCTCATGGTTTACCTGCCCTCCTTAGATTGGATGGGCCCAGCACTCAGCCCTCAGTGGTTATTTAGAAAACTACAATGATAACAGCTAAATATATCAAAAATTGGTATAAAAGTTGATATATTTAATAAGTTAATCAATAATAACTATAAATTATTTATTTCATAAAATTAATATATTTCAATTTTTTGTTTCTTCCCCCTTGTTTGATGCAAGAAGGTAGAGCCTCCTTCACAATACAGATAAAAACTATAACTTCCTCAATGTCACGAAGTGAGTTAATTACAAAGCCAGGAATAGTATCGAGGTCTTATGACTCTAAATTTAATGTTCAGTGCACTAGAATTTTAACTAGTAATGACTGCTACTTCTGTCTCAGGGCGAAAGTTTTTTCTTTTTCATGCCAAGGCCAGTGTTTCCACATGAGCCATGCTTCCAATTTCCTGGGCTCATTCTTATACACTTTTCTCCTGTATGTTCAATTCTTTTTACCCTGTGTCAATACCCTAGACAACAGAACACTGGGGACACACCTATAGATGAACATAGTCAGGTTTACTGGCTTGTTTTGTTCCAACATATTTCATGTGATGGATGGCATAGGGAGCCTCAGTAAAAGGATGTTAGGAAGGATTCATTAGGGTTATATAAAGTAATGTGAGCAAAGATTCAAAGAGGCAAGGATTTGCTAGAGAACTGGGTGCACTCAGGAAGTAGAGGTAATTTTATCAATTGGTATTTTAATAAATTTTTCCATAAAGTGGGAAGAAGAGAAATAGAACAAAGTCATTAATTGACAAAGAAATAACAGTCTCTAATATTATCCAGGAAAGGATCCTTTTTGAGATTCAAACAATGTTCATGTTTTTAATCTGTTTCTCCAAACAACCTTTTACTTCCTCCCTTATAGACTAAGAGTTGTCTAATGTTCACGTTCTGTGAAATTATTTATATTCCACAAGAGAACTGTGAATGCTGGGTCAGCTCCTAAACTCAAAGTCCTGCCTGACAGGTTCAGTCCATCTCCTGGCTGTCAGGGGGCTGCTTTTCTCATTTACACCTTTCATATATATACTAATGTAGATCATCCTAAAAATAGCTAGTCTGCTACTTCTATATCTATTCTATCTCAGAATATTTATTGGCTAACTACTTTGGTCCAAACCCAAATAGTTAAGGAGCTACGAAAAACAAAGCAATATCAGCTCAGGATAAGGAAGACAAACATGGAGAAGTACAGTTATGATGTAATTGTGGTGAGGCTTATGGAGGATATGTGTAATATAAAGCAAAATCACAAAGAAAGAAACAAACATTATTCAGGAGGCTTTGAGAAGAGATAATTTTGATCTTGGTCTTAAAGAATTATCCCAAGTAGAGAAAAGAGTTCATGTAGATGGAAAGAGATGCGAAAGCTTATGACCAAAATAGAGAACAATAAATAGTTGTTTATAGGCATTGCACATTATGGAATCTAGGGGGTCAGTGGCAGAATATGAGAAATAGTAAGAGTTTCCTCAGACTTGATCAACGTTTTCCAGTATTCTCATTCTATCGACACATTCTATATTCTAGTAATTAATGACAGAAACTTTTTTAAATTAATATCACCTAGAACAGGTGAGCAGTCAACACAAAGAGTTTTGAAAGACGGTTGAATAAATTAATTTTTCTCAATAACCATCTCCCTTTTCTGACAATAGTTTTGCTCACCCTTTCCTCTAACTAAAATGTTTCCCCACTTTAAGAGATCTAAATCCTACCTCTATTTAAAATGTCCAGCTCTAACTACACAAAGATAACTTTAAAAATTCCTATTCAAATTAATTTCTCCTGGGAACCAAATAGCATTTTTTCTTTGTCTCCTTTTGATAATGGAGATGACATATACCATACTTAAGAGTACCAGATTTGAAGTGAGAAAAACTTAAATTCAGTCTGTTTCCTAACTTATTAAAGAGTGTGATATTAAAAAATCTACTCATCCCTGTCTTTATTTATGCATCTCTAAAATGAAGCTGGATTATAAAAGGCCTACTCCATAGTGTGTTGTAAAGGGTAAATGGTATGTGTGAGAAAGAATATTAGCATAGTGCTTGGAATATAGCAAATTCTTTAAAAGCAGTAGCTACCATATCAATCAGTTTTCACTTGCATTATAATTATTAAGTCACTTTATATTTACCCCATAAGTAAGATACCTCAGGGAAACATCCATATATTCTTTTTATTTTGTTTCTTATATTTCTATTTGTGCACATACCACAAACAGGACTTTTATATAGTAAATAGTCAATAAAAGTTTAATTAATATAAAAATTACTACCCTGCCCTAAAACTCAGACATTTTGGTTATCAAAATGTCAATTTCTGTCATAATATAGGTTTATTAATAAAGAAGATTAATCTTGTTGCTTTTTTAAAAAAAAGTTATAGTGAAATTAAGAAAAAATAGGCTAGATTTCTACAATAGTGGATATATAGAAAATAATTGTATTTATTTGAACCTTGTTTAGCTATTTCTCTATCTACAAGGTAGAGAACATAGAAGCACATATTCTGATGTTTATATATTGCCCATCAGTCCAATTAAACTTGCTGGTTCTGATAGAACTTCTCTTTAAACAAGTCTGAAGTCACTTAGTTATTTTTATCCCTGTAGACGATGCATCCAGAATTATAGAAAATATTTTATTATTGTTTCATTATAGTCATTGTATGTAGGAAATTATTAGTTGAAATTTAAAACAAATATTCAATTTGTGGTACTGAATATTAATGTTAAACTAAAAATTAGAATACTCAGACGATGCATGATTAATTCATTTTCTATGTAAAAATGATTACTTAATGATGAGTCAATATACTTAGTATATAAATATGGGAGTTTAATCATACTGTGTACAAATATTTGTGGAAAGTTCGTTTGCCCATAAAAAGTCAATGTAAAAGCACAACTGTCTGATAATCACCTTTCGGTAAATATTTATTTCTCATGTTTTCTTTAATATAAATATCTGTGGGTTTTATAGATTCTCTGGCAGCTAGAGGTCAACTAATCTGCCCAGATTTCACTGAATGACCTTGTGAATTCTTCTGCTCCATAAATTAAAAAACAAAAATAAAAACATTTTAACTACCTGAAGGTGAAGGAGGTTAAAGTAAATCGATACACAGCAAAGAACTTCCTCTTTTATCTTAAATACAATGAAATGATAGTTTATCTACAATGAATATTTGTGGTTATCTGACAAAAATAGGTCAAAGTTTTCATGAACTCTCTTCTGAAATTGTTCAGTGCCTTCTCTAATGACTGATAATTGAAAACAGAGACTGGGACTATCAAATGTTGTGGGTGACAGATAAGCAGTAGATTAATGCCAATACTTGGTTAGGAGACACTAAAAGGTCAGCAGTCACAAGAATTAACTATTGTGCTACCGTAAAAAGACAGACATCAAAAGTCTATTATCCCCTTAATAGCTGGTCCTCAAGCCTGAAATCCATTTTCACTTCCTTTGGTTATAATTTAGAGATAATCTCTATGTCCTTATACACATGATGTCAAAGTGAAGCCACTCAACCTAAGTAGTTAGGGTTGGAATATTTTTATTTACATACTAAAGAAAAATTTTTTTGGTAGCACATGCTTAGTGTATTCCATTCTCATTTTAAAGAATTTTGGAAACATTTTATCAAGAAAAAAGTAATTATACTTAATGGAAAGAGAAAAACTAGAAAACTTGACATTATGTTTAATTTGTTCAGAATTTCACTCTGCTGAAAAAAAATGAAGAGATTTAAGACAGAATTTGCATATTATAAAAGATATGAGAATTTTTGTAGCTGAACAAATAAATGTCTTATAGTAATTGCTTTAAACTTTAAATCAGTATGACTTTTATAGGGTTCACTCAAGTTCAATCTGTGGTTCAACCTGTTGCTTTGAAACAAAGCGAACTGTAATTTTTTTCTACCAAATGAGTTGCATCAGTGAAGTTTGGTATATGAAAGGAGGTCACAGAGAAATACGATTATACTTAATGATGTGTAACATTATGAGAACCACAATTACTTGATTGTATAAGTTTTTAGGAAAAGGAATAAAATGATGTATAAGAATATACTACATAGATACTTTACAACAACATAAGGGTAGCTGATTTATCTGTTCTACTTAGGGAAGGACCACATGTGGCCATTGGTGGCCTATATTTGTTTCCTAAAAAGTGCTTATTTCCTGTCTGTCTTCCTTGCTACATTTTAAGGCTGACAATAGCAGCATTTTTATTTGGTTTATTATTGTACACTTGGCTCTTAACTCACACTAGGTGTTTAATGTATATGTAGAATGAATGAATATAGAAATATATGTCTGGTTCTAGTTGTTTTGTTTTGGCTGTTTCAGCAGGGAGAGTAAATGTAGACCCTTTTAATCCAACTTAGCCAAAAGTAGAACCCCTCAACCATTTATTCTTAAATAAATCTTGCCCATATAACAAAATAGTATTATTCTCTGATATATTTTTTCTTTTCTTCTTTGAAAAGAATTTAAATAAACAATGATAACTTGATAACTTAGACAGAATCCTAATGTCATATATTTATTTTCAGTTTCTGCTAGCTATACTTGTACTTAAAATCATATGCTAGACTAATAGAATCTTTATGATTCTCAAACAGATATATTATTTTTGGTGAAGGAGAAAAATGTAATATAAAAATTAAATAATATTGCTCTCATGGTTATTAATAGAATTGGATTTAAAATAATTTACAGAATGAATCATGGTATAGAGGATAATATTTATTCATTTTTAGAATATGATATAATTCCTATATTCTCATTGATTTTTCTTTACTCACATAAATCACTTAACTTTATTCATCCACAATAAGTATATGTAATATAACAATATCTTTGATAACATGTTTATAATGTTCATAGTTTTTTATCTACCAAAAATATTGAAAATAATTGCTCTCTTTACAAATGTTTTGTTTTTCTTAGTTTCTTTTTTGTTTAAAAAAATTATTATAACCTCTTTTATTTGGTATGTTTTTCTAACATCATCCTTAAAAGTTTATTTCATAGTCTGTATCAGTCTGTATGTTTGTTTACAGATAGAAATTGGAATACATAACATATGACTTGCTTAACATTTCTTTATAGCACATTATTAAAATTATGAGTTAGATGAATCAATACATTGTATTAAAAGATTTTTTCTATACTTGGAGACTACTTCAGAACATGTGCTAGATTAAAAAAAAATGTAGCAGGTGCTAGAGTGAATAAAGAAATCACACAATCATCCCACATTTATTGAATGAGTCCACATTGTAATTAGAGCCGAGGGATCTTTAGTGGTTCAGAACACAGAGTATTCACATGAACAGTCTCATATTTTGGTTGATCTGGTTTCACACTCCCGAGTTTTTCCTTTGTATTGGGATTTTAGGTCAACCACAAAACTCAGAGCAAAATTTAGCTAAGAATAATTGAGCAGTTTCTGGTTTTGAGTTCAAACTACACAAATCCTCCAAGTTTCTTAAGATATAAGACCTGGAATAAGTCTTCTGAGATGCAGGTCAGACAATCTCATTTTAAATTCAAATTTAATAGCTTCCTGAGTAGCCAATCCAATTTTATATTAACTATCATATGGACTGTTTTCTGGTGCTTTTATTGCTAAACGTTTGACTTGTACTTAATGATATTTAACAATCCATTCAACTAACTTTTATTTACTCGTACAGAAAGAGCCAAATTCAGCAATGGGAAAAGCTGAGTACCAACTTATTTAAATCACCTCAAAATTGTCAGGAACTGGTTACATCTAGTACCTCCATAAGTGAGTATAAAGAGCAGATATGAATGCGTACAGTTAAAATAAGAATGTTTGAGTATTGGATTCTTAAGAAGCAAACAAATTCTTAGATCATCCTCCACATCTGTGCTTCTGCGGGACTGCTCTTCCCCACATGAGTAGAAGTTTGAAATTTTCTGGAAAAGGTTAAATGGTGGCATTACCAGGAACCAGTGAGAGTGTTGTAATATTCTGAAATTAGAGGAACTAGATAAACCTATACATAGTATATGCTGAGTTCCCAGGACTCATTCCCTACTTGGTTCTCAGAATATTGACAATCAGGTCTGTACCTTCCAGACAAGAGAATTTAATTAAAGAGTCCTCTCACTGAAGTGTGACTATTACAAATAGGAAGACAAACCTGCCACAAAATGTCCAAGCAAGAATATCTTATAGAGAAAATAATACCGACAAGTTCTGCCCATATGCTGAAAGCTTTTAATCAACTTTTAAATCTCTAACTATTAAATAAAAGCAGACTAGCAAAGATCACCAGATATCTGAGAAAATTCTCTACCTTGAAACATAGAGACAAAAGTAGTTTTTAAAAAAGAAACTTGAAAAACTTCAAAAAAATCTACTAAAAAACTACCATACTGTCCTTTGAGAGTAAGAAAGCTTTTGCACTCGTGAAACAGAAAGATGCTGTAAAAAAATGCAAATATTTAATACTAAAAAATCTCTTGGAAATAAAGCTGAAAATCAATGTTAGTTTGAAAGATTAATTTTCAGAAAGAAGAGCAATTAGTCAAAGGAATGTGAAACAGGAGAGAGAGAGAGGGTGGGAGGGAGGAGGGGAGGAGAGAAGAGGCTGGAAGGAAGGAAGGAAGGGAAGGAAGGAAGGAAGGAAGGAAGCGGAAGAAGAAGGAAGGAAGGAAGGAAGGAAGGAAGGAAGGAAGGAAGAAAATTAGTTCAGAATTAGCCCTAATAATTGTGGTTCCATAAAAAGAGATCAAGGGAAAAAAAGAAAATGAAAATCCTCAAAGAAATAATTCAGTTTACTGATCTAAAGTATAAAAGTTTCAAGTTCAAAAGTGTCTGCTTTGTAGACAAAGAGAAGGTTCTGCAAGCTTCCAGAAACAAAATACAAATCACATACAAATCAGGAGTCAAAATGGATTGAGATTTCTCAGAAACAACACTGCAATCCAGAAGACAAGGTGAAAATGCCTTTGATATCATGGAAAAGTTACTTTCATCCTAGAATTCCATATACAGTGAAATTATCCATCAACTATGAAGATATAATAAGCATACTTTCAAACATAGAAGGTATAAATTCTGATACCTGAAAAACATTTCTTATATTTCTGAAGAATTTGCTCCACCAAAACAAGTAAGCCAGAAAGAAGGTGAAGCCATGGGTGATAATAAAGAGAAGGTTTAACACAAAAGAAAACTAAGATAATTCCCAGAATGATTAGAAAGGAAGATCTTGAGATGACAGCTGTGCTCTAGGAATAGAAGGAAAATGGTCCATACTGAAGCGTTGAGACTCAACAGAAAGATATGCTAAGGCTAACATCACCAAGTTCTATGCTAACGCTATCATCAGGTTCTCTCTTCCCATTCTGTATCATCCTTTGAACCTGTCAAGTGTTTATGAAAGTTCCTCCTTTTTTCTCAAAGTCCCACTGCCTGAGTCATCTAATACTCACTTCTTCCCACAGAACTGTTCCCCACCGTGCCCCCCACTTTTTGCTGTACTCCTCAGAGCTGGCTGTTGACCACAGGTGAGCCTAGAAGCTGAGATTAGAGAAAAATCTCTCTCACCATGTTTCAGTTGACGGGACCATACCTGGCCTCGCCACACTACACTCCCCCCAAATTTCCCAGGACACCTCAGAAAGGAGCCTTTAAAAACTGCCACACAATGTAAATCAGAATTTTATTCAGTAGCTATGTTTAAGTCATCTTCTGAAAGCATTTACCTACACACTTTTACTTAAATGTCCAGCTTTGTGCTTCCTATTAGTTTTAATAATAATCCGTTTTGTATTTATTTACTCACATGTGAAATATATCAGATAAAATATGAAATATGTAATTAAGGTAGAGAAAAATAACTTAGCCAAGTTGATATATATAGCAAACCATGGACCATGGTTTCAAATCTAGGACTCACCGCATCAATGCCTTTTAGGAAATGTTCTGAGAACCGGCTAAATTTCTTTTTGAACTTTTATCTTTATGCTCTGCCTCAGTGTTTATGCTAATTTCAAAATTCTACTGTTTCTCATATTTCTTTGTATGTCTTTTCTTTATAAATAAGTTATAGTGATTTGAAATATCTAATACCAGAGAGAATTTTCAGTAATCTTCATGGCCCTGATCACAGAGTACAGTATGTTTAGACTCTGCAAAATGCAAGTATTATCCCTACAATCACGCCTAAGTACACCAAGACTTGATCTTGTATAGAAACAAAAACTATACTTGAAGCTCTGTTTTATTTTCTCATCCTTCAGTGTGTGATTACAAGGGCAACAGGGCATAACCCTGAAAGCATATGAACATCACTGAGCATGCATTGCACTTAACACAGTGAAAACAAAAGTCATCTCAAGGCACATAACCAGTTATAACCAGTTTTCTTTTTTGCTTTTGAAGGAAACCAGCTAAAGCTGAAAATAGCCACGTAAGTAATCATTAAACAGAAGAAAACTGATAATGTTAATGGAAATGGAAAGGAGACTCCTTTGGAAGAGAACCGGAATGCATTTGAGAGAGTGGCAGCAGGGAATGGGGGATGGTAATAAAGCTTGTTAATATCACCTGATAAATTCAAACAAGGAATGTTGCAGAACATGTAGACAGGACAGCAAACTCAGAAGGATATAGCAAAATCTGTGTCTTTAACTATACTCATGTGGAGCAGAAATAGTGTCTCCCATCTTACTCAAAATCATACAAGATATTTCATATTCAACCACAGAATCCTAATGAATTTATGAAGTTTAGTTAGATATTTACAAGTCTTATAATATTTAGTGTCAGTAATAATAGGAATTATTATTATTATAAAATTATAACTAGTAACATTTACAAGACATTCTAAAAGCACATAATCCTATTTAATTCAATATGTATTTAGTGAGAGAAGAAAGACATATTTAGCTAGATGTATTGAATGTTATTATTCGGCCACCATTTTTGGCAGAAAAGATTGGGGAACAGAGGAGAGAATCGAGGTAGAGAATCAAGTGTTACCTTCCTACAGGCAACTGTCAATTACTCTATGAGGAAGTTTGATTCTGGAAGAAATAAAGATCATGGAAAGGAACATGAAATGAGTGTTAATTAAAATAGAACATGTTTCCTATCTGTGATTAGTATCTTGCTTGTTGAATGAAATATGAAATTGTCTATTCACTTAAAGCCACTTTAATTTAGATTTCATGAACAGGCACCTTCTTTTCTCTCTCCTTGAATCCTGTTTTTCATTTACTACTAGCTATATTCTGAGAAAATAACTCAGTTAAAGTAACTATTCTTGTTATTTGTATTAGATTGATAAGTTGAACTATATACTCATATCTTTGATATTAATTGCCTTCTATGTCTGTGACATAGAAGAGTGTCTTTATTTTTTTTTTTTATTCTAAATTACGAATTGTCTCAAAAGAAAATTTCCACTTGGCTGATTCATGTTTCATTTAGATAGTAGCAATAAAAATTCAATCAATTATCATTTCATTGAATCTTTATATGTGGCAGGTACTATACTAGGTGGTATGGGACTATACCTCTCCAAAAAACAGTGAAACTGATAGTTTATTTTTTAAATAAAAGAAAACCTTTAAGTTGACAGCACAGGTGAGATTTCAGAAACAGATTCTATATGTATTCGGAAATACCAAACAAATAGTACAAAATTCTGGGGGCGGTTGTTTGAGAAGACTTTCTTGTGAGTAGCAGTCCCTATCTAGTCTTTTAACACAACCTCATTTATCGGGAAACATTCACCTTATATTTAACATATAATTTAAAAATAATTGTATGAGAACTAAGACCCTGCCCTAAATTCTCTCTACCAAATTCCCAGCAATGAAAAGATAAGAAAACTCGAGATTTTATCAAAAGCTTATAAAAGCAAGTATAAAATTTCCTGAGCAGGAATCATCTCTTTGATTTAGAATGCATAGGAACAGAAAAATTTTGACTTGGTTAAACAATGATGTTTTACTCTTTGCACTACATACTATCTTGAAAGTAAGCTCAAATTGAAAATCTAATGTTCTTTATATTTACTGAGCACCTATTTTGTACAAGATACTCAATATGAAATTGTGGAGGAGGCGAGCAGAAAATCTACTAGAGACACTACTTATGTGCTTAAGACTAAATTACATTTCTCAGGGGTCAGGGGCATATAGTTCTATTTTTCTATCTCCCTCTGTCCAATCTTGTATTCTGTCCAATTTCTAGTAACCTACTTTTTTCTTCTTTCTAGAATGCCAACTATAGCCTTCGTTGTGTTCAAGAAAAAAAGCAGCAGATAGAGCAGATTTACAACACTTGAAAAACACTTCAGTGGCAAGGGACTGAGAAAAAATTTTCTGTCAGAAACTATTTGGGGAAAAGTGTTTCAAAGTTTTCTATTTAAATTTAAAACCAAATGGAGATGAATTTAAAGTTAAAGAGCACTAGTTTAGAACTAAAAAATAGGCATGTAATATACACCATTGCTATATTTTTAATTTTTTGATTTAATGAAGTACTGAATTTGTTCTTTTTTAAATGTTAAATGGAATCATAACATCATCTCATTACTTATTTAAGTGTAGGCTACTCAACTTCCCCAATGACAACAAAACAAATTAATACACTTGTAAATTTGATTAAGATATCTAAAATGTTCATAAATTATCAGAGAATGAACAATATTTATAACTGGTGTTTATTGAGCATTTAAAGTATGCCATGCAATGAACTAAGATGCATTTTTCTTAAATACATTAAAAACTATGACTAAAATTCAAAATAACCTTAAATGGGATTGTTATTGAATTGTTGCAACAAAATCATTAGCATTAAGAAGTAGTAAATATTAACCAATTCCTAGAAGATGTATATACATCAAACTATTTTGCAAAAACTAGAGAGCCCATTTCAAAAGCAAAAACAAACAAACAAAAAGCTTCCTCTATCACTCTAAAGGGGTTTAGGTCTAGAAGTAATAGTTCCATTGTCCAGCATGAAAGTCTAACTTGATAAGTCTTGGTAAATCAAGTTATGTGATGAGTTGGTAGTAAGGAGATTTTTGTCTACTGACTTTATTATAAACTCCCAGTTGACAGACTCTAGGCTGCAGAGTCTTTACCCCCACCACACACACAGATATCCCCGGGAGACCTCCCAGATTATCCAGTTTGCCCTCCCACACTTCAGAGGAGATTTACACCTTTTCCAATTTATTTATACCTTTTTAAAAAATATTTCTCTATCCAATTATTACCCCACAGAAACATCAATAGGATCATATGTTTTCATGGTGCTTTTGCTGTGGAACTTTATAAATTATTAATTGCATTTTGTAATTTCACATAACAAAAAAAAGCTTTAACAAATAGGTACATGTATAGAAACCACAGAAAGAACAAATTTTAGGGTGCTGTGTTATTAAACTATTTTGAGAAAAATACATTAATAGATAGTGTTAGGGTATCTTTTCTAGTAGATCTTAACACCATGGTTTTTATGAGAATGAAATTTGACTAATTTTCCCAGTGTAATCTTTTCACTAGAGATCCTCTAATAATTATTATTTTGATTTTTTAACTAATTTTCTAAATTAAACTCCTTTGAAGATTTTCTAAAACAAAAAGTATGGAAAATATTAAACCACAGAGAGACTATCTTTTTCTACTTGGTTACTAATACATATTCAAATCTTGTCTATTCTAGTTCCTAGACTTTTACGACATACTGAATATCACATATTATGTAAGAGGTGGTGCCTTTCCTTTTTTATTTCTTGCAGCAGTTTCCCAAGCATCTTCCTAAGGCTTCATAATCAATAAAATGTTGGCAAAAGTTGAGACAGGAGAATAAAAATTATACTGGGTAAAGGTTGCTGATATTCCAGCCAACTCAGAATATAGTAAAATGACAACCTACTAGAAGCTACTGTAGGCCATCCACACCTCAAAACACTTTCTCTCTCCCCACTCCCAAACACACAAGCAGGCTCACTTTGCATGGCACCATGTTAACTGAAAATTGTACATATTGAAACTCTGTCTTCACTTTGTACTCTTCTGTTGTGGTCTTGGTTTCCACGGAACAAAAGTATGTTCTGTCATGCTTTGCCTACACAGAAGCATTTTACAATTAGAGGGTTTATTTTCACATTCATGCAAAATATGTGAAGTTAATTGCTCAAATTCATATATTTAAGTTTTTTTATTGGAATTCTTTCTTAAATAAGATAAAATTAATATACAGTGAAATGCAGTGCTCTTAAATGAATAATTATAAAATTTGATGAATTTGGACAAATGAATAGACTCATATAACCAACATCCAAATCAAGATATAGTTTGCATCACTTCAGAAAGTCCCTTCATGTCCCTTTCTAGTCAGTCCTAAATACCACAAATGATTATTTTTATCCTAAAAGCTTAGTTTTCCTTTCTTTTAAATTTCTGGCTTCTTTCATTAAACAATGATGTTTTAGAGATTCATTTATGTTTTTATATCTATCAATGTTCATTCTCAAAGTATGCTGTCTTATTCTATTTTGTAAATATACCATATCTAGAATGAATAAATCTATTGATGGACATTCGAGTAATTTCAAACTTGGGAATATTGTGAATAAAGCTCCTATAAGTATTTCAGTAAAAGTCTTTTTGTGAACATAGACTTTTAAAGTCTCTTAAATAAATACCTATTTTTTAATAAATAATTTATAAGAATATTATATAAATTTTAAATGCAAGTCCTTGGTAAGATATATGCACTGACGACATTTTGTCTAGGGTATGGCTTTAACTTACATTTTATTTTTTATTAAATTTATTTGGGTGACATTGGTTAACAATGTTATATAAGTTTCAGGTGTACATCTTATAAGACAACATCTGTATACTTTATTGTGTGCCCACCATCTGAAGCCTAGCCTCCTTCCATCACTGTATATTTGAGCATCTTTACCCTCTTTGTTCTCCACCACTCTTCTTCCCCTCTAGTAACCCCCATTCTGTTTGTCTGTATCTAGGAATTTTTTTTGTTGGTTGGTTGCTTGCTTTTTTTATATCCCACAGATGAATTAAATCATATTCTTATCATTTTCTGACTTATTTCACTTAGCATAATATTCTCAAGATCCATTCATATTGTTGCAAAAGGCAATATTTCATCTTTTATGGCTGAGTAGTATTCCAATTTATATATGGACCACATCTTCTTTATCCAATCATCTACTGAAAGACACTCGAGTTGTTTCCATGTGTTGGCTATTATAAATAACTTTGCATTTTCTTAATGGTGTGTTATGAACAGAAGTTTTTTCACTTGATGAAATCCACTTTTCTATTGAAAGAGAGAGAAAGAGAGGGAAGGAGGGAGGGAAGAAGAGAAGGAGAGAGAAAGTCAGAGACAGAGACAGAGACAGAAACAGAGACAGAGTTACTTAGTTCTTTCAGTCATGAAGATTATGTCCTATTTTTGCCTTTTAGCATTATAATTTAAAATTATTTATTTAATTCTGCGATCCATCTCTAATGATCCATTAGTATGTGAGTAGTGTGAGGTAGAAATTGAAGTTCATTTTTTCTATATGTTTATCTAGTTGTTACAGCATTTGTTGAGAAGACTATCCATTTCCATTGAATTTTCTTTGCTTCCTGGCAACTTCATCAAAACTTCTTTGAGTGTAATTCTGTGGGTTTATTTCAGCACTCTCTATAATGTTCCATTGCTTTGTTTGTCTGTTTTAACTCCAATACAACACTGTATTATTCATCATTGTAGCTTTAAACTAAATCCTGAAATTAGATAGTACAAGTCTTCCATTTTTTGTTCTTTTTTCAAGATAATTTTGAGTATTCTAGGTCTCTTACATTTCCACATACATTTTAAAATCATTTTGTCAATTTAGATTTTTTTAAGACCATGGGTATTTCAAATGTCATACATTGAATGTATAAATCAAGTTATGGAAGATCATCATCTTAACAACATTGAGCTTTCCAATTTATAAAGTTCATCCATCCCTTCATTTGTTTGAATTTCTTTATTCCAGCTATGTTCTATAGTTTTTTAGTACAGAGGTCTTAAATATCTTTTGTTAAATTAATTTTTGACGCTATAGTAAACCGTGTTTTAAAATTTTATTTTCCAATTGTTTGATGACAGCATATAAAAATACTATTTACTATTTTATATTGACTTTGTATCAATAACTTTGTTAAATCCACTAATTTTTCTGTTAGTGTAGAATTTTTTAAAGGATTTTGTACATGTTCATGTTGTCTTCAAATAATGTTTTACTTCTTTTATGACCTTTATGACTTTTATTTCTCCTGATTTTACTAAGAACTCCAATATAATGTCAAATAGATATGGTAAGCATATGTATTCTTACTTTATTTCTTATCTTGCAGGTAAACCACTCAATATTTGACCTTCCAGTATAATGTTAACTGTAGAGTTTCTGTAGATGTCCTGTACAATACTGATATCATTTGTCTGACTCTAAAGATTTTCTTCTAGCATTTCTTAGAAAACAGGTTGACTTTTGTTAAAACATCTCCAGTTTCTTTTATCTAAAATACATCATTATTTTAGCCATCATTGTGAATGTTATATTAGGGATAGTCTGTGCATTTTCATTCTTTAAAAGCCATTGAGTTTTGCTTTAATAGACAATTAAATTTCTGATGAATTCTCTTAAACTTCTCAGGCTTTATTATAACAAAATTATGATTTCTTAGAGTAGATCTATTTTACTTTGTCTTCATTTCTAGATTATGAGCCTTACCTACCCTAGGTACCCTTACTCCTAAGGTACAGCCTTTCTGAGGTCCTAACTGAATGTCTGAGAAGTCAGCAAGGTCTCTCCACTCTCGTGGGGGGCTAGATCACCCATGTTTCCCATAACTTGGCCCTTGGTTCAACAGACATTCCTGCAGCACTTTTTCTTTGCTAAGCCTCAATCTCACCTTCTGTTGAAGGTTTTAAGCCTCTACTGCCTACTGATCAATGCCTAAAAAGGTTGCCTCAAATATTTTTTCCCAGTTTTATAGGCTATTTTGTTTGGTTTTATTTATTTATTTTTAACTTTAAATATATAAGTCTAAGGCCAGTTAGTCTGCCATAGTCATAGGAAAAAAATATTATTTATATGTTTTTTACATGTTTGAGCTAAAATATATCAACTTTAAAGAATTATTCTCCCCCACTCATCTACTTCTTCTTTCCTATTTGACTAAAAAGAACCTAATTGCTTGCCTGTACCAGATGCAGTCTCCTAAAAATGAACATCATTAAATCAATTTCCTGGCCACTGATACTGATTCTTCTGAAAACTGTAAAGCCAAAAAATAAAATAAAATAAAAATAAAGACTTTTCTGAATTTTCTTTTTCCATAGGCTTATCGAATAAAAATAATTTGCATGGCTACTTTCCACCACGTAAAAACATCATTTTATTTTCTAAGTATCCCCAGTTAGGATATATAAATTTTAGACTTACTGATAAGTGATTAGCTTTTAAAGCATACTGGCTGGTTTATTAGCTTGCTTGGTACAAGTTATAAAATTAAAAAATAATAATAATAAACAGTTTCTTTTAAATAGTTAAGCATTTTATAAACTATATAAATTAATATATTTCTGAAGTCAAGAAATATAGCCGACTAAAGCATAAGCATACATCTCTATAACGACATTTGGAATAAAAACTTGAAAAACTTGCGTATTGTCTTAACCATTTGATCATGCTCAATGTATTTTTTTTCTTCCCAAATTCAGAGTTACATTTTTTTCCACATTACTATAACACAGAGGCCCTGGATTTCACATTGATTAGGCTGCCTTTCTCTCTTTAAAGAACCAGAAGGTTACTCTGCAAGGACAATCATTTAGATAGATATAATGAAAGCCAAATCAATTGCAAATATGTTTAGACAAAAGGGTTTGAAATAAGTCAAGTTGCTATCTAAAGATAATTTGAGCACAGTGATGAATTTGTCTTCTAATATTTGTTTTTCAGGTTTCACTATTTCGATTTTAATAACTAAAAAAAAAAAAGAAAGAAATAATAGGCAAGTTTCTATTTTGGTGGAATTTTTTCATTCTAATAACAAAAATTAGCTATTAGTTTTGAGGTGAAGCTTTATATAATTCTTTTATTTAATGAAAATTGAAGATTATTTACACTACACAGGGGAGTATCTGATATTCAGAGAGAAAAAAATAACTAATCTGAAAAAGCAGAAATGACTTATATGGCATACTATCAAATCAAATGCAATCATTGACACCTAGAATTCGCTTAATAAATCAATGTTTAATAAGTTAACAAGCTTTCCAGTCCTGCCTGAGCCAAGATTTAAATACAGGTTTACATGACTCCAAAACTGGTATTTAATATCCTGTCCTGAATAATATCCTTAATGTCCTTAGAGAAACAAATTTTCTGATTTTAAAATTCAGATTATGAAGTTTTCACCCTCCACTCTTTGGATAAAGCATCATATTCTTTATGAGAACACAGCAGAAGCATAGTAGTTAATTGTTCTGTCTTCTCAGTTAAGCCATTTCCTCCACTGAAATATTGTATTCAGAAGAGTAATAGCAAGCAGAGTTTGGAGATGGTCCACTTATAATTTATCAATTCTTTAACTGTGCTATTGTCATTATGACATCATGCCTCATTAATCTAATTTTGATTTAGATAACTGAATAAAAATATTGTCAGATTATCTTTCTTGCAACATCAATCTAAAGACAGCAAACTGTTATAAAAAGTTAAAAACAAAAACTGTTAGCAGAGGGAAGATATAGTATCATGAAGTTACATAATTTTATAGGTACAACAGATTATGCATATTTATAAACTCATTTTTAACATTATATATTTAAACTAGAAGTACTTTTCTTTTTATAATATATGTTTTCCTATAGTTATTTTTTGAGTTCTACAAATTAGTACATTACATTGTTTCTCAAACTTTAGACATGCAATCTTTAAAATTCAATGGGTATTTGATAAATAACCAATATTTTTATAAATAATTTTATAAATTACATAATCTACTAAAATTTGTGTTCTTGCCTTTTAAAATCTAATAAATGTACAGTTTAAATCTTGCTATAAGTAAATTTGAAATTCTAGAGAGAAATACGTTTTCATCCTAAATGTAATATTCAAGACATAAAACTTATCTAAGGAAAAAGTAATAATGCCATTTAATACTGCCAAAATATTTTCTAAAAAACATCTAAACATATTTAGTTAAATTATGTACATTTTGAAATCTTGACTTTGACACATTCGATTCATTTTTAAGTTCATTTTAAAAGCAAAAAATGACACCTTGTATGTATAGTATAGCTTCAGTTTAATTTACCATGTTCATAACTATAAATTGTATTTATTATTTCCTACACACATGAAAAATCATAAACAAATGTTATTCTACAAGTTATTTGAAACATACAAAAATTTGAAATTCCCTAGAGGACATTCACCAAATTTCATGGCTAATATCTTTACACTGCACATGCACGTAATAGGAAACAGAGCTGTCATATATACTTCAATGGATATTTATAATGAGATTTATATTTTGTCCAGAAATTTAAGTTTCACAACAAATCAGATATGCTGAGACAATGAAAAATAAACATGGAACTTTATGAATTATTCCAAGATATGATTTTACCATACAAATTACTTGACATCTGCAAGTAACTAAATCACTGTAGCAAATTTACCTGAAACCTAAAATAGATGTGTAGAGCAATTCTTGAAACAAAATTATGGTCTGAATGATGTTATAGTGATATAATCAGAAGGTGAATGGATTTCCGTGGGATGTATGATTATGCATCACTTCATTTACCATAAAGATGAGTGTCTCCCATTAACTTTGAGATTTTTTTTTATTATACAGATCTATGTTTGATAGCAATAATATACAGTAGGTCCTCTGTCTTCATTCATTTGACCTACTGCAGATCAAAAATATTCAAAAAAATGTTACTTAGTTGCTGACATATACTATGTAGTTAGGTTAGGATGGGTGTCTGTCTATACTAAACACTTACAGACTTTTTTTGTCATTATCCCCTAAACAATACAGCATAACACTATTCACATAGCATTGACATTATATTTGGTGTTATAAGTAATCTAGAGGTGGTTTAAAGTATAAGGGAGGATGTGCTTAAGTTATATGCAAATACTACTAAGGGACTTGAGCAAACAAATCTACGGAAAGATGGGGTACTCTGGAACAAATCCCCCCAACCCCAACAGGATGATTATACTGTTACTTTAAAATTACTTAAATAGCCAATATATATATTTACCTGGATTAAACTATGAAGTCGAACTATCATAAAAGCACAGTAAGAAGCCTTTCAGAGAAACACAGGGAATTGAGAATTGGTTTCCCCTCATACGGGTAGAGAGGCTATGATGCTCTGTCCCTCAGTATGAGGGTATACTATGAATCCTCTGAGCTTTATAAAATGTATCAAATTTCCCCATGTCAGTCTTCTTGGAAAACACTTATTGTACCATTAGGCCGCTAATTTAGCTTCTTCTCATTCCCATAGTTTTAGAGAGTAAAGTATTTGGGAAGAAGGACACCAGATCCAATATCCTCTTCTCCCTGACCCCATCCCCACCCTCAATGTTCTAAGGCACAGAAAATCTCACAGGAAGCAATATCGTCCCTAGAGAGAGTTTGGGAAATTTACAGTGTTGACATTTAGCAAGAAGAGGAGCACAGGAATCTCTCAGAGGGAAGATTGTCTTGGGCCCCACACTGCCTGTGAATGGACACCACACTAAACCTCCATAAATATAAACTGGTCATTCTTTAGTACATAATAATAATACTGAAGAGTTTATATAAGAACTTACATGAAAACACCAGTAATTCAGCAAAATTCAAAGGGAAGATAAAAAGGAAGTTTAAGTGGAATAAAGGCATTGTCTTAAAATTATTGAATTATTTACTTGCTACTCTATACTCTAGTCAATGTATATTTTAAATGCCATCTGCAAATAGTAAATAAAATGGAAAGGGAAATACCAGTACTGATTAGATAATTGCCATTTTGTTAATATTTTATTTATTGTTACAGAAAACACGTGATAGTTGTTTAGGATGATCTTCATTACATATTAGAGAGAAATGCTGTCCAAAGTAGTTTAGAAAAGATGGAAGCCTGAAGGGCCTATGATAGCATTGTTTACACCCTCATTTGAAAAAAATGTAATAGTCCAGTTTTTCCACTTTGATAGTTGATCATTTTGGTGGTGGGTGGTATATCACATCTTCAATTAAACTTTCATTTTATCCACACTTACTACCATCTCCTTTCTCTTATCAGGTACAAATGGTCCAGTTTCTTATTACTTATCTTAACATTAATTTACATGCTCGCATTTCCCTGAATGTCTGTTCTTCCATTTCAATGTGTGTGTTTTTAATAGAATGGCTTCTAATAGCAAATCTTTGAAATTCAAATATTTTCATTCCTAGTGGGTACAAGCAATTATTTTGTTTCATCTACTGAAATAAGACCCAAGTCTTTATATGTTTAAATATATAATATTTAAAAATAAATTACATTCCTTTTATCCTCCCTTTAGATTGCATTTAAGCATTAGCTCATGTTTCATAATTATGTATAAGTAGATTATATTTTTATGATTTTCACTTAAGGAAAGTAAATAGTTATAGTTGAAAGGTAATTTTAAGATGAAATCACTGCTGTAAGGCAGGGAGAGAGAAGTAAACACCAAATATTAAAACAAAAAACACCAAGGGCTAACTGTGGATCAGACCTGTCCCAAGCACTGTATACTTCTATTATTACTGTATAATTCTATTATCTCACATAATGGGGATTACAGTTTCTTTTTCATAAATGTGGAATCTGAGGTTTCAAGAAATTTACTTACCCAAGTTTGCTCAGCTAGAAAGTATTAGAACTGAGATTCAAAGTCAATGCATTCTAAAAATACACCAGAGATCCTCTAGTCATCTACACCAGACCCAAGATAAACATCTATGAATTCTCATCTCATCTTTTCATTCTCAGCCCAGGCAGACCCAAAATTTCCTTTCATGCTAAATATTTTGTAATGTATCCTTTTCTGTCATGAAATAAATGTCTTAGAAAATGTATCCTGCATACCCTCATAGTTTCCAAAACATCAGTATAAAATCAATATTATAAAGTAACTTATAAGAACAGTAGAAATAGTCAAAATTTTACATTACTAGGAATGCAACAGCCTCAAATGTAGACTGACAGAGTTGCACAGCCATCAGTCATATTATTAATAAAAACTGAAAATGGTGCTTCTTAAAATCTGGGACAAAAACAAACAGTACGATCATCTTTTGACTTGCAAGATAGATACATCAGTGGAGAAATTGGTGTACATAAAACTGTAAAAATATTTAATATTTTTACGTTAAATACTTTAGAATCTAGGTTTTGATTTTTTACCTACAGGAATGTCCAATAGAATATTAGAAATTTTTGTAAGCAGAAAATTCTTCATGGCATGGAATACCCATTGTTATAGAGTTTCTAGCACCCCACTTACAAAATATCACTGCTATATCTCAATTTTGTGAAAAATAAAAACTGGACTCAAAATTTCAAAGACGACTTTTAAGGCAAATCATATTACTCCTATAGGTTTTATGGGTATCACTAATGTTTTCAGTGAAGAGTGCTTTTAATTCTATTAGTTAATTTTCCTTAAAAGGATAAATGAATCTAACATATGCAATTTGACTCTTAAGCCATTATTTTTAAAACAACTTTTTAAAGACTCCTATTTACTTTTCTTAGTCAAAACTTCTGGTGTAGGCTAAGTTACACGTAGACTTCCCTGTGAGGCCAAAAGTTTCTACTTTCAACCAGAATGCTTCTGTGTGTGTATTTCCATAACACTGCTTGTAAAATCTTCTGTTTGTTGCTCTGTTTCCTGGAAGACCACCCTAATGTAGGAATAAATATCCTGCAATAAAATCGGCTGACTCCTGGTTTCTGGTTGACCAATTGTTGTCACTTTGATATAATCATTCAAAGTCCAAAAGAATGCAAATTGGTAAACAAAGAAAACATTGCATCCATGTCATTACATTTTACTATCTTTATCATTTAGTAACAACACAAAGCTCAGCTAATTTGGTATACTACTCATTCAATATATTTACACTATTCCTAAATTCAATGTACATCTATACACATATATGAAAGTCTAGCTCCCACATGATGGATGGCATCACAATGAGAAGAAAGTCCTTGTTTATCTCATTTCCTGTTACAACCCCAGAGTTGTAAATAGTGCCTAGTATATGATTGGAGCTTCATAAATATTTGTTGATAACTGAGAAACTAGGACTTTATGTTATTATGGTCTGTACATGGCCATAGAAGTCTTCATTGCAGGGTGATACTCTCATTTTCTGATTTTCTACTCCTTTTTTCATAAAACCTCTAGTGTCTATCAGCTCTAAAATGTTAGAATTCTGAATATTAGCCATGCAACAAGTGAGAGAAAAGATGCTTCAAGAGTCATTTTTCTCTTCTTTTTAGTCATAAAAGATTTCAGAGTTAAATCAACTCTTAAAGTTTATCTACTCTGAACATGACCCTCTCTAAATCTTAACTGAGAAATTATTCAGAGACTGCTTGAATATCTTTGGTAACAGAGAATGAGCACTACCTGTGACAGGCCACTTTATCTTTGGACAGCTGGGACTGTTACAAAATCTTTCTTCATCTTGAGCTCAAATGTGATTATCAATAATTTAGCAGTATTCCAGATTACGTCTAATCACATTTTTATACAAAAGCAATTCAGTATTTGAGGATAATGATTAGCCTTCACTGCATTTTTCCCATCTTCAGGCTAAATTGTCTGTAATTTATTTCTTCAATAAATATTTATTAAGAGCCTACTATGTGCCAGACACAGTTCTTGGGAATGGGTATACAACAAAGAACAAAGTTGACAAAGTCCCTGTCCTTATGAAGTTTATATTCTACTGGTGAAAACTATAATAATAATGACTAAGAATTGATAAATTGATAAATAACATCAGGTGGTGATAAGTGCCATCTTATGTACGCATGTACATATACATTCATATATGCCTGCATGTATGCATCAGGATAAGGGGATAGAAAGTAATATAGGTGTTATTTTAGATAAGATAGTTGAGGAAGGGCTATCTGAGAAAGGGACAATATAGAAAAGTGGGAGTAAGCTATATATATATATATATATATAGGAAGAATATTTAGGCAGCGTTGGTGACAGGTGCAAAGTCGCTGAGGCAGCATGATATTCGGCTCATTTAATAACGAGAAGATGAGCATATAGAGTCAATAGAACTGCAGGAAAAGTTAAGAAAGAATGTAAGAGAGCTAGCCAGAAACTGGATTACTTATAGCCTTGTAGTGCAGAATAAGTAGTTTGAATTTAACCTTGAGTGATGGAAAGCTTTTAGATTTCCTTCAAGTGCTCCTGAGTTAATTAAATGATTTAGAATCTGTATTCACCTCACAACCTGTATTTACCTCCCATGTACCTACTTAATTTTTATTTATATATCTTTCAAATCATGGAGACCAGAAGATAATAAAAACAATCCTAGATTTATCTGATTAGCAATTACAATAGGACTATTTTCACCCTACAATTGATAATCTGTTAATAAAGTCTAAATTTGCATTACATTTATTGGTGGGCCTATCAATTTGTTTCCTCATAAACATACATGGTAACTGTTAAAATATGTCTGGTCAGTGCTGCATTTTTCTTCTTGTTTCTGACTAAGAGCAAAACTTCAAGTTTATCTCTAACATATCGCCTTTTCTTGGATATTTAGCATCTACTAAAAGTATATCTGCAGACTTTTGGCATGAGTTAATAGAATAAGTTCCAATCTCATTTTTTTAACTCATTGTATGACTTTGTGAATTTTATTGTTCTTCTCCAAGCTTCAACTTCCTCATCTGTGAATGAGGAATAATAAACCTGTGTGTGTGTGTGTGTGTGTGTGTGTGTGTGTGTGTGTGTGTGTGTGTGTTTAAAATAAATAATAAACTTACTTTACAAGGTATAGAAAGGTTTAAATGATAAAATGAATGTATAGCATCTAGCATTTTATGGATTGCAAAGCAGGTACATTGGAAAAGGTGGTTGATACCAAAGTTATTGTTTTGATCTTTCTATAGGACTATAAACTTAAATAAGGCTTTGTGTCCTATACTTCTTTATAGTCCTTAGAGCAGAGCACAGTGGCATGAACTATTAGTGTTTTTGTGTCTTTGACTATTTTAATAGAATAAAGAAAAGGAAAACTGTTCATAATTTTCTTCTCAATTTTTCTTTCCACAAACAGCTAGACAGGTCTCTGAGGTACTCTTTCTTTCAGGGAAAAATTGTGTTTTGCCTGTAGGCAATCTCCGTCCCTGGCTATTTTTGGGCCTATACCTTAATGTCATTGAGGGGATTATGCTTGTTGAAGAAAAAGATAAGCTAATGCTTTTGAGGGAATATAGGTGAGAGTATCAAGACAGAACAGAAAGATTTCCCAAGGCAGTGGAGGGGATCCAGGTCCAGCTTTTTCCTAGAGGTAGAGAATGGTGATACCTCTGGAAAAGGTATGGAAAGTGGGTTTCTAGCCCCAGGAATATTATAGGAATATTTCTGGAGAGGAGAATAGGCACTATTTTTCTTAATAAGACTTTATACCATGATTTAAAACATGCACATGCATAATTTTGATTTTTAAAAAATTGACCTATAAGATTTAAATATTACAAAAATTATTTGTTAATTTTAAATACTAGTCATGGCAATTGTGTCATTGCTCTGATCTGGTGTCGTAAAGAATCTCATGAGAAATCTACCTGGTTTCTCTAATAAATGACAGAAAATATGCCTTAAAAACTATAAAAAACCTTCTTTTGTTTAAGTTTGGGTTGTGTTATATTTTAAGAAGTGTCTTTATTGCAAAGATGAAGACGCTTGAGTGTATCTTAAATGTATAAGTCTACAAGAGAGTTGAAGGTCCTATTAATTTTCCAGAAAATTCAGAACAAAAAATGCATTGACCCCAAATTTCATGCAGCTAATTACAAAAATTTTTTGAAGATAAACTTTTTTTTTATGTACCAAGCATTTCTTATTTAAAAAATATAGAATTTCTTTCTTTATATATCTGTCCAACCTCAGTATACTGAAATTGATTGGATTGAGGAAGCATGCGCTATATCTTGCTTTGCAAATAATAGGTGCTCGATAAAAAGAAGAAAGAAAGAAAAGCACGCAGAAAACTTTGAAATATATAAAATACAGGAAGTAAAGAAAAATTGATGTGGGTGTTTTAATAAGATTTATTTATTTTTGATGATAAAAATACATATTCATTATATTCCATTTGGAAAAATAGTAATAAAATATTAAAAAGATAATTACAAAATTGCTATAAATTTAGTTCCCAAAGACTAAGCTAGTTAGGAGGTTAGTACATTTCTTCTCAGGCATTTCGTGATACATTTTCAAAACATGTGTAAGTAGTTACATATTCCATACAGCAGTTTGAGCCATATCTCTACTATATTCCCTGCTCTTTGATCTATTACATTTGATTTGATTAATTTGTATAAAATTATATATATTTAGCATGTAAAATTTATATTTTATATTTAGTCTAATGTTTTCATTCAATTACTTAATCTTCTAATTCTATTACCCTTTTCTTAGGTGTAGAAATTACTCATTTGTGATGTAGTTTAATCTAGCTATCTTTTATTCAGGAATTTTAAACATTTTTCATTAATAATAGACCTTCTAACCCCAATGTGTGCTTCAAAATGAACATTAACATATACAGCATGATATAGTTAACAATACTGTATTGTATATTTAAAAGTTGATAAGAGAATAGATCTTAAAAGTTATCACAAGAAAAACTTTTATAACTATGTGTGACAGTGGATGTTAACTAAATATATTATGGTAATCACCTTGCAATATATACATATATCAAATCATTATGCTATACACCTAAAACTAATATAATGTAATATATCAAAAATAAACACTAATTAACTAATAAACATAAAATCCATTTTGATTTGTAAGTATGAATTTATTGTGCATTAAATTATTATGTGTGGAGTGTTTTTTTCTTAACTTATTCTGGTTTATGGATATATACCCTGTTGTAGTAGTTCCCCCTTATCTATGGCTTTGCTTTCCACAGTTTCAGTTATCTGTGGCCAACCATATTCTGAAAATATTAAATGAAAATTTCAGAAAATTCCTGAAAACTCCAGAAAATTCCAAAAATAATTCGAGCACCATTCTGAGAAGCCTGCTTCATCCCACCCCGGGACATGAATTATCCCTATGTCCAGTGTATCTACACTGTAGATACCACCTACCCGCCTGTTAGTCAATTAGTAGCCATTATGGTTCTCTGATCAACTGTCACAATATTGCAGTGCTTGTGTTCAAGTAACTCGTATTACTTAATGTCCCCAAAGTGCAAGAGTAATGAGGCCGGAGATTTGCATGTACCACAGAAAAGTGTTTAAGTGAAAAGATGTGTATGTATAGGGAAAAAAACATAATGTATATAGAATTCGGTTCTATCTGCAATTTCAGGCATCCGCTAGGGATCTTGGAATGTATCCCATGTAGATAAGGGAAAACTACTGTATATACCAATACTATACTGCTTCGACTATTATAACATTATAACACGTTATAATACTTACTAGAGCTTTAGGATATATGATAAGATTTGGTAGAAAGATTCTTAAACTTCTAGTTTAACTAGATGTTTGCTAATTTTCATTTCAAGATGAATTTTAGTATATTTGTCAAAATCCAACAAAGATCCAATTGACTTTTAATTAGAATAGTAAATCTACAATTATTTAGAAAAACAATGTTACCTCTCTCTTCTCATTCAGAAACTGGTTTGTCTCTGAATTTATTTATACCTGTTTACTTACGTGAAGTTTAGTCATAAAGGTTGTATTCATTCTTGCTAAGAGTTTCAATTAAATTTTCTACACTATGTGTGTTTGTGTTTGGTTTTATTTCCACTGTCATTGGTATGTAATTTATTTTTCATTATAGTTTTTAACTGGCTGTTGTCTATATTCAATAAACCTCCTTTTTTCTTTTTAGCATTATTTCTATTTATTTATCCAAACCAATTTATTTTAGTATCTCTTCAGTTGATTACTGAAATAAGCAATAATATTGTGTATAGTTAGACTTGCTGCATTTTTTCAGAATGTGAATTATTATTGGTGATAACCAACACTTGCTTTTTTTGCTGTTGTTTGGCTGTTTAGTTTGTCCTTTTTCTTTGCTAGGCCTTTATTGTTGAATGTTTGCTATTGACTTATGATAGATTTTACCATGTGACTAAAAAATATCTTCCTATTTCTAGTTCTGTCTTTGTTTCACTCTCCTCTTCTCTCTCTCCATCCGCCCCTCCCATTCTCTCTAATAGGATTAGGAACTGAATTTTATTGTATGCCATTAATCTTCTATCAAGATCATTGGCATACCAAGAGCAGGCAGTTTAAGGAATCCACACCTGGTCCAGGAAAGAAAGGGATTCATTAAGGACAATAATAAAACCAACTATAAAGCCATTCTGCTTTTCATTATCACCATGCCTCAGCAATTGTAAACAGTGTCAGCGATAAAATCCTCCTCCCAGTATTCATTAAAGTTCCCAAAACTGCTCTTGTTACTGTTGTATTTTCATAATATATATGTAAGCTTCAAATTAGCACATTTTTACTTTCTTTCTTTTAATAAAAATTGTATTGCATGGAAGTTAATGTGGAGAACTGCTAGTTCTACAGTCAACTCCAATGCACATGAGTAAGACCTTTAAGTACAGCTACATTTTTTCTCTACTGTCACTGGGCTATCATTATTTATACTGTCTACTGTTTAAATGCAGAAATATGTAGGACTTGGAGACACAATTAGCAACCAGAGCAAACTTCAACAACTCTAAACCATTATAACTTCAGAAGTTTTTACCACATGTAACAGAATTTTATCATAAATTTTCTGGTGAGGGCATTTTAACAGAAAATTTTTTCAGAATGAAAACTTTTGAAAGCCATTAAAAGTAATCCAAAGAAACAGACAGTACTGCAATTTCTGGAAAGGTGAAATGAAATTTTATCAATCTCAAATAAATTTATTCTTATAATTAAGACTTTCCTTAACTACTTGTATATCTGTTGTTGTACATGAAAGGAACTTCTTGAAATTAATACTTATAAAAATCATTATTCGATCAAGTAGAAGTGAAGACGGACAAAAATCACTATACTGAACACAAATATACAAAGATTGTTTTTAATAAAATCGTTGATAAATTTACGAAAGTCTTGAAAACAAAGACTCTAATGTTATTTCTTATATATTTGACCAATATGTTGATATTGGTCAGTATTTTTTAATTTTCCTTTATTTCAAAAAATGCATTATGTAATTTAAGTGTTAATCTATTACCTCTTTTCTTATTATACTGTATTTCTTAATTTTTTTCTTTTATTGACATACATATGTATCTATGTAGGTATTATGTATATAATTCAATAAAAGAATTTTTACTATTTCTTTCGTGGTTTTGTGTTACTGGATTCATTGAAAATAATTTGTTACAGAACAGTAAGGTGTTAAAGTGATCTACTCTGAGTGTCTAATATTCTAGGTAAGCCATCAATTAAAAATATATGATTTATTTAATTGATGGGTTCCCTGATTCTAAATTATTCTTTCATTTCTAGAATCAAATTCAATGGTAAGGATGAATGAGTATTTAAAATTACTTAATTTCAATTTGCAAGTATTTTAATTAAGATTTAGCCACAGGAATTTTCATTTTTATTTGCAAATTGTTTTAATTAAGATTTCTGACTTACAAAAAAATATCTTTCCCTTTTTTATATTTTTCTATCCAAATTTGCTAATTTACTAAAAATTATTATGTGGCCATTTTTTAACATTTTAGACCAGTTTATATAGCATTTGCTTTTCTGTTTCTTAATTTTTTTCACTCCCCACCCCAAAATGACAAATCTCCAAATGTTTGAAAAAACATTTTCATCAAATTTTCAATAATTACTCATGTTTCTCACTTCTAAGCCACTTCATTTTTAACTTATAAGCATAATTAATGTAGTAATCTGCAGTGTTCAATCTATAATTATATATTTCTCTTTTTATTTATGTCTTTCTACTTTCATATTTGCCAGAAGCTTGTTAGTTACATGGTCTTCCACACTAATAGCTCTTAGATAAATTAATTCTACAGTTTGTTTTCTAATTCAGTAAATTTTATTTTTATTTCTGTATGTCGTCTTTTCAGGATTTAATGGGGCATGTTGAATAGAATGCCTAATTTATTAATCAACATTCATTTCCATTTTTTTCTTTTTAAAAAAAGCTCTAAAGGCATAAATTATGCATAGAGTATAGCCTTGTCAACAACTTTTATGTTTTGATAAATTTTTTATCTAGCATTTTCTAAATCTTACTTCTTAAGCATGTGATTGCTCTCTTAAGTCAAGAGGTTTATTTTAGAGAAGTTATTCCATATTTTGTGAATATTTAATTGTAAACATGGCATATAAAAATCTGCTTCTTTGCAGTATACTTTTACAAATAAAAATTGCTATTAGTTCCATGGCTTTTGACAAATGAAGAGTTCTTGATCACCACCACAATCGAGATGTAGAATAGTTCCATCACCGTTCTTCAGGTCCTTTGTAGTCAGCTCCTCACCTACTTTTAATCCCTGGCAAACACTCATCTCTTCCCCATCTCTATAGTTTTGCTTTTCATAGAATTTCATGTAAATAAAATTATATAATACATAGCTTTGGGGTTTTGATATTTTTTTCTTAGAAAAATCTGTTTTATCTATATTTTAACATGTATCAGTAGTTCTCTCTTTTTTATTATTGAGAATTCCATTGAACAGATATACTATTGTTTGTTTCACCATTGAGTCATTGAAGAACATGTAGTTCTTTCTACTCTAGGGCAATTATCAATAGAACTTTTATAAACATTTATATACAGGTTTTTGTGTGAACTTAAGATTTGATTTCTCTAGGATAAATATCCAGAAATGAGATCTCTAGGTCACAATAGCAAATATATGTGCAATATTATAAGAAACTGCCAAGATTTTTCCAAAGTGGCTGTATCATTTTGCATTACAACCAGCAATTTATGAGAGCTCCAAATCATTGCCAGCTCTGGTATTACGAGCTTTGTGTTTTTTTCCTTTTTCAATTTTAACCATTTTTATGTTGTTTAGTGATATCTTACAGTGGTTCTAAGTAACATTTCCCTAAATACTGATGATGTTGAACATGGTTTTATGTTCTAGCTTTTATAAGATTTTAAAATTTATATCACCCCATTAGTTCCAAGGAATCTCCAAGAAAAGTACATTCTCTACACGATTTAATACATGTAGCTATATTTCAAAGTATAATCTTTTAGATGTGTCAATTAATTCTACTTTATTAATTGCATTATTCAAGTACATTACATTTGTGTGTATGTGCACTCTAGTATGCAGTTTTAATTGTATGGTAAAATTTCATAATATGATTTTGTTTCTAGCAATTTTTACTTAACCTTCTAACAATTGTTTTATGCATTTTGATTTGTTATTTTTCATATAAAAAGTTGGCAATGTGGGAGCTTCATTGAGTTTCACATAGTTCATGATTATAGTGACTCGTTCTGTTCCATCTCATTTGTTTTCCCTCGAATCCTAGACTTACTAAATATTAAACTCTGACTGATGTATCATATTCCTTGATACAGAATTTATCTAATTATATGGTTGTTACTTCAGTTGAATTAATATTGCAATTATCACACACTATTGTACTTAAATTTGGACTTGTAACTTTTACTTAAGTGTCTTTATAAAATTACCCCATGATATAGTATTGAAATTCAAAAAGTTACTATGTATGATTGAAAATTTTTCAAAGCTAAGAGAGGATGATATGATGATGAACATTAAAAAGTAAAAAAAAAAAAAAAAAAAAAGATTTAGAGACCAGATTTAGCCAAAACAAAAATACAGACTACCTTGGGATACTTTCATAACCTCAAATGTAGCTATCAATCTAGAAGGTGCTAAAGACGTCAAGGTGATGAAAGTGAGTTGTTAATACTCCACATCACAATCATCATTTAAATAACTGCTGATGACCAAAAAAGATAATTTCAAAACATCTTGAGATTCTGGGAAAATGGCTTAAACTAAAAAATCAAACTTGATATTAAATGAGAAAGTATGTAATTTGTGGGTAAATGTTGACAATTGCTGGTCGATAAAAAACAATATGTGTATTTCTTAATATTATCTCCTTTTAATCCCAAAATGCCACCTTTACGTAATTTAGTAATTAGATACTTATTACACCTCTGCCATCCCAGTTGTTCTTAGGTCATATGTAAATGCATGTTTCATATTCAAATTACAGAAAATCATCTGGGCATAAGGTAATTTAGACCAAATCCATTTGCTCAGCTGATTATAATTCTCAAACTGTGGCTCCCTGAAGATATGAATTCCCAATTCTTCTTAATTTTTATCCCAGCAATAAACTACAGTACGCCTTTGAGCATTTATTTCTAACTTGGAATGTGAGTGGTATGTTTTCCAAACTCTTAAATATCTGTAAGTATTTTCTCATGATTGTTAAAAAAGTAAGAAATCAAAGCATAAAAATGGAAAAAGATAAAAATGAATAATTATTAAATATCCAGTCACAGGAAAGATTTATAAGCAAATAGAAAATGAACAAAAATATCAGAATAGGACTTCCCAAAAGAAAATATAAGTGGCCAATAGATGTATAAAAATCAATCTCAGAAGAAATACAAATTTAAAAAAGATAAATTTTAGATTATCAAAAACTTATTCATATTTAATTTATATTTCAATCTGATAAAATAGCGCTAGCGTTTACTGTTGGTACAAATAGAAATTAAAACAAATTTACTGAAAAACATATTAGCAATATTTGTCAAGAGTTTTGCAAACCAATCATACCTTTTGTCCTAAATAATTTTTTATAAGAACAGATTCTAAAAGAATTATCAAAATTGACAGAAATGTTTACAAATACTTTATGTATAAAGATATTCATTGCAACAGAGTAGGTGATAGTAAAAACTGGAAAAATTGCATGTCCAACATTAAAAGAATGTTTATGTAAATGATGAATATTCAGCTACAATATTATTATTAAAAAATGTTCTCATAAAGAGCAAATGAACAAATGAGAAAAATCATATCCTAAAAAGTCAAAAATAATCTAAGGATGTAACATTGCATGCATCAACATTGCTAAACTCTATAAAAAAAGGTATATTTTAGAAGTATGGAAAGAAATAGATATATGGTTCTAGATAATAGAATTAAAATTTTTTTTTCTGCTTCTTTTTAAATTATGGATATAAAGCGACCACAGTGTCAACAAATTAGATTATGTTCTGCTTAGTTAGACTACTCTCTGCTTGCCATATTTCCAAAATGGCTTTTATAAAATAGTATGTACACGTGGAAAAATGATTCTCAGAGTGAGTTCCCTGTAACACTAGGTACCTATGGTGCTCTGTTAGGAGAGTTTCAGAGACCAATGTGCATGTGAAACTGTATAACCCATTTCTCCTTGCAAAGATTCACAATGCCCATCTGCATAATAAAGACACTGAAAAGTCTTGTCTTGGAAATATTGAAACCTATTTAATTACTGTTCCTCAGCAGAGTTCAAATTTATTTGACTACAAAATTTCAGATAACACCTCTTAAAATGACGTAGAAATGCTTTCAATGAAATACACTTAGGAAAATATGACAAAGAATTCTGATTAAAGAGAGTAAATGATTGAATGTACTCAAGAGGTTTAAATAATTATGATTCAGTATGTGCTTCGGTTGTATGTCAATGAAGTTAGTCAACTTAAAATTAAATATGATTTTTGACCTATTCATAAACAATAATTTTATCATCTAACTTCCTAAGTATATCTCAGTCTAAATAATTCGAAATCAGAATTTGAAATTGTTTATACTTCTCTTTACATTATAGTTGGATCCGAGATAGACTATGTAAGAGTGGTTACATAAAGGGAAGAAGAGAGAGATAGAAAATAGAATTTTTTAAAAAGCAGCAGGCAACATCCTAAATGCTTATCTTTACTCTGCAGCTACCTCTTGGCTTGCTTTTCAAAGCAGAGATTAGTCCTCAGGTGGTTAGCTAAACGTTCATATATTAACAATAATACTTTTTACAACACCTTTTTTGGTTCCTTTCCTTGGTTTTGAGAGCAGATGATGAGCTGAAACTGAACTATACATTAGCATTTTGCTTTGAGAAATCTTGTTGCCTCAGAAATATTTCCTTTTGGAAGAACAAATTATTCCAAGGCCTTAGCCTTTAAGTTATAAGATATCTGAGGAGCAGAAATAACATGTTTAGTTTTTGTGTGGTATAGATGCAATGAGTGAGCTACTTGAAAGTAACTCACTTTACACATGCAAGAGATTAGGACTGTAGCTGCTTGCTACAAATCGAGAGATGTGTGTTAAATGTGGCGTGTTCATTGTTATATAGAACACAGAGGAGATTTCAGCCATAACTAGCAGGACTACACAGAAGTTATCTGCCAGAATTTCTATGTGCAACAGCAGGAAATTCTTAACTTGTAGGTTGTAGATGGTCCTGCAGCCCAAACTTCCACTTTGGTAGGTTTCTCATGAGATTCACTGGGCAGTCCAGGGCTAGGTCAGAAAAGCTGGGGCAAGGCATTCATATTTAACTGCAGGGCAGGTCTGCCTGTGTGGCCTTCTACAATGGCCAGCATGTTGGTAGTCTTCCAGTATCCAAATGAACTCACTATTAGTTTGTTCCAATCTCCAAACACCGTTCTTGATGCATGTTTCTGTTTGCAACTTTGATATTCTGCCTCTTTTCTCCTTTGCCAAATATTACTGCTGTTCATGCCAAGTTGTTTAAGATAGAATCAACATATGTCACCTTTCTATTCCTCATGGCTGACCAGTTAGGTTTCATGACTCAAAGGTCAGTACCCTGGGTGTCTATGAAGTTCTTCTTTCCCTCTGCTTGTGAGTAAATACAATACTCCTTCAAAAAGCCACAACACCTCAGTTTAGAAAAAGGCCTTTAAGAGTCCAACTTCAGGGATAAGACTCTTGGTAAATCCATTAGTAAAGATTTTTCCCTAAATTATAAAACATTACTAAAGAAGTAAAAATATTCCAAATCAAATACGTGAAATGTCGAAAAAATATATAGAACTTTACAAAGAGTTCAATGTCCCAATGACAAGCTCCCCATTTACAAGGATATAGCAGTGAATAGCCTGGATTCTGAATCCAGTTATTTCTCTTATGGGATGCAGGACTTTGATCAAATGACCAAACATCTCTGGGCCTCACTTTCCTCATCCATAAAATAGAGGCATTTTGTGAGAATTAAATAAGTTAGTATTTGAAATGCTACTAGCACACTGTCTTGCACTTCATGAGCACTGAATACATACTAGCTATGGGAGATAGCAAATTTCCAGTAAAGAAATCAATTCAAGTCTTAAATTTTTCTTCCACTTTTATAATTTCCCTTTGACAATCTGATATTTTATAGATATGAATTGATAGATAAACACCAATAACTGTGATGGTGGATCAAGAGACTCAGATCCACGTTTTGCTGCAATATTCATTTCGCAATCATACTAGATTGTTGGTAAAAAGTGGTTGTAAAATATTGGTCAATTTTTCTCAATAATCAGCTTGAAGTAATAATTGCCTAATGCCTAATATCCTAAGTAGATTCAAAGCAATATATCAAATAAGTCTTTATATCAATTCTTGGAATTCTGTTATTTTCCACATTATAAATTATGTCTCCATTAACTCTTACTATAACCTGGATCCACAGGGTCAGGGGTCAAGGTTTAGACAGATTAAACAACTTAATTTTGAAAAACTGTATGACCTGCTACCCTTATTTCCTGACCAAAACACAAATAAATAATGAGTGTTTAAGCAATACTTATGCTCTGGAATGTGCATTAGGCATCCAGTGTACGACATAAACCTTCTTTTTAGATATTTCTTTTTAAATATCTAAAAAGGAGCCTCCATATTAGTAATACCCTACAGAAGCAGATTTCTGACAGAGCCCCTAAACTTTGCTAACGCTTGGTTCTACTTTTGCTCTGTCTTTTGGACTAAAAGGCTTCCTTAGGCTCTATATACTAGTCACAGGGTTTTGTTTTTTTTTTCTTTGAAGAGATTGAGGTTTGAAAAAAATTTTTCTATACACAGGAGGCTAATTCTAGATGGTTATTTAAATAACAAAAGAACACATTCTTTTATATAATGTTTGTTAGTACTTTTAATTTTACTTGGTGCTGGAATTTTTGCATGATTTCTGTAAAGTATGCAACATTGAGCAACAAAATCCTGGCACAAAAATCAGGGATTCCAAGCGTAGGCCTGGCTCTTCTTGCCCTGTAATTTTGGCAGTAAGACAGGCACAGTCTTTCTCACAGTGCCTGGCCCAATAGTAGGTAATCAGCTTATATTTGTCAAATAATTGAATGAATAACCTTTCAGACTTCCAGTTTCTACAGTTGTATACTGTGGAATTATATCTACTTCCTTGAGTGCTATATACTACTGTAATGTAGATGAAAAAACATCATGTAGCAAAAATGCTCTCAAAAAGTATTGATCAATATTATTAAAGTTGCAAAAAGTTTCTATTTTATATTTTTCAAAAGCGGGTCACCAAGCTAAAGAATAGTGGCAAAGAACAAAAAATAGGTAGCCGGATAGATCATGGTCCCAGTACTGATTCTGCCATCTACCAGTTGAATAACCTTTGTAAGATAGTTAACCTCTGATAAGCCTGAATAAATAAATCATATTCAATAAAATGGGAATTGGAAAATATTTACCCATACAATTGAGATGCAGATTAATTAAAATAAAGCATGCAAATTATTTCATCCAGTTTCCTAACACAGAAATTATGTTTATTGTTTTTATTGTTGCTATAATTACTATCAACTACAGTATAATTTAAAATTATATATATCCGACGAAGTCATATACTTTAAATGAATCACGTACTCATACACAAAAGAATAATAAATGTTTTACTTAATTCTGATAAATTTTTCCTCAAAGTAAATAACTGTAGAATAATAACTGTTTTGACATGGCACTATGAAAGAGAAAAATCTTAAATGTTGATTTGAATTTGTCAATATTTGTAGCTAGAATCCACATTTTGAGAACTTTACTTATCACAATTAAAAATTTAGCAAAGATCATCTTACTGACATCTTTCAGCATGTTATCAAATTATTAAAAACCAATAAATCCATATTTTCCCACTTAATGTAAAATATCAAAAGTTAATGCGATTACAACATGGATACGGTAAACAGAAGATGTTCACAATGCACGTGTGGCCACTTGCATGACTTTTTTGGATCAAACCTATAATTTTCATCCTGCTTCAAAATATTATAAGAGGAAGCAATTCAATTAAATAAATAAAAAGATGTCATCTAAAAAAAAAAAACAGCCTAAAAAATCTAGGAAAGAAAAAAATACTTAAGGTTGAATATTATTAAATAGAAACAAAACTATAATAATGATACAAATAATAATGAGAATAGCTACAAATTAGAAAATCATAAATGTAAGCTTGATTTGAGTTATATACAATACAAAAATCTCCCTGATTGAATGATTCTTTGAGTAGAGTAGTTTTTCTAGTTAGAATTTAGTTTATTCACCAAAATTTTCATCATGAATCAACTTTTCAAAAAAATTAAAAAGTAAAAAAAAACAAATTTGCTTATGAAAATAAGCATTAAAATTCTTCAAGATTTTTTTCCCCTTTATTCAAAGGGTCTTTTACAGAGTGCACATATCCCCACACCCAAATATTTTCTAATTGTACATTATTACTTTGGCCTGCAATCAATCTCCCTTTTCCATAACAAGCAAGGAAATGGAATTGGTAATATCTGGAACTAAAGTAAAACCATTGGTTTGTTCTAGGAATCTGACCAAAGGTAATATGAAAAGCACCTTTCAGCAACACATCACAGAAAATGTTACATTTGGGACACTCCGCTGAGGAAATACAGTCCATCAACAATCCAACTTGAAGACAGAGTCAATGAAATTCAAAGGTTAATTTTCTTTTGGATGAAGAAAAATTCATATGTAAAATGTTACACAGTTTCAAGAAGGGATTTATTTGACCATGTTTGGTGGACTGGATGTAGATCTCCTCGAACATTAAAACACCACAGATTCTGCTCTGGTAAAAGTAGTTATAGTAGCAGTGGAAAACAGTAAATTAGTACTTTTTTCATAAAGACTTAAAGGCCTATAACCTTACCTTATTAAGTCCTAACTAGAATTCTGTATTATGATTGCTACTTTACAGATAAGAAAACAGTTTCAATGAAGTGAAATAATTTGCTGGAGAATATGAAGCTGTTAATACAAAGCTGGTATTCAAACAAGTATGACTCCAAAGCCCTTACACTTAAACCTTACTGAGGTAGTTAAAGAACCAAGTAATTCCTCCTCATATAGTTTTCAGTGTACAGATCTCTCACCTCCTTGGTTAAACATTTCTACATATTTTATCCTTCCTGACGCAATTATAAATGGAATTGTTTTCTTAATTTCTCTTTCTAATAATTAATAGTATGTAGAAATGCAACAGACTTCTCTCTATTAATTTACTAAATTCATATGTTAGTTCTAATAGTTTTTTTTGTTTTTTTTTTTTCTGTTTGGTGGCATCTTTAGGGTTTTCTATATATAGTGTCATGTCATCTGCAAATAGTGACAGTTTTACTTCTTTCTTTCCATTTTGGATGACTTTTATTTCTTTTTGTTGTCTCATTGCTCTAGCTAGGACTTCCAATGCTATGTCGAATAAAAGTGGAGAAAGGGGGTATCCCTGTCTTTTTCCTGATCTTAGAGAAAAAGCTTTCAGATTTTCACTGTTGAGTATGATAGTTTGTCTACACCACTCAACGCGACCTAAAGATTCAATGCAATCCCTACCAAAATTCCAAAGACTTTTTTCACAGAACTAGAACAAATCATTTTAAAATTTGTATGGAACCCTAAATACCCAGAATAGCCAAAGCAATTTAATAAAGAAAAAAGCTTGATGTATCACACTACCTGGTTTCAAAATATATTACAAAGCTATAGTAATCAAAACAGTATGGGACTAGCACAAAAACACATAGATCAATGGAACAGAATTGAAAGCTCAAAAATAAAACCATGCTTATATGGTTAATAAATCTATGATAAAAGAGGAAAAAATATACAATGGTGAAAAGAAAATCTCTTCAATAAATGGTGCTGGGAAACCTGGACTGTGACATGCAAAAGAATGAAACTGGACCACTTTCCTATACCATATACAAAAAACAAACAAACAAACAAACAAACAAAAAACCTCTTAGTGGATTAAAGACGTAAATATAAGACCCAAAAACCATAAAACTCCAAAAAGAAAACAGGCAGTAAACTCTTAGACATCTATCTTAGCCATTTTATTTTGGATATGTCTACTAAAGCAAGGGCAACAAAAGCAAAAATAAACAAATGGGACTATGTCACATTAAAAAGCTTTTGCACAGTGAAGGAAATCATCAACAAAATGAAAAGGTAACTTCTAAATGGGAGAAGATTTTTACAAACAATGTATGCGATAAGGGGTAGATATCAATAATATATAAAGAATTCAACATCAAAAAAAAATCTGATTAAAACATGGACGGAAGACCTGAATAAACATTTTTTTTTAAAAGAAGACATACAGATGACCAACCAGCACATGAAAAGAAGCTTGATATCACTAATCATCAAGAAAATGCAAATCAAAACCACAAGGAGATATCACCTCACACCTATCAGAATGGCTATTATCAAAAAGATAACAAACAAGTGTTGGCAAGAATGTGGAGAAAGGGAACTCTAGTGCACTGTTGGTTGGAATGTAAGTTGTTGCAGTCCCTATGGAAAACAGTATGAAATGCAATATATATAATGGAATATTATTCAACCATAAAAAAAAAAGAATAAAATCTTGCCACTTATAACAACATGGAAGGACTTAGAGGGTATTGTGCTAAAGTGAAATAAGCCAGTCAGAGAAAGATAAATACATCAGGATGATTTTGCTTAGACATGGAGTCTAAAAAAAAAACAAAACAAAACAAAAACAGATTCATAGATAATTAATACAGAGAACAAACTGATAGTTGCCAGAGGGAAGGAGAGTGGGGTACAGGTGAAAGAGAGGGTAAAAGAGATAAAGAAGACTAAGAAGTACAAACTTTCAGTTATAAAATTTAGTCATGGAGATGTAATATACAAAACAGGGAATATAGTCAGTAATACTGTAATAACGTTGTATGGTGACAAATGGTAACTAAACTTATTGTGGTGATCACTTGTATAAAAATATTGAATCACTACATTGTACACCTGAAACTAAGATAATGTTGTATGTCAACTATAATTCAACAAAGAAAATCTCTCCTCACTCTGAGCAAAGAAAACGTATACAAAATATTAATCATAAAGCTTATTTAATTGGTAGTCTTCAGTTTTTCCCCCACCCAATGTTTTCAGTGCCTGCATAAAGGTTATTTGCAGAAGAGTCTATACAATTTCCAAGTTGAATTCTCTTTTCCTCTGCTTCTGATAATTATAGAAGTAAAATAAAGTTAAATTTACCATCCTCAGTGGCTTTGAAAGGAACACAGACTCTACTGGAAAGGAGATGTTCTCTTTAACGCCTGTTTGTGATTAAAGGGCCGGGGTATGGCTGTGGCCTCTAGGCTTAGTGGTTGGTTATTTATGAGAACTAAATAGCAGACCTACCTGCTCCTCCACTAAATTCTGCCTTTGTGAGTCACAGGAACTCTGCTAGAGGAGAGGAAAGGTAGCAAAAACAAAAATAATAATCTCAATTTACCTAATCCTTACATTATTTCTGCCTGCAACACTAACTGTGGAGAACATTATGTGATTCCACTCAGAATTCCAAAAGCTTTAACACATGGTCATGGGTCATTTCAGGAAGAATGACATAGGATTGAAAACAAACAGTTAAAGTTTTAAAAAAATATTGCTCGTCATATATACTCTATATATTTGCATATACTCTAGTGCTTTCTATACTGAGTTTTTTGATCAGCAATTGCAGTCTACTGTTTGTACTGTAATCTGAGAGCTCTACTTCTCCCTGGGATTTTGGTTTTGTTTTAAAGTTCAGTTTGCTCTAAAATATTTTTAATATATTAATATGGAATTACTGATCCATATACAATTTAAGAATTTTTTCAGCATGCCATGACTGGTTTTGCCACTTTATTTCACCAAATTGTGAAGTAATTAACTCTCACATTAACTTATGATTTTCTTTAATTTTATAAATTTACTAGAACAAAGGTAAACATATACATGAGTAACTTGCCTTGAAACTGAAGTGATTCTAGAACTCCTGCTGACTAAATTCCCAATATTTATTTATCGATTTGTGCTAAATATCTTCAATTTATGCCTCAAGATTCACTCTCCACGTTTCTCTATTCTGCTCTCTACACCAAACAGCTGACTTACATGAGCTGCACCAATGGGCATTGGGCCCTTTAACTTTCAGTCAGGATCAGATAATGAGAAACATGACAGAAAAGTAGGATCTAGGTGTTTATTTCTATCTTCCTCCCTGTTATCTACGGGTTGGCTGCATGGCATCGCTCTCAGAAAGGCCACAGTTCCTGTCGGTGTACCTTTCTCACAAAGCCTACCTCTGAGTTTTCCAGTAATTGTTTTTGCCTCCTTCCCAGAAGTAGTCAAGCAAGCCTTCTCTGCTGTTCCAGGTGTTGCATTATCCCTATTTAGCCAAAAAGCCCTGCCCACAACATTTTAAACATTACAATATTAGTGAAACTCTCCTCAAATGATTCATTTTACACATGCTGTCTCTCTCCTCCTGGGACCCTGATACCCCACTGGGGATCAAAATGGATGAACAGGTCATGGTTCTGCTATCATAACGTGTAATCAAATATGCGAGGTTGGCTTCACTGGCATGTGACCTGTGCAGTTGCACAAAGCCCTGAATCTAGAAGGGCCCCATACCTGGTCTAATACTTTGCTGCCATCATCTTAAAATTCTTGATAATTTTTGAACAGGGGCCCCACATTTTCATTTTGTATCAGGCTCTACAAATTACTTAGCCACTCCTGCAAATATAGTACAGATGTTGGACACAAATGCTACTCTAATAACAATAATGACCATTTATTGAGGTCTTGCTCTGTTCCAAATATAGTTCTTAAAACTGTATGCATATTAACTTATTTAATCCATTCAGCACCAGTGAGGAAGGTGTTATCATTATTGGCACTTCTTAGATAAGAAACCAGAGGCATAGAGAAGATTTAAGTAACTTGCCAGAGGTCACACTGCTAGAAAGCATAGAATGTGGGATTCCAATTCAGGCATTCTGGCTTCTTCTATACTACTCTGCTTCTGAGATGCAAGCACAGTAAAGAAAGCAATTAGGTTTATTTTATAATTAAACCTTAAAGCCATTCAAGCTGTATTATGGTATGGATTTAAGATTATGAAAATATTCTGTCTCCTAAATAGGAAGGCAAATCAAAGTTATAATAGCAACATAAAATCTATGCACAACAAATATTGAATTTCTCATATCACAACAGCATAAGAAGAGCTGAAGGGGTTTGAAAATGTGAATAAGTCTTGTGGTTTTGACATGTCTCATAGTCTTGAATAAAATCTAAGTGAGATTTATGTCTGTTAATCCTGACATTTAAAACTATTTTTTTTTTATTTCTAACAACTTTAGCAAATCTGTTAAAGAACAAAAAAAAAAGTTATTTACTTCCAGAAAGAAAGTGAAAAACACAATATCTAAGAGATAATCTAATTAGACTTTCTTTTTTAAAATACACAGTTGTTTCTTCCAATGCAAGTACTAATACTCCATTGTTTATGAAAATAAAAATGAAAGGACACATCACTATAAAGACAGAGATCTTCATCACCTTAGAAATTATAAAAGAGCACATTTCCAAGTTTAATTTCTATACCACACTATTTAACATTATATAAGGTCTTGGTTTCTAAGTTATATATTTAGGTAAGTCACTGCCTTCCAAGTAGAGGGTGTGTACTTTCTTTGGTTATAAAGGTTTGTTTTCTTTTCTCCCCAAACCACTAAAGATTCTTCCTAATAATCTACAAACGACTTTTTTTTTCTCATTGTAAGCATTTTACACTTTAATAGATTATGTTTTTACCTTTTTGCATTATGATTTACCAAAACCATTCAGACAAGACATACAAAACAGGATTTACTACTTGGTTATGTGAACATCTCCAAAAAAGTCAGGTGAAAACTACCACTATTATTTTCATCTTACGGTCATAACTGGAACTTAAACATCCCAATCTGACATCAAAATCACAACAGATCCCTTTTTCCGCAAAATAAATGAGCCAGTTGTCAGGGCTGACTGGTGTGTTTTAAAGGATATCTTAGCCAAGCGTATTATTTTAAGAGATGAGCAAATGGGGAAACCCCATAGCCGAGCCAATAAAATATGAACTTAAGGTGCAAAGAAGCACTCATAAACATTGCCTAGAACAAGGGATTCATTGTTTCAAGCCAACCCTTCCAGTGGCTCCTCTGATCTCAGCCCCTCTCTGTGCGTCAGGGAAGCCTCTTCCTTTAACCTGTGGTTTTTTCAAGCTGAGCTACTACATTATTTATGACTGTAAATGTGAGTAGCCTGTCTGTATGCTCCTTGTACACACACACTGAGAGGCCCCCTCCCTTTTCCCAACTTCGGTATTTTAGTGTGGAAGGATGAAAGGGTTTTCCCCTGGAGCTGATGTGGATGGGGATGTTGAATTAGCTGCTGTGTCAGTATGAGGTGGGCTGAGGGTTCCCCAACACATCCTCCACCTGCACACCCAAAGACCAGCTTCCACTGACTCATTTTGTTCCTTTTCTTTCTTTTAAAAGCTTTTTAAAAAATATTTTATTTCTTTCTCATCTCATCCTCATTGTTCTATGCCTCCAGCTGTTACTCTTGATACTCTCTCATCATCTCTTCTCATCTTAAAAAAGGAATGTCTTCACAGACATGAGTACCAAATATAAATAATATAAGAAAAAGTATTTTATAAACTGAAAGAGAATTGCAGTTTTGATTAGTTATTTTTGTTCAATGTTGCATTTTTCCTTTTCTTTTTTTACTTTCCCTTAAATTCCCCCTTTTAAATTTTAATTGTGTTATAAAATAGTAAAGGCAAAAACAATTAAATTCAGTCAGTGAGATCCTCAGGGAGAGGTGAGGCGGCGGCAAAGAAGAATGGGATGATGGAGTAACAATTACAAGGGATGGCGACAGCCAGAGCAGTTCTGATGCCCTGGGGAGCTTTTCTCCTGATGGGTGGAGGCCGTAATTGGCACATCATAACCTTTTCCTTCTCAACTAAAGAGAAAACAGGAGACTGTACCTAAATGATCAAGCTGTAACTAATTGATTTTCAGCTAATCTAAGCCTCCAGCTATGAAGAAACTAGGACCAAAGGCAGACCCCAGGAAGGGTGGGGGCAGTAAGAAGGGTGCCAAGAGAGCCTGGGGCTAGAGAACTTTTTTTTTTTCAAGAATAATTTACATTTATTTGCTGATGGCTATGACTAAAGAGGGGGAGGAGAGAGGGAGGTGATGATTTTTAAAAATGGAGGAATGAAAGAGAAGGAACTGTGGGGTGATGGGTGAGGTAGTCCTAAGCCTTTCTAGAGAATGTTATCATATCTTCGTATTTACTGCCGTTGCTTATTAAACTTTTAAAGCTGGTTATTTGTGAGTGACCATTAAAATGTTCAAAAAACTTTTAATTAAACTCTGATGATAACTCTCTGCAGTCATGCCCATCATTAGACAATAAAATAACTTGAAAGGAAAATAAGAATCCCTTTGGTCACATTTATGAATACAAAGGGTTGTTAAAAAAGAGAGAAAAAGGTCTCCACCACAGCAATTTCTTTCTCTTCAAAAATTAAGAGTTTTAAAGAATGATTCTTTTTTCACCCAACATTAGCATTTGTGATTCCAGACATAATCCATGAATATGTACTATCATGGGTTTAGATTATCTTTCCTCCCATCCCATTTCTACTCCCTCAAAAAAAAAAAAAAATCTTACATGTGTTTATGGATGTGTTTATGTTACACAAGTGTTAATAACCCTTTTGGAGAGGCTACATAGATAGGCATCTTTAGGTAGATCTGTATATAAATTCCTCTCCACTGAGCACTTGGGTTGGCCAAAAACAACAATAAATATCAATGATGTCTTTCAAATCTTTCAACTGAATACATAAGCATTTTTTTCTTCCAGTACCAGGAGAGTTTAATGATTTGAGGATATAGGAGGAGAAGGGTTTAATTTAAAGTTTTGAAAGTATATTTTTCTATTTCATATCTCAACATGCTAAATATGTCATTACAAAATGAAAAACTTTTAGCATTACATTTATATACTTTTATGCTTCAGAATACATATTCTTGAAATATATCTAAGAAGTATTTTAATCCAAACCAACTGATCAGTGAGTCAAAATCCATTAATAAACCTAAAGTTCTTCTAGATCAGAGAAATACATGTAAACTAAGGATAATATAAATGTAAATTTCCTGTGTTTACTGTTTTTATTGTAATTTCCTCTAAAATATCTACAGTGTATGTCATTTTAATTATACTATCACCAAGCAATCAAATATTGGTTTCTAACTAAAAGATCTTAGAAATGCAGAACATGTTTATCTTTATGTAAACAGGAGATTCACATAAATATTGCGAGCAAATTTCCTAATCATTCCTTTCATTTGCATAGCTATTTGATATATAAGCTAACACATTTTTGAAAGAAAGATGGTTAAAAAAGAACAAATTTACCAGAAAGACATGGTTGTTACCAAGAAAAATAATGTGATATTGACTAAGAAAAAATTCCACTGATATTCAACAGGTTTGGGACAAAACAGAGAAGTCAACCTGTAAAAGCTAGACTGACAAATGTTAGCCTAAGAATAATAAATAGAATACAGTGGAAAGTTTCTTTTCACACAATTAATAATTGATACTTGTTTCTTTAAAGTGAACAAATCACTGAAATAATTTAAAGGTCAAAATAATGTTTTAGTTTTATAGTTGGTTGTTTATATTGACCTTAACATAATTGATTTACATTTTATTTGTTTTCTTTTAGTAAATTCTAATCCATTTTTCATTTATGAACACAAAACTAATCTCATCTGAAATTTTAAAAATAGATATTTTGTTAAATATGATTCAGAGTTTGAATTCAGTTTAATTTTTCTTGAGCAAAACTTATGTTGGAAAAAATATATTTCTGAATGACATATATAGAAAACTCATTAAATTGAAATTGACACATACAAGCATTATTTAAAAGGATGCTACTAGAGCCATATTATATAATTCATCTTATTATGGGAAATGTCAACAGATTCTTTTCACATATTTAAATATCCAGGTGATTTCCTCAATACAAATCCCTTGCCTATTGCTAATTTGATCACTTGCCCTTAGTCTCCACTACATTTATCTATCTATCTATCTATCTTTCTATCTATCTATCTATCTATCTATCTACCTATCTTTTAAAATACTAAAAAATAAGATAAAATTCTCAAGTCTTATAAGAACATGAAACAGTTGCAGAGAATATTTGTTATGAATGTTTTATTAAGACACTCTGAAATTCTTAGTGCAGTTAACAATAATATTACACTGTTACCTTCTCTAATAAAATGCTTTGACCTATTTTATTGTAGCAGAAATACAGAAGTTAAAGCTTTTTACTAAGTAGTTATAGGTTGCAAGTTTTAGATATATTAGAAATCATAGTCTAAGGATAATAAAATAAAATTGTAGTTCAATTTTCCTCAGAGACTACTAGGAGAAACTCACTTAAGTATCAGAATCAATTTATCAGTAATTTCATCTGAGACACTTAGTTTGGAATTATTAAATTTAAAAAATATGATTTATTATTGAGGGTAAATCACTACTCAACAGTTCAAGCATAATAAAAATAAATAAATAAAAATTTTCTGAAGTTTATATCCAATGTTATTTCTCTAAGGTAAAATGAATAATTGAATTTCATGGTATAGCTAACTAGTTTATTATTATAATCCAAACAATATAACCCAAATTTCATTGATTTAAAAATATAAGCATTCTTAAATGATATAAAATGATAAAAATGATTCTAAAAGTCACTGAATAAAACTGTTTATTATTGTTTTTGGTTTTCTTATTCTATGTAGATTTATAAAAAATATTAAGTAATACACAGATTCAAAATCATAATTTATTTCTGAAAAGACAAATATACTTCTTATGAATGATCAAAATATGCAAATATAATAAAATATATTATGAGAACAAGTTCATGACTGAGCTATTGTTTTTTAAAGTACATAATATAACACGTTCTTTCATGTCAGATTTTAGATAACCTGAACTGATTTTTTCAGTGATTTATTTTATGAATATGCAATTCATATGAGATTGAAATTTTTTTATTAAAATATTGAAATTAATTTAAGTTATTGAATAATGCTTTAGAAATAGCTACAAAGTAAAAATATACCATGAGCCACATTTGCATGCCACTTATACTGTGAAAAAGCAATCAAACTAATTTAGAATTAAGCTTTCTTTTAATGGCTTGAAAGTTTCAATGAAACCTGTTAATTATATGTTGAAAAAAATGTGTCCACAGCACCTGATTAGGGCAACCAATGATGACTTCCAAAAACTTAATAATGAGAGCTTTGTCTCTAGTAACATGAAACATATGATTTATTAAGCACCTTATCCTTCATGCTAGAACTGCTGAGAGCAAATGAGCAGAGCACATTAAGCAACATGTATTATAAATACATCATGCATTATTAGGATTTGCTGCTGTCTGACTTCTCAAAGAATATTTTTGAGATTTTATATGAGGAAGTTTTTAATTAAGTATATAATCAAATACCTCAATTTTAAGTCACAGCCGATTGCATTTTTTTAAAAAAGTTTTAAAAGTTATTGCATTAAAATGTTCTCAATTCTTTCAAGTTGATTAAACCTGTTGATAAAATTTTGTCTTGAAAAATATATTTTATGTTTTTTGTTATTTTGAATGTCTGAAGATAGTAAATTTTCATCCTCAATCTCTACTAAAACACTTAAAGAAAATTACAGCACATGTAAAATTATTTTAAACTCTTTAATATTATTGCAAGATGAACTATAAGACATTAACATACCATTTGACATTGTCAGTCTTTAAAAACTACAATACAAGTGCTAAAACTGAGTAAAACATAGTTTTAAAAAAATCATTCTATAATAGTGTTACTAATTAAAGAATTTCAATCTAAAATAAAAAAATCTGAATAGGTAAAGAGCATCATGGCATGATTTACATTTATCTTGTTTCTGAAAAAAATCAAAAAAGTATGATATATTTTAATCATTACAGTTAAGAAATGTTAGATTGAAACTTCTTTTCTAAAATATTTTTCAGAGAATTTCAGAATCTTCCCTCGAGCTATTTGATAATGACCTTTTACAACATTATTTGATCTTAATTTCACATCTATATTTCACAGTAGTTGCCTCTCCTGAATTAAAGTTTTAAGTAGCATATAAGTCTATATTTATATGTTTTCTAAATTACTAATCAAAAATGGTACAGAATGTCACCTTTATTTTTCCATCTAGAAATGCTTTTTAAAAATATTATTGTTACTATTTTATCCATAGCATAGCTATCCTCATTATTTCTCCTTTTTTTAGACTATTGCCTGTTTACATACATTAAGCAAAGTTAAAATTTTAACAAGATCTGAAAAGACCTAAATCTACCCCAACTACAAATGTTTAATTTTAGCTTTTAGCTTTTATATTTTTAACATATATATATGACTTAGTTGCCTAAGGCAAAATCTTACATTGCATCAATGAAAGAAAGGAAACAGAAGCTGGAGAGGAGAGTTATAGAAAATGACTTTATGTAAACATGACCACCTACCAAGCAGCTACTTTACCACTAGAAAAACTTCCACTTTGTAAAAACATAGATTAACAAATAAATGAATAACATACCTAAATTGACAAAGCTCATGACCATGTCAGCATCATTCAGAAAGTTGGTATCATGTAGGCTGGCTAGAGGAGGACTCTGGGTGGTCAGGGGAGTCGTTCGAGATAACTGTATGCGACGAGGATACCCATTGGGAGAGGCTGGGTATCCCTTTCTCGCTCCTCTGGACTCTCCTGCCAGGGATGCCCTCACTGAGTATTCCGACTCTTCAGGATTTTCTTCATTGGCCATAGCATTGTATAGGTCCAGCATAAAGAGAGGTGCAGAGGAAGCTTGTTTTCCAGGTGAAAATGGTCTGGGTCTGTGAGGCAAACCCAAGATAGAGAGAATTTCCCTCTGTATTTCCCGTCTTTCGTGGTTCCGCAGTCTTCTATAAATAAAACTGGAGTGAACATGGTTGTCTCCCAAACCTCCTTTTGCATAACCCAGTAGAACCCAGCAGCTCCAGAGGAAACCCACAATACCCTTAAGTAAAAATTCAGTCAGATGCATTTTTGTCCAAAAGCAAAGTTGATATTTTTAGTCCTTCTTGTCCTCTTAAAAAGAATCTAAGTTTCTAGGAGGTACAATTTCCCAGTAGCGGAAAAAACAAATTTACCTATTCTTCATGACAGTGACATTTCTGAACACAACATCCTCACTGATTTTCCTGCCCTATTTTAAATATTTTGGAATATGTCAAGAGTAGTTATTTCTAAGAAGGCTGAAACTCGGATTTCCAATTATCCACAGTTGTTAAGAGTTTTTGCTGCATTGATGTAGCAGAAGACGGCTAATATTATTTGATCAGATGACCTAGGCATTCCTATATGAGTTTATGATAATCAGGCCTTTGGTATTTGAATTAACGAAAGCTGATCTTCTGATAAACTGTAAGTCCCAAAGTTATCTTCACTTGCTCTTGAGTTCTTCTCAACCCTTGAGCTCTTTCCAAGACAAATCCTGATTTCTGAATCACAGATCTATGCTGATCTGCACCTTGGTGTTGGAATATATATTTGTCCGGCAGCTTGGTGATAACTTTAACATCTTTTGTGTCGTCTTAGTGTAAAATAAGACTCAAGGTTGTACTATTCAAGTAAATGTGTTTCCCTGTATTTACTTGAAAACCTTCCTGTAAGTCCATTCAATCCCTTTCTCCTTCTTACTGTTAATTCCACCTCCAGCAGGCACAAATATACCAGCCCTCTTCAAGGGAGATCTAAAGAGTAATGTAAGCACAACCCTGCTGGGAAAGAAGAGGCTTCTCATTGTAATTTGAAACTGGTAAAGCAAAAAGAACTTAACCCTTTTGCTACCAGAAAAGCCTTCATTTTCGCAATTTTATAGCCATGCATCTAACACAGCACAGTGATGAATGGGGCATATAAATTCTAGGAGGGAAAAAAGCCAGTTTTCAAGCAGCACTCTGAAAATTTTGCCACCAATTTTATATAGTACTCTTTTAGATCTTTCTTTTAATAGTACACATTTAATACACTTCTATATTAAGTCTCAGGTTGTGGTTAAATTAACATGATATGTCTCAGTTCTATATTTGAGGTTATTTCTGGTTTTTATAAGTTATTAAAGTTTACTTCTTAAAAAATAAAAGGAAAAGTTGTAAATTGAGGTTAATCTGTTGTTTCTTAATGACAGTCAGCTCTTTTTAGAATAAAATACAGTAGAGAATTAATCACCAGTAAATACATTCTAGCTCTCAAAGCAGTAGTTATAAAAACTCAATAATGGTATTTAGATAGCCCAGCTTTAATGGTCTTTAAATATCAAAGTTTTATGCAGACAAGTATATTCATATTTCTCTTAAGAACTCAATACAGTTGAAATACAAAAACCCTAAAATATAGTGTCACGATTCTTAACTTTTAAGTCATTTTAGTTGAAATGCAAACAGACTTACAAATTAGATACTTCTCATTAATTGTACTCAGTACTTTGATTTGTTTTAACCCATACAAATAAACACATCAAATATTCTTCATGATGACATGCAAATTAAAATTTGCCTTTTTAAATTTTGATGGATATAATGGGGAAAGTGCACACCTTTCTAAAACATCATACTTAATCCAAGGAAATGAGCAAAATATGTTTATCCTTAATGTTTAATGTCTTTAAAATTTAGAAGTCTATAATGTTTTTGTGCAGTTGCAAATTTCCTAATAAGCTCTCACTTAGCCTTAGGGGTCACAGTACTTTCATTGTCTGGAATAGTATTCTGATACCAGGGTAGGTTTATCAAGCGAATTCTAGAACTATTATGAAATTTTAATGTTTTCCTTTACTTTGCCTAGAAGTGCTCGGTTTCTTGTTTAATTTCTTTTAAAATATTTTTTTTCTGAGTGTCTACAGCAAAGCCATATTTCTCACAAGTTTTCAGTTTATTAATGAAGGGAAGATACTAAAAGGGCTTGCAGAATTTTATTGAATGCTTCGTTTTTTTTTTCTCACACAAACTCACTACACTAAAATTCAACAATGTTGTTTAGTATTTGCCTTACTGAAAGTTCTTTCTTAATAGTCATGTAGGATGCCACAGGAGCAGACTCAAATATTGACAGTCATGGATTATCTCTATAAAATTGATATCACATGAATAGCAGTAGTGAAGTTTGGAAGTAAGTGAAAGAATACCATTTCAATAAGAAATGGTTTAAACCATTAAAATTATTGAAATTGTTTATTTCATACCCAAACCAAATAAATAATTTTTTGGTCATTGGTGTGAATTCAAATCAAGCACTTTGAGACAAAACTTCTCCTCTGCATTTATAAAACATATCTCAGATAAAGTATATGACAGTTTTCCCGTATATTTTAAAGTAAATTATCAAGGTTATAAATTTGTTTTACGTCTAGAGCTACAAGTAAAAACTGGACACACTAGAGGAAGAAACAACTTATTATCTTCCACATGCACTGATTTTTTTCTTTAAGATACAGGAAGAAAAGTAAAAATTAGTCTAGGTGTTGTGAGTTTCAAAAAACATATTTTTCTAAAGCACGATTTATAATATCAATCAGTATAATTGTAATTTAATTGCTTAACCAGGCACATAGTGTACCTCTATATTAGAAATCAGTTGCTAATATTCTTGGTCAAAATTTTTAGTATCCACCCGCCCCCTACCTTCCCTTCCAACTCAGACTAGATTTGGCAAACATTCATTTTTCAAGAGGATCGACATGTGCAACTAGAGAAAGAAAACAAAGAAGACAAAAACATGCCAAGAATAAAGAGGAAATGCTAACCATCGAAAAGTCAGATTCATTTTCAGTTAAAAGTAAATGTGTTTTACCACATCATTTGGATTCTCAGGTAGATCTGTATCTAAGTATATGAGAGCAATTTGAAAGAAAAGTATTTTGCAACTGCGTGGTATAAAACTTCCAAATTTCAGAGCATGTATTTAAAAGCTAAATAAGTCATTCAACATATTGAATAAATACATGCTGAGAAAGAAGAGGTTGGGACAGGAGAAACATCCAGGGCATTACAAGAATTGTTTCTAAATAGAAAAACATTTCAAGAAGAGCCTTTATAAAAACTCACCTCTCATAACATACAATTTACTTGGGGTATACATTAACATAAGTGATCTTCTGGTGGGGAACAGAGATGATTGAATTCACATAGTATTTCCCCACTGTCATTTTTTCTGTTCATTTTGTCTTTTCCTCACTAAAATCTGACACACTAGTCCATGTGTATGTAAACCAACTATGACCAATAGACTGATTTCATTTTTCCCAGCCTTTCAAGGCTGTAGAAGTTTCTTTTGAAACTTGCTCAACAGAAAGTTGCAGCATTTATAAATCTGTTTTGTTCTGAAAGTGTCTTCCTATTTCACTTCTGGGTTTTGGGTCGGTTTGGTTGCTGTTGTTGTTTTTGTCATGTTGGTTTCGCCATGAAACAAAAACTTCTAATCGAAAGATAGCAGCTAAAGACAGATATTCATTATAAATGGTATCTGCATTTCTATATTATCTTTCAAATTTGGGAGACAATCCAAAACCATTTGAATATGATCATAAAATTTTAAGCAAAAGCAATCTTAGATTCTGTTGGAGGTATTAAGGAAAAATTGGGAAGGAGACCACTCAGGAGATTGAGGAGGCTGGCGGCAAGGGGAAAATTCAGGGAAGACGTCCCGTGTCAGAATCTTTTTGGTAAGTACATGCACAAGTGCAGAACAGAGCAGCATTTGTGATATTATACTGCCTTCAGTTCACTCTTTTTTTTTTTGAGCCAAAAACATAGTATATATTAACAGAGAATATGATGTACATAGTAGTGGTCCAAAGAAAAGCAGAGTGGTGCTACAACACCACCATCTGACTTAGATTTGCCTGCTGTAACCTGAAAAGGATTGTAATCATGAGCAGTCTATACTTTTTGTCTATCTGATTAATAGTTGTTAAGGAAAAATTGGAAATGAAAAACAAAATATAGTCACCAAGAGCGTTTAAAATATTTGGTATTATTTTTAATGGATGATGACATTATTGAATATTTTAAATGAACAGAGAATTTTTCAATATGTTTTGTATTATTGCAATGTTCATAAGATTGTTTTATATTATGTCAAGAGAGTGGATATTCTAATAATACTTAAGGGGGAATAAACTAACATTTAATCATTAAAATTCAAACACTGTTAATAAAATAGCAACCTAAGAATTGTATTTGACAAATAGACTCCAATTAACTGACCCCAGAATATTTGGTCGGTCAAATTATTAGAGCAAATGTTTTAACCATCATCCAAAGTGATAGAATATTTTAAATAGGTAGATTGACCATTAAGCCATTATACAGTTAACCATGAAAAAACATCTTCATTTACAGAGCACTTTATAATTTTAAAGCTCATTCAAAACAATCCAACAATTGTATTTATTCATTTAACAAACATTTACTGAATGCTAACTATGTGACTACTATGTTCTATATGCTTTAGACATAACAACAACAACAAAAGTCAAACAAGGTTCTTGATGTTACAGAGTTTACAATCATATGATATTATCATTTCAATTGATTTAAGGGCAATTATTTAAATGTGGTTATAATTGAGATATTTCTACTTTTTTTCTTGAGAGATTAGCAAGAATGCAGGCTGCATAAAAGTGAAGGCTGAGTTTATTTTGTTCACAAGTGTCAAATAGTACATATTAGCAGCTTAATTAATATTTATTGAACAACGCTTTTTTTTTTTTTAACAAAGATGAACAATCTTGTAGAGATTTTTTTTTAAGGGCAACACTCTGGAAGGATAGCTGTAAGGATTCATTAAGCACACCAGTTAACAAATTGCTGTATCTCTTAACAGGCTGGCTCTCTCTACCTACCTTCATACATAAACTTACCTATAGCATACCTCAACTCACAATTATGAGTCTAAGTGCTAACTTTGGTCAATACTAGATAATCGTAATGACCCAGAAGGAAAAGTATCATGTATCATATGAGCACTTGCAAAATACCTTATTCTGTCATTAGAGGGAGAGATGAATAGGTGATTGCCTATTGAATTAAAGTGGCCTTCGACTCAAAAGAGCAACTTCTGTTCCTGTCAATTAATACCTCATTTCTTTAAGTTGTAATGGCTTGTTTTGTTTTGTCGTTTAGGTGTTGTTTTTATGGCCCATGTTACAATACAAGAAGACCTGAAAATGACCACTCTTTGTTTAATAAATATTAGCAATTAATATCACACCTGCTAAGGCTCAAGCAGATATACAGTAGTCACCCCTTTTCTGCAGATATAGGTTTCAAGACTCCCAGCGGATGCTTGAAACCACAGATAGCACCAAAGCCCATATTTACTATATTTTTCCTATACATACATATGATAGAGTTTAATTTATAAATTAGGCACAGTAAGATAATAACGTAATAAAATAGAACAACTATAATATACTGTAATAAAAGTTATATGAATGTGATCTCTCAAAAGATCTTATTTTACTATATTTCACTTAAAGAAATACTTCCAGCTTCTCTTTGGCCTATTTCAATTGCCAGTATCACTACTCGTGCTTTGGGAGAATTATTAAGTAAAATAAGGGTTATTTGAACACAAACACTGTGATACCACATCAGTCAATCTGATAACAGAGATAGCTACTAAGTCACTAACAGGCAGGTAGCACACACAGTGTGGATACTCTGGACAAAAGAATGATTCATGTTCCCAGCAGGATGGAACGGAAAAACATGAGATTTTATCATGCTAATCAGAACAGTGCATAATTTAAAACTTATGAATTGTTTATTTACGGAATTTTCCATTTAATATTTTCCAACCTCAGTTGACTGTGGGTAACTGAAAATGCTAAAAGTGAAACCACAGATAAGAAGGAACTACTGTATACAGCGTTGAGATACACAGTAGACTGGGGTGAGGTGAGGTCTGAATATGCCTGGAGTGTGGGAAAAGGCACTTGATAAAGCAAGCTGGAGAGTAACAACGTAAAACTCTTTAAACCCACATTTTTCATACTTCACACTTCTGCAGATAGAAGACTCTACAAGTATCTTACTGACATGTTGACCAATTCAAAATCTGTAGGAGTGTTACAGTTCAATGAAAGTTACAACTGCTAATTTATCCCAAATTCCATGAACAGCAAGTTAATCCTCAGTGGAAAATAAAATCTTTAAATAATACTAATTATGATATGTTCATAATGAGATAATTTGAAGAAAATTTAAACATTACTTTACCTAATTCAAATTGCTCTGATTGCATACTATTATCTGTAATGCTTTAATTAAATGGCCGTACTATTTCATAGCATCTTTTTTTCTAGGAAACAGACAATATTTCATCATCAAAATCTCTAGGATAAATTTAACACCTAATACATGAGTTCCAACTATATCACAAAACATGTCCATTAGCAACAGAAAAATCTGCATCTTTGTCACCCAAGATTCATTAATATCCTGCTACATGAGATGATATGAACTCTACTTCCTAAGATATATGACACTGAGGATATATAACTAATAAAGACAATGGGCAATAATTATAAATATTTAAACTATAAGCATGTAATATCTCACTAACACAAAGGTTCTCAAACCAGGTTGCACATTGCAATCACGGATGGGGAACAGGAAGAACTTTTAAGAAATACGAATGGCTGGTTCTCATTGAAGACAAATTAAATTATAACTCTTGAGAAGAAGCCCAGAAATCAGTATTTTTAAATGCTGACTAATATGTAGCCAAAGTTGAGAACTCTTAACAAATAGTCTTGACAACACCTAAACCACATACACATACATCATAAGAGTATGTTTCAGTATCATAATAGAGTTTCCAAATTAGAATAAGACCTTTGATTTTTCCTTGATTATGCCAAGGTTTTCAGTATGTAATTAATTGTTGTTTAAACAAATACACAATGCTGGAATCCAGAAAACCTTTTGCACTCTTTTGTACACTAAGCACTGCTTGTTCAGCACCTACTATAGCAATAAATAAAACAGACAACCCCCACTCTTCTCAGATTTAGAAGTCAGTTGTTTCTACACCAGTTCTCTCAGATATTAATATTTGAATGCTGACTTTAAAATGCCGCTTTTAATAAACAAAATGTTATTGTATCACAGAATGAAAATATATTACTCCAAATGGCATCTGTTTATCAAGCAGACCTCTTTGCTCTCATTTGCAGTTCTTTCTTGGATTATAATATAATGTGAATTGCAAGGCTTGCTTCATTACATAACTCTTTAAAATTTGATTTAAAAAATAGTCATCTACACCCACATAACAAGTGCCTTTTATGTCTGTACCAGATATATTCGGTTCTGAAATTTTCCTACTTTCCTGGTTTTTAGACATGCCTGTGCATGCGCACACTCACTCGTTCCTTGGATGTGCATGTGTATTTCTGAAGTTCCCTTTCTCACTGGGCCTCTTGTCCATCTTCATTTCCCAGTTACTTTCTATATTTAAAAGCTATCGATTTTCTCTTCTTAAACCTTGCAGTCTCTTGATATCTCCTATTCCTCCATTTTACAATAAACTCTTTATCTAGGTGTCTCCATTTTTAAAAGCCTTATCCCTTCTAGTTTTCTTATCTAAAACTCTCTTTCAAGTGTGTAACTGTTTTCTTTATCTCTCACCTATCATCACGCCTCTCTTCCTGCAGGGTAATCCTACTCTCTTCTCTCCTAATCTCTAGTTCTTCCTTCTTCCTTCTAAAAGTGTTGTATTTTTTATAACTGCATGTTCATTAGGAAGGCAGTGATAACATCAAATTGCAGTATAATATTCTTGCCAGTGATAACTGCATTTTATTTTTAAGCTGCTTCTGTTGAAAGGGATGCAAATATTGTAGCCTATCAACCCAACACTGGACCAGTGTTTTCGGGTGCAGATAGAAATCTTTTCAAAATATTCACAACTTTTTAAATAACAACGATAATTCTGAATTTTAATGATATATAGCCTTATAGTAAAAATACAAGAAAATAACCTAAATAGCTACTGAAATTAAATCTTGATGTCAGTCCACACCTAGCATAATAAATAATTATTTTGGGGTCCAAAGCATTAACTTCTTACTCTAAATAATTTTATATACTGACATCAGAAACATTTCTCTTAACAGGAGGCTCTAGTCCAATATGCAATATCACTTAATCCTGTATTCTAAGTGTCTTTTAAGACTTTTTTTTTAAGAAAATTCTCTATATATGATGCTTATCAATTGTATAGTACCTTTCAACCATTTTTAAGGAATAAAATTAAGCCAAAATGTCTATAATTTCTAACATAATCCAGAAATTTCTCATTTGTAGATACACTACTCACACATATTTTCGAACATGCTTCTTAAATCCATGAGAAAAACTCATCTACTACCATTAGGCAAAGGCAATCTGATACTGTCTCTTAAACAAAGTGGTTTAAATGCCAACATTCACAACTGATCAAGCTTTCAAGCACTCGCTAGGTGGCAAAAGTTATTTCCATGGAACTCTGGAGCAGTTCAATTATTCTGAGCTTTTTGTTTTCTAAATCTACAGATGCTCAAATGGGTGCTCATTCTACAATTATAAGCCTAAGAATGTTCTGGCATGATCTCTCTACCAAACTGAAGTAATGAATCATCCATATACACTGGAATAAGGATTATTGAGAGGAATAAAATTAATAACTACAGAGCATGAGCTTAAAACTCATTGCCCTATGATATGTATACTATTTTCTTTGCAAGTATCCAGATGTCATCTGGATGCTAAAATCTAATAGGCACTCACTACATCTTATCACTTAACCTGTATTCAAAGACTGTTGGCCAGGAAGCTGGATTTATATCTTGCTTTTGCCACTTACTATCTGAATGACCTTGGAGAAGTTACTTTGGAGTCATACAGCTAGAGAGTAATAGGCAGGAATCATTCTTCTGAATCTAAGTTTCTTCATCTGTGAAATGGGGGGAAAAAAGAACACCTCACCATGAGTTGTTGAACCCATTAAAAAGAGAATGAATAAGAAAATGCTTCATAATAGTCAATGTGTTTCATAATTTATTGTCATGTGCACGTGGCCCAGTAGAATTTAGATTCCTATAATCTTTTCCATTGGTTGATGCATACTAATAAACAACTCACTATTTGTATTCCTGTTTAAACATTTGGTGGAGAGAAAAACACTTAAGAATTACTATGAAAAGATTGTTCCCCAAAGGAAGGTTGTTAGGTCTACATACAGACAAAGCCAGAGATTTTATGCTGTTATCTTTATGCACAATCTCCTAATATCTTGAAGGACATAAAGCATCTCTTTCCTTGTTAGATAGCCCCCTCCTTGTTTTATCAGCCCTTCTCAAATCTGTTCCTATTTTAACCCAGTGCTGTGGCAAAAAAAAAAAAAAAGGTTTAAGGAACTGCTCCTCTACTGCACAAGGGAGAAAATGTAAAATGCACAACTACCCCCGAGGTTTTCCATTAGCATTAAGGAGGTAGTCTGCTTCAGATCGTGGTTAGTGAAAAGAGAAGAAAATGGCTTGCTCAGTTTTGACTCAAGTAAACAACATATGACCAACAGCAGAGAGTAAGGATTGTCCAAAACATATAAATACACCTGCAAAGATGTGGTGTACCAAAACAGAGCCATTTACACAATTTATAGCATTGATTTTTGCATTAAAAGAATTAATTTGAGTAGTGATTCTGGTATTGCCTACTTTGTTACACACGAGAAAGGTAATCACTTAATACCTTTGCCTCAGTTTCTTTACCTTAAAAAATAGGGTATTAATATTTACTTCAAAGGACTGTTATAATTCTTAAATGATAAAGTATGTGAACATTCTTTCATAAGTGTAAATCAATCATTATGACAGCATTTGTTAACATTTGTTATTCAGAACACTTTCATTGAGAGATACGCTGAACAATTTTCATACCTTTACAGAGAGATTTCCCAAGCATTTAACATATCAATATACATTTAGAATAAACAAAGATATTTTAATAGTTGTGATGATGAAGAGGAATTATAGTATGCAGCACTTTCCAAAATTTTACCACAAAGTTATTTAAAGCTGACTGCTTCTTTGCAAAACACATACTAGGACGAGTCTTCAACCAGCACATTTTGGGAAAGAATAATCTTTCTAATCTGTGTCTTGTTATAATTGGAAAGGCAAGATAAAACAGTGATTAAGAGTCTATGCTCAGAAACCAGAAAGAATCTGAATCCTTGATTCACTTTTTCGTAGTGCTATAACCATGCTCTGCCTCAGTTTCCTGATAGGTAAAATGGGGATAATAACGGTTCCTATCACATAGGATTTTATGAAGATTAAATGAGCTAATAAAGGTAAAAAGACTTAGCACCAGGCCTGGCACATAATAAATAATAAATGTCAGGTATCGTTAGAGTTTACTGCTTGATGATCAATTCCCAGAGGACAGGACTTTCTTCTCATGTATCACTATATTCTCATGCCTAGCACAGAGTTTGGCACAAAGATGCCCAAACGAATGAATGTTCACTCATTTATTTAAAAGTATCTACTAAGCATCTACCTGTAGCTAAACAATAGCAATTATTAAACAAATATTAATAAGTATTTATACATCTTATTTCTTTACTAATATAGCATCCAAGTCTAAGAAATATATAGGTCACGATTGTGACTGTTCCATGCAAACTGCTATTACATTGATAACACAGCTCAGCAAAATGCGTTCTACAATTTAATATCAAAGGGTCAAAATGCTTATCTCCTAAAGGACATTTTCTTATGTCAATGTGACTTATAACCTAGCCAAAGGCGCCAGATGAACTATAACAAATAGGAATCTAGAAATATGTGCTGTAACAGTTTTCTTGAACCGAAAAGATACAGTTTCACTTTTTTAAATTACATAAATACCTTGAAAAATACTACATAGAAGTAAACAATCATAGTATGAATCCAAGGTACAAAAATTAGTTCATGATTTTTACTTTTTCTCTTCCTGTTACTGACCAACTGCAGACAATTTCACTGTCACTTGCATTCTTTCACCTGGGAGACAAGGAAGTAGAGGAAAGATGAAATTAAAACTAGTCAAACCTGCTCTGTCCTAGAAATTTTTCTTAAGTTAGGTGGTAAAGGAGCTTTAAAAGAATGAGGAAAGGCATTTAAAAAGACTGCCGTTAACAGATAACCAAAAAATAAATTTTTATTCATTTTGATAAAATAGATTATGAAAACTAATTTTGGTTTACCAACTAAAAATAGCTATCATTCAAATACATAAAGGCTTTCTTTAGAAGTTGTTTTAAAAGTGCTATGAATGAATGGTTCATTAATTTGGATTTGGTATTATTTGCCGAATATAGCCAATCATAACGTTTATACATGGTAGATGGACAGAGATAAAATTCCCAAGTCCAAATATGTAGCCGTAATACATGGAAGAGTTTACTTTTTCTCACATTTATGAGAATAAAAATGAAAGTCTTTTGGTGTTCAGACCAAACTCAAAACAAAATTCCTGAACTTCTGTTTCAGAATTTTGATGCCAAGCCTTAGCTAACAAAGTAACAATCCACAGCACTGTTGCACAGCTCTAAAAAAATAAAAACTAAAAAAAAATTTAAAAAATGGGGTTTTATACAAACACTGACAGGCTTTGACCATCAGTGGCATTAGAAGGCGCCACCATAATTGCAGTCTCTTAAGACATAACTTATTTCAAGCTAAGTATGAGAGCCAATATCTTGTATTTTAATTAAGAAACCTGGACTTTGTTTATAATAATTGGCTGTTAGGTCAATTCTTGCCAGAATATACTTGTAAAAGTGAATTTTTGCCTCAAGTAAGCTTTCATTTAAGATTTTGGAACAGATTTAGAATTTGGGATTGAAATCCTTTCCAATTATTTATTTTAGTTGATTTCATTATAATACTAATAGCATATTATATTTGTACATATTTTCAACCTACTTACAATGGACAAATATTTATTATTTGCTTCTTGAAGAAAATGTTTAATCATGCTGATGAAAATATATTGTCTGCTATAAACGTAAAAGCCAAATTGTTTTCCTCATTTAACTAGTTAGACCTGAAAATAAATCACTGTTTCCACCGTGTTATAAAATGACTCAATTAATATTGAAGACAGAGTAAAACACTAAAAGGATCATCTAATAATAGATAAAACAACTCAGATCTGAAATAGTCATATGTTGATTCTGAAAATGTGTATTTTTTGGCTGTTCAGATCAAAGCATTCTATACAAAAACCCTTGAAAGCTCTTATTGTCAAAATTTTTTCTTTTCAATCATAATTATCTTTTGGCACATGTGATAATAGTAATATTGCTTAATATTTGTTTTAAAAGTAAATTAGAGGCAGAATACATTTGAAAATATACTTCTAGAAAATGAGATTCCAAAGGAAACCAAATGGAATACTGCCACCTTTTGGTTACATAAATTACAAAGTTGCAGAAGTTTACTGTTGCCTTTTTAGACCTACTTTTAGCTTTTAGAAATAGAAATCTTATCTCTGTTGGTGTGAAAATATCCATCTTCAAATTTTCTCAGTTGTAGTCCTTTAAGTTTTTCAGTTTCCATTTTGCAAGTTTGTCCTCAAACTCTTGAACTTAAGAACCTGGAAACAATTCTTCCTGTTTATTTTGTAAAGAATGGCAAGTAATGACCTACTAATGAAAAACACAAAGGGACTTTTATATCCTAGGGATCTGTCATGAGCGTTTCTATTACCCCTCTTTATACCAAACCACACTGCTACCCTACAGAACAGGATTTTGGAATGACACACTCAAATTCCCCAAAGCACTAATAGTATTTCTTTCAGCTAGTAGGATTTATACCTTCTCACCCCATAAGTGTTTTATGTATACAGTTTTAAATTATAGGGGAAAAGAAATGATACAGTAGGTGCCCAGGCACATATAGGAACTAATTAGTGTGTGAGGATAACTGAAGAGCTAACTATGGACAGATTTCATTTAGGGCAGCATCTGAAATTATGAGGTTGTCTAAGAAGAGGGACACAATTAGGAAAAGCAAGACTGGGAAAGTAGATAAGCATTCATAAATAAGGTAAATGAAGAAACTGGTTATACAGCAAAAATATATATATGTATATATAATATAGTTTTTTTCAGTTCATTTCCTGCAATCTAGCCAACTTTACTAACAAAGAGCCCCTCTATCTTTAAAAGTAGAGAAATAATAAACAATATGTAATCAAAATTAAATAACAAGAAAAATATATATAGACGAACATAAAGAAAAATTGCTAGGTGCCAGTAACAAAGAAGAAATATAAAATCAGATATTTGTTAAGTGACTCAGTAGATGTTCAAGGAGTTATCAGACTCAGGTAAAGCCTCATTTCTAGGGGCTGCAGATTAAATAAATGTCCATTCGTAACATAAATATGACTTTGGACATATATGAGGTTATAGGTAAAATGTGAGATCCCTGTAGAAAGTTGGAAAAAATAAAGTGACTCCTGAGTAATAGAGGAGAGGGATAAAATCACTATACCTGGGAAAGTCCGAGGCAGTAACAAAGATATTTGATGTGGCCTGAAAATCCAAGGAAAAAACATAAAATTCTCTTTTAAAAATGAAAACAAAAGTCTGCATGATACTACACTATGTTTCATGATAGCAGTAGAATCTCCAAGCCTAGAAATGAAAAACTAGTCATAAACCAATTAAGTTAATATAGATAGCATCACTTCAACAACCTAGGGTCCACAGTATTTCAACAGAGGGAAAATACAGAAGTAATGGGATGTTAATTCCAATTTAGGTAATCAGAAAATTAGCTTTCATCTCAGATGTTCTCTCTCTTTCACTCTCTGGCTCCCTCTTTTGAATCACCAGCTGTCCTGTTGTGAAGATAGTCAGACAGCCTATGGAGAGGCCCACCAGGTGAGAATCTGAGGTTTACTGGCAACCACGTAAGTGAACTTAGAAGCAGATCTTCTGAGGCCTGTCAACAGACACATGAGTGAACTTAGAAGCAAATCTCTCCCCCTATTCACTCTTATCAAACCGTCAGATGATACCACAGCCACAACCAACACCTTGACTGCAGTCTCATGAGAGATCTTGAGCCACAGCATCTATTTATGCTGGCGCAAGATTCTTGACCCACAGAGAATATAAAATAATAAATATTTGTTGTTTTAAGCTTCCAAGTTTGGAGGTTATTTCTTATGCATCAACGGATAGTTCCTTATATGAGTAAGACATCCTTTAATCTGGGATAATTATTGGTATCAGTATCTCAACATCATAATGGAATGTTAAAGAATATCACCAGATAGTCTAGTTGCCAAAGAATTTGGATCTGCCATCAACTTCACATATATTGATATTTAGTAGTCATTAAAGAACATAAATATTAAAATCTGTTTCTGTTTTTTAAAAACATGACTGAGAAATTAGTTATGCAGAAAAGATAATCTAATGAACATGTTATTTATATACTCTGAGAAAATTTGATCTAAGGATAAGGTGTAAAATAAGCTATATTAGCTTAGAACTTCTATAATACTGATATTGAGAATACTATCCATTTCTAAATATATCCCTTTCAAAGCATCACATGATATTTTAATTTAAAATGTAGTGCTAAGGATATGTGTTTCTTCTGTAATTTTTTTCTTTCATTCAATAAATATTTTATTTATCACCTTACTGTAAATTAGGCATTTAAATTGGTACTGGAATACATTTGTTAGAGAAAAAGTGTGTCTGTTCTCACTGAAGTAACCATCTAAGGAAGTAGCAAATATTAAACAACTAATCCTTAGTAAAAAGATGATAAGGGGAAAGCTTTAACCAAAACCCTAAATTGACAGATATCAGACATCAAAGAGAAGTGTTAGACAAACATAAAAATTTTCAAAGGAGAATTTTAAAAACCAGATAAATAACCTGTAAGTCCTTTACCTCAAGAGTAGAAAGAGGTCAAAACTAGAGAATACTGTTGATGTGTTGCAAGTCCCTCCTTGTTTTCAGGGGAAAGAGTCTGGGGAGGGTGTCTGCCTCTAACAGTGAGTCCCCTCAGAAAACTTGACATGTGCAACTTAAAGTTGGGAGGTGCAATGAATGGCATTTTGCTCCCACCGAGAAAATGCTAAAGGCAAGAAGCCTTGGGCTAATGGCTGTGATTGCAGAGAAAGGGAGGTAGCTGAGTTGAGATGAGCCTGTTTTTCCAGAATTCAGTACAACAAAGATACTTGAGAATATTCCATAGATAAGTTTTGGGCCACAGATTGGGGAAAGTCAGTGTATTGAGTTGTATTAGGGCCTAGCCTATGAAGGCTACCTAAGGACTGAACTGCTTCATCAGAAAGAAGTTAAAAGCCTCCCTCCCACACACATACACACACCCTGGATCTGGATTCTTGGAGCCAAAAAAAGCAATGAACTACAAATGAAAGCATCACCTACATCAAAAGAGTAGATGAAAGGTCTCTGGTGATGGAAGACAGCAACAATTCTGAGTAATCTACATGAGTACTTTACAAAAGAAAAGTGTCCATGTCGAACATCTGTAGGCCCAGAGAATATGAAGCAAACACATGAAACTGTGCAAATAAAAAATAATCTCTGCTTTTACCTTCCTGTATTAGTCCCTTAAGGCTGCCATAACAAATTACCACAAACTGGGTGGTTTGTAATAACACATACAACACAGTGCTAGAGGTCTGAAATTAAGCTGTCAGCAGGGCCATGCCCTTTCTGAAGGCTCTAGGGGCAGGATCCATTTTTGTCTCTACTATTTTATTTTATTTTATTTTATTTTATTTTATTTTATTTTATTTATTTTATTTTTTTTGGTATTTGCTAGCAATCCTTAGTATTCCTTGGCTATAAATGTTTTACTCTAAAATATCTGCCTCCCTCTTCTCAGAGTCTTTTCCCCTGTGTTTCTGTCTGTATCTCCTCTTCTAATAAGGACGCCAGTCTTATTGGATTTAGAGCCCACCCTAATTCAGCATGACCTCACCTTAACTGATTACACGTGCAAGGACCCTATTTCCAAATAAAGAGGCATTCTGAGGTTCTAGTTGACATTAATTTTTGAAGACACTATTCAACCAAGTACACTCCTCACCTCCTCACCCTTCAAATTCCCAGAGTGATCAGAAAAGGTAGCTAGCGATGGAGAAGATAAGCAGTCAATGAGAGGGAAAAACTGGCCATCTCGCCTTCAGCTTCAGACTCCTCCCAACCCCTTTCTGCCTTGATTCTGTATCTTCATCTTATGCCTATCTCCACCTTTTGGTCACATTCACCTTTCAGTTCCTCAAACTTGTCACACTCGCTCTTGCTATCAGGCTTTTACACTGCTGTTCCTCCTGCCTGGAATACTCTTCTGGACTACGCCTACACCTTAAAGTTATGCCTGTCTCTTCAGAATTCAGATGAAATCTTAACTTCCTCAGGACCCAAATGCTAGTTATTAATCTTATACCAGTCCATGGCAAAGATTTTTATGACAAAATCAGCAAAAAATAATTTATACTAATAATGATACAACAATAAAAACAAATTGATAGATGGATAGATGAATGCATATGTATATGTATATAAATTTAAGCTCAGGCATGAATGTAATTGCACATTATGCTTTGTTGGAGAAGACTGATTTTTTTTATTCTGATATTTTGCTTTTTCTGCCTTTTTATATTAAAACACATTTTATGTTAGCGTATTATAGTGCTAGCAGGTTTTTTATTTTCCTTATTTGTCAAAACATAAAAAAATTTTAAATGAACAACTTTATGTCAGTAAAATTTGAAATTTTATTGGCTTATGTAATCTTAAAGTCTAAGAATCACAGACAATTTAATGATAGGACTTTTAGATGAGTCAAATAAGGAGGAAAAATGTAAAAAAAAAATTCACTAAATAACAAAAGGACTCTTTGTACTAACAATTGCCTGTTACTCTGTGTTTTTTACTTTTACCCTCACATCTACTAGACTTGTTTTTATTCCTATATTTACCTTTGATCCCTATATCATATTTCTCAATAAATTAACTCACTATTGACTTACTCATCCTAGACCAAATGATCACTTAATTCAGTGCCTCCCTTCATAAAGCCTCTGAACTTCACATCTCCTAAATGTTTATTGGTTCCTATGTAACCAATCTATTCCCTTAGGTTATGTCCAATGATTGTATTCTCTGCTGCTGTTCACAGATTCATACTGTATCAGCCGGGTCTTCCTCACTACACAAGTTATTTATTACTACTGCTACATTGATGACTCTGTATTTAATCTTCACAGTGACTTCTCCAAGCTAGCCCAGTCATTTCATCTTCCCACTCCAATTTTGTACTCACTTTACTCATCTTCACTAATACCATAATTTATTTAGAATTTAACAAATTTTAAATTAATTCCCTTTCTACCTCAAAATGATTCGGTATCCCCACCTATTTTCTTTTCTCTTCTAAGCCATGTGAAAAGGTGCCTTGAATCTCTCCAGTCTCCTACACTTGCAGTGATTTCATACCATTCTACTTTGCCCAAGATCATCCGCTACCACTCACCCCTTTTTAATGTTTTCTACCACCTGCTATTGTCAGTCATCTGACAAATATTCATTCATTCTAAATATACATTGATCTCAAAATAATACAAACTGTTTCAACTGCCAATCAGATTGGCAAATTATCATTATTATTCAATCTCTCTCTTATCCAAATTTCCACCATTTTATCACTATGCATTTGTCAACTGTATTAACATTTTGTCTTCATCACTTAGCTGAAACTGTTTTCTTACATGTTAACTCTGATATCCTAATTAATCTCTAAAATGAATTTTCTCCATTCCTGACTTTTTCTGATCTATTCCAACAGCATTTGAAATGCAATTACAATATTTAACAATGTTGACCCATTATTTTACTGTGAAAATTTGTCTTCTCTTAAATTATATAGTACTGATTCTCCTTCCCTTTCTGTACATAGATAAACACTTCCTGGTCATTAAACCTTGGTAAAATATCATGAGCTGCTCTCATGTGTTCACTTTTAAGATAAATCTCCCAAGACTTTCCTCTCAATCCTGAGGATACTACTTGTTATATATCTCTATCAATGTCTGCTCTATCAATACACTTATTTCTTAGATTGTACCTCAAAAGATAATGAGCTCCTTGAAAGCAGAGATTCTTGCTTTTTCATCTTTGGGACTTCAATGCTACATTATGCTAGGCACATAGATATTCTGTAACTTGTTTGTAATTAATGAATGAACTAATTAATACTGAGAATTAATCAAATGAATACTGGCTAAAGAATATTCTAGGCAAATGTAAGAGCAAATATAGAGTCCTAGAGGTCAGAAAAAGCATGTATATTCAAGGGCAAGATGTGAGGTTGGTTGTATCCAGGGATAAGGCTGGAGAGGTAAACGTAATCCAGATTATAAAGAGTCTTGATTCCCCTGCAACAAAGTTTTTGGATCTTATCCAAAAGGTTATGAGGAACCTCTGAAAAATGTTTAGAAGTTTAATTGTAATGGAACAGATTTAAGTCATAACTCTAAGCCATAAACTCAGATGGGCAAAAATTTAACATACTTTTTCTATAATTTCTTCAATCTCAATTTTTAATTAACATTACTGTACTTCAATCAATTCTATAGAAAAAGGATTATTTATAATTTAAATGCTTTCTACTTAAGATTTTCCCTTTTTCCACTACTCTTTCTCTTTAGAGATCACTTAATTCTATGTCATAAAAGGAAGGCATCTGGTCTGTGGCCATTGGTATCTGTCCGTGCTGTTATCTAAATGCAGAGTCAAACAGGGCTCCTGAGATTCTGTGTCGACTGGGTAAATGGTATTACCATTTACTAAGAAAAAAGAGGAATAAGAGCAGGGGTCAGAATGGAGAATGCTATCTTTGCAGGGCCTGGGAGACAATCAGGAGATTAACTCAAGCAAGCAGATGAGCGTCTGGGATTTGGAGCTCAGGAGAAAGAGCTGAGCTGACATGGTGATTTGGGGCATCAACACAATGCCTGGCAAAGATAGCTGCTCAATAAATACTTATTCAAAAAATACATTAGAAATGGTGGTTGAAATCATGGGAATATAACTGTAGAATAATAATAATATATAATGGCTGAAGATAGGAGGTTAGGAAACTTGAATATGGATGAAACAAGTTAAGAAATCATTGTTCTTTAAAGTGCCAGATGTGTAAGAAAAGAAAGAGATAGTGGTGTCACAGAAACCAAGATAGCAGAAAGTTCAAAAGGGTGGATTAACTACCATTCTCAATAGTTCAGTGAGGTCAAAGGAGATAAGAAATAAAAATTGTCTGTCATATTAAGCCACAGAGACATTGTCAAAGATCTTTGTCTAAAGAATTTTGGTGGGATGGTCTTGATGGAAACCGAATTTTGAAGTGTATAAAAAGTGAAATAATGGAAATAATAAATAAAGATAATTATTTTACCAAAAAAAAAAAACCTGAAAAGTAAAAGGAAGAGGAGAGAAAGCCTTCTACTAAAGGTAAAGTAGGGTTAAAAATGTTTGATAGTTGCTTGCATTTAGAATTGAAAAACATAATTTTTTTCACTAGTTAGTTGACTCATCTAAGATCTCTGGTTATAACAGCTTCTTCATTCTCTGCATCACCAATATCTAAATCATTGCTAAATGCTATGAATTCTTTCTGAGTAGCAGTGTTCACATTTGCCCCAATTGTTTATTTCATTCTTCTATCACCACTCCCTTGAAACATATCTTCTTAATCTTCCTTAAGTTACCTTATACAACAATTTTACATTATCTTATGAAAGCATTGCTTTGATCATATCACACACCTTCACAACATTTTCAGTACTTTTCTATCTCTCATCAAATAAAGCAAACACTACTTTTATTTAGAGAAAGAAAAAAATCTCGAAATTATTGCTCAGCTAAGTTAAACTCCATTTTTCCAAACTATACCATTTTTCATGTCATTCTCTCCTCCTACAAATATCCTCTCTACTTCCTTCACTTATCCAAATTCCATACATCATCTCAGACTCAGTTCAGATGTCATATCAATGATGATATTTGCTTTCATCTCTTCAGATAGAAGAGATCACTTTTTCCGGGAGAATCTAACAGTCTTGAATTTTGACACCTCTTATCACACTTTTTACACACTGTGTGTGCTAATATTGTGTGCTAAACTCCCTTAGTAGATAGTAAATAGATTGAAGATAGAGAATAGTCTTGTGTATCTCTTTGCCCTCACAGAGCCTTATATAGTAGATGTTCAATAACACCAGTAAATATGTGAATTCAGCAATGTTAGTGTAAGAAGAGTCAAGAAAAAGAACAAATTGAAAAGACTAAGACAAAATTATTTACTGTTCAGCAATTGAGACATTCAAATATTATTATTATTATGGAATTTTACAGATCATAATATGTACAAAGGCTTCTTGATTGTGAAAATCAGTTTAAAAATGAATTCAATATACGCAGCTAATGATGATACTAAAAGTAGAGTCGTCAACATACGTTAAACATATCATGGAACTGTGCACTGTGAAAGGATTCTATGGGAAATGTTTGGGAGCTAAAGTAAGGGTCCTGCTTGCTTATTATCCTGAAAAGTGTAGTAATGATGTATAGACTAAGAATATGGTCTCATGGAAATTTTTGAACTAAGAAATAATTCCAGTTTGATTCAACAAAGAGTTTGAAGTGTTTTTTTATGTCTAAAACACTTTAACATAGTATGATATAAAAGATGGTAAGATACAGGACCTCCTCAATAATCTTATAGTCTAATGAGAGAGACGGATAGCTGTTAACAGCATCAAAGGCCCAGCACAAAACTTAAGATGTCCATGGCAGTCACAGGGATCACTGTCATGGCCCTGGATACAGTTTCATCTGGCTGCCATCTGAAGCAGCTGTGGTGGCAGCACATCAGCCTCCATAGACAGGTACCAGAAATCTCCCATTGGACAACTCTTGTGTCTTTAGTGTTCAGCTCTGGCTCTTCACCCTATAGAACTGGGGTCTCTCAGGCATAGTGGCTGTAGTCTAGTGCACTAGAGCCCAGCTGCCTCCATCCTGCCAGCTTTTATATTATCTCCACCTCTGCCATTTTGTATTAATACCCTTCAACTCAAATTTAGTCTAGACTAGAACTGGCTGCTAGAAATATAACTCAACTCAGTGAGCCACATATGTAATTTTAAATTTCCTAGTAGCCACAATTCAAAAAGATACAATGAAACTAGTAAAATTAATTTTAATAATATTCTTATTTAATTCAATATATCCAACATATTAGCATTGCAATATGTCATTAAAAAATTAAGATGTTTTGCATTTTTATATGTCTTTGAAATACAGTGTTGTATTTTATGCTTACAGTGCATTTCGATGCAGACTAGCCACATTTTAAGTGCTAAGTAGCTACCATATTGAACATTATAGCTCTTGACGTTTGATATCCATAGGAAGTCTGAGGTAGAAAAGAGACTCAACAAAGTGCAGTTGTTTTCTTTGTAAAAAAATTAACCAGTGAATCCAATGCCTTTCAAAGTTATACACCATTCAGATTTTTCTATTTAAAAAAAATCATAAAAAAAGACAGATGCAAATAAATGCCATGCTAGAGATGCAGATCTAACTGCTATGGAAATATAAAGATCAAAATTTCTGAGGAGAAATGGAAAATAAGAAGTTTCAGGCCCTGACCTAAAATTTGAAAGATGAGTGTTGAGAGAGGAGAGCTGGGCTAGAACAGGAGATGGGTAAATCCTAACCCAGCGCATCATCAGAGCAAAGTTTCAAAAGCTTCAACTTGTATAATATATTCATAGAAGAGCAAGTGATCCAGCCTGGGTGTGCTGCATGGGAAAATATAGAAAAATATGTAAAGCAGGCTGAAATTGGAATTCAGCGCCTAGGTGTTCGGACCTGACCTTGATAAAAAGAACAGAACTGCTTCCTTATCTTTGTTTTTGGACAAATTAGGGCTGCCTAATATCATTATGAATCAATATATATTGTACTCTTCTAGGTTATTTTCCTTTCAATTTTCTAAGCTTATAACACCCTTCTTCTATTGTGTTCTGACAATGTCAGCAGTGGGTCTAGCCAATAGTTTTATCCTGTCCTGAGTGCCTGTGCCCTTTAAATTTTATCTGAAAGGAAAGAATCAGGCCCATGATTAAGCCCTTATTTCCTAGGGAAAAATAACAATTTTATCCAGAAAAATAATGATCTTATCTGGGAAATAAAGTAGTAAAGAATAAAAATTTAGGAGTTATTTTAAAATTGACTCTATATATAAATTATAATTTTTCATTTTATTATGACTTTACATTATTTCTATCCTAGCCAGTTTAATTCTAGAAATTGTTATAAAATATTGTGATACATAAAGAATGAGATTATGGCAGATTCCTGGCCCCAGGAAGTTAGCAACTTGATAACTGCTAGAGTAGGGAGAGATAGCTATAGTTTATTGACTACAGGAACATGCCAAGCACTAAGTTTTTTGCATATATAACCTATTTATTTCCCACAATAACTATATGAGTTAGATATTATCATTTCTTAGATTAATGATATGGCTTTGGTTCTGAAGTTTATACATTCAACAAATAATTTTAAATTTTAAAATTAATTTTTAAATAAATAACATATATGTTCAAAAATACTTGTTGGATAAAACAATGTTTAATGACTTATACAAGGACATACTTGAACTACTTGGCAGACACAAAATTGAACCCAGATCTCTGATCCAAGGACTACAATCCTAAACATGTTTTATTGACTGTCTGTATCATGGTGCATAAAAAACAATAATGACTCAAATGAAGAGGTGATTGTTATTTGATAAATTTAGACTTTTTATATAATTATGTTTGCAAACTTAACTCAGCACTAGGCACACAAAAACCAACCAGTTGATATTGGTCATTATTACTAATATAATTTATATTATTGATTAATAAGATAAGCCTAGCCAAAATATTAAGCAGTAAAATTTCTATTTAAAAAATTGATTACTATGTTAGAATTCACCAGATGACTATAAATTCTTCGCTTTACTTTGGAATAAAAGAGCTCTAGGGAGAAGGATCTATGTGAAATGGATATAGAGGCTTTGTATCTGCTGCAGAGACACAGAAAGGGTAAGAGCCAAGGCATTCTGAGGAAGGAAAGTTCAGAGTATTTGTTTTTCTTTTCCCCAGTCTCAGATTTCCAGAGGCCCCAAACATAAGCAAAAAAAAAAAAAAAAAAAGAGTTGAAAGGTAGGTTTAGATGAACGTGACTCATTTGTTCAGAGAAAAAGGTCAAGTTCCAAATAATAGAAAAGAAGTACCCTTGAGGAGAGGGTAGTTGGAGAAGGGGCCCAGGTTGGGTCAGGTTTTTAAAGTGACATGGAAGCAACTTTCCATAAGATCAGAAAAGCCAGATAGAAATGTTGATGGCAGAGAGAGCTTAAAACCAAGTAATAATTCAGAACTGATCAGGAAGCCCATGACAGAAGAGAATGATACAGTCTCATTTCCTAATTAGACAAACATCAAACTTGAATATTCAATGTTCTGTCAAAAGATATTAAGATTAAGCTTTTAAAAGTACACAAACCAAAATAAACAATATTAAAGATAAAAATCCTCATGGTGTTATTAGGTGGTGTTTTTTGTTGTTGTTGTTTTAAAAAAAGAAAATCGAAAGACAAAAGCAAAGATATATTGAGGCTACTCTCAAACTGTCTATCAGCAAAGAATAAGGAAATAAGAGGCAGAAAATAAATATAATTAATGAAGAAGGGATGATATCCACACCTCTGACTCCTAGAAAAGTTACTTAAAAGCCTAATTCAAAAGGAATCATGATAAATAGAAACATTTACCCAGAGAAAAATTATTACTGCTAAAAGCACTTCCTAGTAAGGAAATATTATGTAACAAAGTATCTAAGGGTGTTAATTTTGGAAAGTAATTTATTAAGGTAAAAAAAAAAGTAATTTATTAAGGAACCCAAAGAAGAGGATCTCTTAGTTAATCTTGAACCAACTGAAATTTGAAATAGATTTTTCCCACAGACTTAGAAACAATTTATTTTAAAAAATTTAAGCATCTTACAAAAGTAAAACACCTATTCCCTTTTTTTTTTTCTCTCACTTAAAAACTACCCAGCAAAAGTTAAATTAATCTCCATGGACTAATGAAGGGTGATGACCCTTTGTGCAACCCAAGCCTGCAAGATCATAGCCAATATAGGAAGCAAGTACATTTAAGCTCTTCTCTAGATGCTCTAAATTTTATTTTTCTGTTCTTTTTAGGGGAGATGGAATTTGGAGAACTCTGAGTGATGTTTTATTTGTGTGTTAAATATGAGGCTAATACCACACCAATAATTGTTGGAATGCAAATATAGCATTATTAATTTTTCCAGGTGTCTAATAACCAGAAGGATAGAAAGAGAGGTATGATGCTACTTGTTTCCTTACTTAAAATCTTTGTCTCTGCCTCCTCCAGGAACTTGAGTCTATTTTTTCTCGTTAATTACACTTCAAAAATTATTTCCCTCATTTTAATTGTCACTAAAATGCACAGAAAGAATCTTCACCAGACCAAAGTGTAGAGATGGAATTTGTGAACAGTACAATCAAATTATGTCACTTATTCATCATTAGCATTGACACGAGTAGGAGGAAAATACATGGGTAAGGACAGAAGTGTGCATGGGGCCAAGGGGTGGAAAGAGACAATTTCAGACATGGTGATATTTGACCTGAGTCCTCAAGGAAGAACTTATTCTTTATTACAGAATGGTCTTTCTTTAGCTGAAAAAGTCACTCATTTCGACCTTGTGTTTGAGCTAGAATTGGGACAGGGAGGAGAACCAAGAAATCTCTTCAGCCCTTAGATTAATGAATTGCCACAACAGATTTTGCAGACTAGCTTTTTCTGGCTACCAAATATTATCAATAAGAATTTAAGGAGGTCAAGAAGGCATGGGAAGGAGTTCCTACCCAGCACGTGCACAAGAGCAGAAGACGAGAATTTACTTCGCTCCCCTAGGATCTTTGTGTAGCTAAATTGCTGAGCACATTTTGAATTGAGTATAGAGGAAAAGGAAGCCAGGAAAGTGAGATGGGGCCAAAATGTTGATCTTGAGCTCCAGGAAAGAATGTTTAGTCTGTCAGGAGTGGGGAGTGAAGATTTTTTTTAAAGCAGAGACTTCACATAATCAACTACCTGTAGTCACCATGTGGACAAAATAGAGAATCCCAGAATTAATGCTAGCAACTAGGAAAAAATGTAATATAAGAAGGGAAGCTAAAAGTTAGTGTTCAGGTAATTGATTTTTTTCCTTGGTTCCCATTTACAACTTGAAATTTCTTAAATCTGCATAACTGGCCATATCTTCTCCTCAATTCTCCAAATATTAGTTCAAATATTAATTTATAAAAAGTTCTAGAACTCCTTGTCTGTTCTTTCTTTAATTGCAGGAATCCCAGCTATGTGTAAATTATTCTTGTTTTAGGACTTAGACAAGTTCAGGACAGGTGAAGTAGGAACGAGTAATCTATTTGTATGAAGAAAATAAACTGCAGGTAAGACTTTAAAGGAAATAAGAGCAGGCACACAAGATTGGCAACACCCTCATTATTAGAGGATTAGGTGATTTGGGTACAGCCTTCCTTCCCTCTCCCTGTGAATTAGTCTTAATCCCAGGGAGAGAGAGAGATACTGGCAAATGGCTATAGAGCCTGAGGTCCATCAACTCTCTCAGCACGTGAAGCGGTTTCACACAGCTCACAGAGCAGCTTCAGCTGTAACATCTCTTTGGCACTAAAATTTCAGTAGATGGTTAAACAATAAATCTGAAATACCCAGGAAAACTCTGTAGTAGAATGCAGAAAATGAGTCTGGTGTCTTTGAAAATGAGAATAGGCAATAGGGTGTACACGAACACACAGAGAGGCACAAAAGTCAAGCTTTAGATGGCATGTAGTACCTCAGGTAAATCACCTACCAGCTTTTTGAGCACCTACAACCAGGTTGTTTCAGGAAAAAATAGAAAAAGAAAAAAATGGTAGGTAGGTACTGCAGCCAAAATACCCTACTCTAAACACATATGAGTACCGTAAAAAGAATCCTAGAAATAGCTAGCGAAAGTAATTTTAGTAATGGGAAATATAGCTAAAAGAATAATGTTTGTTATTAAAATATAATCCTACATTAATTTCTAGGCTCATGTGGCCTGGCATTAAGATTGTATAAGTAATGGGTGGTATATAGTGATATGAATGTATGATTTCCCCCTTTTTCTCTACCCTTAAACTCCTTAAAGCTCAGTTATGAATCCCAAATGATACCTAGCACAGTGCCTCATACATGATAGGTATGCAAGTATGTGTTGAGTGAATGCCTTTTTCTTCTACACATTTCTTCTCTACCAAGCACTCACATCTATATACAAACCCTACCAACACAATAAATCACATTAATTCAAATTTTACTTACATAGAAATTATAACAATAGGGTTTCATAAAATTTTGTCCTGAAAAAAACCCAAGCACTTTCAAATTTATTTTCTTATTTATAAATCACAATACTTTTCTTAGGTAGTAAAAGTAGTCATTGTTAATTTTATATTACAAATGAAAATTTATTATCAGTAATTTTAATTATTTTTAAAATTTATATAATACTTGTTTCAATCCTGAAATAGAAGTAAAAAAAAAATTAAATAACTTGACAGTAAATGTTATGCTGATTTCTCTAAAACGTGCTATATTCTTGAATGTCCACAATAATTCTGATTATGCTTCCTTTGAAAAATATTTAGAGGGGTTAAATCTGATTTTAAAAGGCATATGTATGGATGTAGCCGAGGGTCTTTTTTTCCTTTGGTAAAGTAGTTAGAGTTCTTTTTTGATAAATAAAAAAAGCAAGAAAGTACATTGGCAATTCCAATGAGTGTCTTTAAATATTAGCTCTGCTGATTTCTAAAGAAGCCAGTTAGTGCCATATTATGCCTTTATTCTCTCAAAGGAGAGCAGTCTTGCACATATAAAACATATCTCCCTCAAAGACCACCTAATGTTTTACAACCACGATTTTTTTTAAAAAAAAAAAAAGGCCTAAGGTAGTAACATTATATGAACGAATATCTTAAGCAAAAATGAAAATTCTATACATGAGCAAATTTGCATGCTTTTTATTTTTGCCTGTAATAGTAGCCATTTAGTACTATGGAAAATGTATATACATATATACATACATTTCTCCTTAAAATAATATCCTAAGAAGTTTTTCAAAATAATATTTGCTGGAGAGGGAATACTGATGAGGCTTGAAACAGAGTGACAGAAAAATCTACTAATCTCCTATCAGGCAGAGAGTTAAATAACAGTGTTATTAGAGACTTTGATGATTTTGGAGGCAAATTTAATAATGATATAAATCAAATGTTAAAATAATCCTCTAAGGAAACTTACTTCATTTGGGAGAAAAATAAAGTTTCACCAGTTACCATAGTGAGCTGATATTATTGCAGTTGTTTTTATAAGTTGTTGCTATGACTTTTTTGACTTTTGGGCTAAATTCTACTTCAAATACAACAGATGGCAACAATTACACTTCTGTAATTTTTTTCTTGAATAACTAAACAGAGCACAATAAAATAAACAGGCTTATACACTAGAGAGTTTTGTCTTGTTTCATATTTTATTAAAACTAAAAGTGAACAAAGTAACTCAAACCAAATATGAGACATCCACGTATTCCAAACTTTATCCACAGATTTTAAAATATTAAAATATTCAACTTTTACTTCCCTCATGGTTTCAAGAGGACTAAAACAAAAGGGAACAAAAATATTGTGAAGAAGAAAGTTTGCAACATTGGCAACTCAAATCTGAAGCAAACGTTAAAGGCCTAGGAGAAAGTTCCTCTGTATCTGTCTCATTTGCTAGAAAATTTGAGAAACCTGATTTAGGTGGAATTAAAATCTGGAAAAAAATCTTATAATGGAATTTTTATTCCAAACATTTTCAAATTTATTTCTTAATATTATATGATATCTCTCCATACTCTGGATTTTTCTTCTCATGACCTCTCCAAAAAAAAAAAATTGGGGTAATTTTCAAAATTTAAACTCAAGTGTATATAAAAGCCAAATTACAATCACTGTCCACAGAGCATATTTTTAAATAAATTGATTTTATAAGGATTATTTACTGAAAATGGCGTAGTTGATGGAAAACATGCTCTAACAAATAGAGCATCTAATTTGATGTTAGGGAACAGAGTTGCGTTTTCAGATGTTTAAAATAATGATATGTGTCCTTAGGTAAATGATTTAATTGTCATTCTTTATTTTTCTTATTCTAGTAAATGAAGACTGAATTCTCTAACAAGATAGTATGTTGACATATTATAATTAGGTAGGTACGTTAATTCAGCATAATAATCCATGTTAATACTACTAGTCATTGTGATTTCACTGGCATCGATGAGTCTTTAAAACAGTGTGTGGAATGGTTTCTAAAGTGCCAAGCTGCCTTTTTAAATGATCTCATCATGATTTCATTCTTTGGTTAACAACTTGAGTATTTGATGGAATAAAGTGTTCTGATTGAGCAATACCCAAAATATTTGCCTATGAAATTTTTATTTTATTTTAAAAACAAATTCTGCAAAAATTCAGCAAAATGACTAAAGATCAGCAAAACAAATTTTAGTAACGGTTAAATATCTCAATGGTTAAATATCTAATCGTTCTAATAATTGATACTGTAAAACCAATTAATTATTAGGTATTGTAGACTAGCAGCCACCGATCCTAGCACAAATAGACTGGTTTCATATTTGTGAAGTTTCCTTACTATAAAAATAACAATTGACAATTATTTTTTAAATTTGAAAAACAAGAAAGAGTAAAATAAAGAAAATAATAAGCATTTATAATGCTCAAAAACTTACATTTCTACTATCCATCCTTTCACAGTTGTTTTTGTTATAATTGCTCGTTCGTTTGCTTGTATGTCCAGGAAGTCCTCTATTTATATGTTCTGCATCCTGGAAATGTATTAAAAGTCAGAGACAAAAAAATATTTAAATTTTTACATATTACATGTAAATAAATCAGGTTATATTCCCCAAAAAATCAATTTCATACATGCACATGTGCACAACACGAACACATGACAAAGCCTACTTGTTACAGTCCAAATGGGCCCCAGCTTACCTGCCTGGCAGATGAGAATCTCCAGGTATACAGAGACCTCCAACAGGAAGAGCCTGCTGGGCCCCAACTGGCCATGCCCTCTTGACCAGAGCAAGCCTTCTAACCCCCTCGAACTCTTCTTCAGAGAACAGAAGCAGAAGCCCTTCAGCCCCTCTTGCCTGAATAAGCCGAGAGCCTTGGATGGGCAGTGGAAAGAAGGGGCTATTCTTCTCTTGCACACCTTCTAACCTAATGCGTTTCAACCAGCCTTGTACACCAACATGAGAGTCCCAACCTGACTACCTGTACACAAAGAAAAACAGTGCTATCTGCCACTCGGCTTACTCACACCCCACTTTCCATACTCCGCCACCTTGCCACCCTGTAGCCACATGCAGGAAATACAATAGGAGCAAAGCTTGAGTCATCTCTTCAGATTGTCAAAGGGCCTAAGAGTCATGGGCTTCATGGAGAATTTACATTCCTCAGCAAACTGGACAAGAGTATCAGAAGAGCAAGACAGCCTGGCAGGCTAGGTAAAGGGTTTATCTCTGAGGCATGGGATCAGCAAGACCCCAGACCAGCTGAAACTCACTGTCAAGGCTGTGGAAACCTGCCCTTTCCTGGTGCTGTGTCATGTAAGGCTTCAAAAGCATTGTTCAAAAACTCAATTCTGTACAAAACCGTACATGTAAATTAATCATATACATGTGTAAGGTATAGAAACTCCATATAAGTTTGTATATTGATCTATATACATATATATGTGCATACATGCATATCTGCATATATATGTATATATATGCACGTTTGATTGTAACATTGGACTATGTGAGCTTATTTTTTTTAATATTTGTTTTCTCATGTTGCACATTGCCTTGTTTTAAGTTACTATTATTTTTCACAAAGGAGGGGCTTGAGGTATACATAGCTCTATTTTTAAAAATTTTTATTTCTTCTCTACCACTATCCATCAACTATTTGTTTATTTGCTCAATAAACATGATATATAATGGTATCAGAATTCTTAACCTGTACTTTAATGAGAAATAACTTTAACTACTTTATTAACTACAGTGATTATGTATAGTTACTTTAGTACTTATAGTCTACTTATTTCTTAAGGTACTTAGGAAAATTTTTCTCCCACTCCTTTCAGTGATGTTATACATCCAACAAAGATTCTTTAAAAAAACAAACAAACACACATTTATATACCCTTCACCCATTTCTCAACCCCCAACTCTTGCAACCACCAATCTGTTCTATGAGCTTGTTTATAGATTCCACATATAAGAGTATTCGTCATACTCTAGCTTATTAGCATAATTCCTTCAAGGTCCATCCATGTTGTCACCAATGGCAAGGTTTCATTCTTTTTAGCAGCTGAATAACATACATATATATATACATACACACACACACACACACTTTACCTATTCATCTATTATATCTTCGCTATGGTAAATAATGCTGCAATGAACATAGGGGTGCAGATATCTTCTTGCCTTAACGTTTTTGTTCTCTTCAAATAAGTACCCGAAAGTGGAATTGCTGAATCATATAGTAGTTCTGTTTTCAATTTTTTGAAAAACCTCCATACTGTTTTCCACAGTGGCTGCATCAATTTACATTCCCACCAGCAGTGCATAAGGGTTCCCTTTTCTCCACATTCTCATTGCTTGTTATTTCTTGTCTTTTTGAAAATAACCATTCTAACAGATGTGAGGTGACATCTCGGTGTGGTTTTGATTTGCGTTTCTCTGATGATTAAAAATATCCAGCATCTTTTCATGTCTGTGGCCATTTGTTTGTCTTCTTTGGGAAAATGTCCATTTATGTCATCTACCCATTTAATTGGATTATTTGCTTTTTTGCTATATGAGTTATTTATATATTTTGGATATTAACCCCTTATGATTTGCAGATATTTTCCTCCATTCAGTAGGTTACCTTTTCATTTATTGATGATTTCCTTTGCCATACATAAGCTTTTTAGTGTGATGTAGTCCTACTTATTTGTTTTTGCTTTTGTTGCTTTTTTTGGTGTCTGATCTAAAAAAAAAAAAAAAATCATCACCAAGACCTACGTCAAGGAGCTTGTGACTTATGTTTTATTCTAGAAGTTTCACGTTCAAGCCTTATGCCAAAGTCCTTAATTTGAGTTGATTTTTATGTATGGTATAAGATAGTAGTCCAGTGTTATTTTTTTTTTCGTATGGCTGTCTAGTTTTTGCAGCACCATTTATTGGAGAAACTGTCCTTTATCCATTGCATGTTCTTGAATTCTTGTCATAAATTAATGACCATATATGTGTATTTTTATTTCTGGGTTCTCTGTTCTCTTCCATTGAGCTCTGTGTCTGTTTTTATGCCCATACCATGCTGTTTTAATTACTATAGCTTTGTAATAAAGTTTGAAATCAGGGAGCATGATACTTCCAGCTTTGTGTTTCTTTCTCGAGATTTCTTTGGCTGTTTGGGTTTTTATGTAGTTCCATACAAATTTTAGAATTGTTTTATTTCTTTGAAAATGCCATCAAAATTTTGGTAGGAATCACATCGAATCTGTAGGTTGTTTTGGGTTTTATGGACATTTTAAAAACTGATTCTTTTAATCCATGAGTATGATATATCTTTTCATTTATTTGTGCCTTTTTCAATTTCTTTTATTAATGTCTTGTAGTTTTTAATATAGGTCTTTTATCTCCTTGGTTAAATTTATTCCTAGGTATTTTCTCTTTGATGCAGTTGTAAATAGGACTGTTTTCCTTATTTTTCTTTCTGATGCTTCATTATTATAGAAACACAACAGATTTTTGTGTATTGATTTCTTGTTCTTCATTAACTGAATACATTTATTAGTTCTAACAGTTATTTAATGGAGTCTTTAGGATTTTCTATATAAAACATTATGCTATCTGTAAATACTGACAGTTTTACTTCTCTCTTTTCAATTTACATGCCTTTCATTTCTTTTCTTGCCTAATTTTTCTGGCTCATACTTCCAATACTATGTTGAATAGAAGTGGTGAGAGTGGGCACCCAGTCTTGTTCCTGATCTTTGAAAAAAGGCTTTCAGTTTTTCACCGTTGAGTGTGATGTTAGCTGTGAACTTGTCATATATGACCTCTACTATGTTGCAATATGTTCGCTCTACATCCACTTTATTGAGAGTTTTTATCATGAAAGAATGTTGGATTTTGTCAAAAATTTTTTCTGCAACTATTGAGATTACCATGTAATTTTTGTCCTTCATTTTGTGGTGTTTCACATTGACTAATTTGCAGATGTTGAACCACCTTGCATTCCTAGAATAACTCTTACTTGATTGTGGTGTATAATTCTTTAAATATATTATAGAATTTTGTTGAGTATTATTGTATCTATGTTCATATGGGATATTGGCTTGTATTTTTTTTCTTGAGTTACCCTTGTCTGGTTTTGGTATTGGGGTAATGCTGGCCTCATTAAATGAGTTTGGAAGAGCTCCTTCTCTTCTATTTTTTGGAAGATTTTGAGAAGAATTGGTATTAATTCTTCTTTGAAAGTTTTTAGAATCCACCAATGAAGCCATCTAGTCCTGGACTTTTATATGCTGGGAAGTTTTTCACTACTGATTTTATTTCCTTACTAGTAATCCATCTGTTTTTATTTTCTATTTCATCATGACTCAGTCTTGGTAGGTTGTACGTTTCCAAGAATTTATTCATTTCTTCTAGGTTGTCCAGTTTATTGATTTATATTTGTCCACAGTAGTCTCTTATGATTCTTTGTATTTCTGTGATATCAGGTGTAACATCTCTTCTTTCATTTCTAATTTTTTATTTGAGCCTTCTCTCTTTCTTCTTTGGTGAGTCTAGCTAAAGGTTTATCAATTTTGTTTATTTTTTCAAAGAATCAGCTCTTAGTTTCATTAATCTTCTTTATTTAATCTTTTTTGGTCTCCGTTTCACTTATTCTGCTCTAGTCTTTGTTATTTCCTTCCTTCTACTGACTTTGGGCTTTGTTCTTTTTCTAGTTCCTTGAAATATAAAGTTAGTTTGTTTGAGAGTTCTTGTTTCTTGAGGTAGACATATATTACCATGAAATTTTCTCTTAGAACTGCTTTCGCTAATCCCACAAATTTTGGTATGTTATGCCTCCATTTTTCTTTGCCTTGAGGTACATTTTTTTATTTCTCTTTTAACTCCTTTTTTGATCCATTGGTTGTTCAGTAGGATATTGTTCAATTACCACATTTGTGAATATTTCAGTTTTCTTCATGTAATTAATTACTAGTTTGATAGTATTGTGGTTGAAAAAAGGTGTCTGATATGATGGCAATTCTCTCAAATTTATTCAGACTTGTTTTGTGGCCTCACTTGTATTAAAACTTTTATCTTTGAATCATCATGGCATCCAGGGGAAATTTTATTCCTATAGGTTACATTAAACCGAGAGAGAGAGAGAGAGAGAGAGAGCAAGCGCAAGCACTATTGGAAGAGGGTAAAAGTACCCACTTAAATATTTTTGATATCCCAGGATATGGTGGGATGAAACAGTTCCAAAACTATTTTCAGAAGAATTACACAGGAACACTTAGATAGGATTTAGAGTTAGGAAACCCAAGTGAGTTCAAAATCTTTCGAGCTTTTATTGGACACAAGATCTTAGAACAGATACTTAAGTTCTCTTTTCCTTGCCTTTCTTAATATTTGTCTGTGGATTAAATCAATTTATAATCTATTCCTTCTTCAATACTTTTAAAATACATGTGGGAGTAGATGAAGACAAAATAGGCCAGAAAAAAAATGAAGAGAGAACAGAGCAGAGAACAAACAAATGATCATAAGTGATCTCTGGGGGAAAGTAGCCAGAGAGATGAGAGAAGTAATACTGAAGTGGAGGGAGAAAAGGATTTCAGGAAGGAGAGAGGTGGTCAAGGATCAAATGTGTTGGAAATGTCAAGAAAGAAAAAAACAGAAAATTGTCTCTTGTCATTTTACTTCAGTAAAGAAAGTAGAAGCCTGATCATAGCAGATGTGACAATTACACACTATTCTTTTTAGGAGGAAAGATTAGGGATGGCATATGCTAGCCAACTGACATCTGTATTTCTCTTCTGAATATTAAAAGAGGACCTGGGATCTTCATTTAATTAATTAGTCATTTCCTTTATTCAAAAATTTCTCAACAGAATTCATAGAAGCTGCCCCTACACGAAAGAAGCTCCATTGTATACAGTTGTGTCAATCACAACTCAGCATTATGAGTACAAAAGAGGCAAACAGTAAACTCCTCAAAGATATGTGACTTTTTCATCTATGCAGCTCCAGAAACTATTATAGGCGAGACTTTCTGAGTGTTCGATAAATGCTTAGAGCTCAACATCATCATAGTCCTCTAGGTCACTAACGGTACTAAGAAAAGCTCAAGGAAGGGTTTGGGGTTTTCAGTGGCAGGGAGAGGGGAGTGGTGTTTGTTTTGTTTTTATTTTAGGCAGATTTACATTTGTATATATACAGAGGAAAATGAAGCAACAAGGAAAAACATGAAGATGAAAATGAGAGATTACTGTTAGACTAAAGATCACCAAAGAGGTGACAGAGGATGGGATCCAGGATCCAAGTGGAAGGACAATTCTTTCCACTGAAGGGAGGGGTTCAATGGAGATAAGAATATATGTAGATGCAGATAAATGTCTATGTGACTGAGAGTGGGAAGGGTGGAAGAGTGAGACAGGAAGGAATTTGAAAGTTTCAATCTATGAAGTAGTCGGGTTATCTGCTGAGTGTGAGGAGAGGAAATGACACAGTCTGACTTGAATAAAGCTGTGATGGTGGAGTAGCTGTTGGGGGTAATGGGCTGTTTGAGATAAGTGTATGAAAGCAGTTTGTACATTGTGAAGGCTTGTACAAACTTAGGTTCTTAATACAGTCTATGTAAGTGTGGTCATATGATGTAATTTAAGTGCAATTGTAATGAGAAACTGTTTATTAATTTAAATATATAAGGACCTTTAAAGACTAAAAGAAAGGAAAAAAACTAAAATAATAAATTTGTAAACCTGTGAGCATAAAATCACAAAAAGAAAGAAAAGGAACAAAATACTGGGGAAAATTCTTCAAAAGTATCAGGAATTAACTAATAATATAAGCTAACAGTGTCACTATTTCTGCCTTTCAAATCGGCAAGTTGTGCTCTATCAAAATCATCACATTGGTAATAACATGTTCCTCTAATAAAAAGAAAAAGATTAAAACTAAAAATGTTCTAAAGAAAAAAGCAATGTAAAAAAATCACTTGAAACTCAAACACGCAAATATTCACTATTTAAATTTCACTATATCTGCTTTTAGATTTTTTCCTGTGTACATACTTATATGTTTTTGCCCAGATTTAGAAATTCATAGAAGTATCACATATATTTTTCTAAAATTTCTTCTTTCACTTAATATACCATGAACATCTTTTCATGTTGATAAACATCCACACAATTATTATTAATAGCTATTTACCATCCCAAAGTAATAAAAAATATATTTAATAAAATGTCTTATGCATATTTTAATTATTTATAATTGTTACATTTTATTCCAATTACAAAACATTCCTTCAAGGAACACATTTCTACATAACATCTTGGTGCATCTGTATAATTATTTTTATAAGGAAAAAAAATTTTAAGTGAAATTTTTGAGTCAAAGACTTTACCTATTAAACTCTTTGAAACAAATGTCAAGAAAGATTGTGCCAGTTTGTTCTCCTATGAGCAGCATGTGTAGTTTTTATTTTCCTACAGCCATGCCAACACTTGGCATCACCCTTTAATCCTTGCCAAGCTAATAAACAAAATATGCTGTTACTACTTAGTTTGCATTTCTCTAAATACAAGTGAGATTGTAATTTAAGAAAAAAAAAACATTCTTTGATGGTCCTGTGTGTTTTTTTCTAAATTGCTTATTAATAATCTTTGTCTACTATGGTAAATATTTTAATAGTGATGATATTCTGTGCTAGCATCGTCTATTATTGGTAAAGTTGCGAATCCATTAATTCTTTCCTTAGCTGTGTCTCATATGCTTAATGCTGGATGCGGTGACTGCCTGGATTTCACACCACTTCCCTTGAGGATGGGATTAGTGTGTTCTATGTGTACAGAGTTGAAAGCCATTTGATCTTTGGTGTCCGGAGGGCACACAATGGCAGGAAAGTGCTAACTCATATGCATGTGTGCTATATATTTCCCAGACTCTGTTCAGACATGGACTTTCATTAAAGTTATATCACCTCCTAAAAGAGAAGGTAGATTCATGCACATGTGGGTGGAACCGATGTATGCTGCTTTTAGACTTAACCCCCAATATGTCTCTTGAACACACTTTCCTTTATCTTCATGACTAGGACCAAGAATCTAAGATGGCATAGTCACACTGATGGAAGGAGGTAGAATTCTTGAGTACTGCTTTCAAGAGTCACTCAATCTGCTTCAGACTGCAATGATAATAAGCCACTAAGATTTGTTATAGCAGCTAATATTATTTACTCTGAATAATGGAAACTAGATGACTTAGCTTCTCCCAAACCAAGTTGTAACCTATAACTGAACCAAGTACAATATACCATAGACACTAAACTTTTAGAAGAACATTTGGGGAGGGGGCAGAAGAGAATACAACAAACACAGTAGTAGACTTAGAACATTCTCTTAGAGGACCAGAGAACTGTTTAAGGAAAATCATGTATAAGTCCTCAGAAACAAGTTGGGGAACATAGGGGATAGCCATATAGAACATGAGAGTGGATGTCCCAAACTGACCTTAGAATATGAGCTCATGCCTTCACACATGGATCTTATTTTTTTTTAAGTTAGATCGTGCTTTGAAAGGAAAGACAGGTCCATGGATGTTATATTGATACTAATTGGGACAGGCTCAATATACATATGAGGCCACCTCAAGATTCAGGACTGATAAGCTGTGGCAGACACTAGAGAAGCAAGGCAACCAAGGAAGACGCTGCTAAATTCTAGAAACTTAAGGATTTACAAAGATGCATTAGGGGTGCCCCTGGAGAAATATGAACCATAATTTGACCACACAACGGTGAAAGTGGAAGTCTTCAGGAACATAAAAATAGAGTTGTGGAAATTTTGTGAGTCTCCACTCTTGAGGATTTTTTGTGGTTTAAAAGCTACAAATTTATCTGTTTTTGGTTTATGGAAGCTTGCATGCCTTACAATAAGCCTTTTACTGTGCAATATGCCAAATATACTATGGCAATATGTGTTTAAATTTGTACACTATAACTTGGATGTACAAAAAATGCACTTTTATAATTCAAAGATGATGTCATTTGTCTTTAGTTTCCATTTCTACTCAGTAGATTAAAAAATTTTTCAAATGCTTTCAAGGGAGCTTGGTCCTTTTAAGGTCAAGAGTTCCTCTGCGGTATTAGTAACTCACATTTTTCATTACATAAACTCATTGAATTTTTAATTATTCCCTTCCTCATTCTTCCTGCTTTCCTCCCAAGGGAACATATGACCTCAAGGAATTAAGCTACTTTCTTCTATAGTCAAATTTAACCCACTTAGACACTGCGAATTCTTTGCCCATATTTGCTGAGATGCACTCGGACCTCCCTGGTTCATTTGGTCTCTGGGCTAGAATCAGATACTGAAGTACAATGCCACTCCGTAGTTCCAAGACACACTTCTCTGCACCTCCCTCATACAATCTGGTTCTTTCGAACACTTCTGTGTCAGCCAGCAGGGCACAGGAAACTACTGGGTTGCCTAGACACTATACTCAGGCTATGGGGATATGAGACTACTGTCTCAGTCCTGCTCACCTAGACATTTGCCTCAACCAATTCTAATTTACTGCCCTGCCTTCTCATTCTCAAACCACATGGGGTATAATGCTCAGAATTTCCCATGGTATACTCAGAGATGAACAGCAAACTTGCTTTTCCTAGATTCTCCTGAACCTTGTCTCTTCCCCCAGAGAAGGAAGCAGGGCCTTCAATTTTTATCCCTGACTCAACCCCTGATTCGTCCTCTCTTTCTCTCTAGCTCCACCTCCCGGCATGAGAAGGGATTTCCATTTTCCATGCCTGTCGGATAAAAATTTCTCTGATGATATATTCTTCTTAAATGAAAATGAAATGAAATTTAGTCTCAGAATAGCAAATAGCTTGAGGCACTGTAGATGAAATAAGGGCTTACTCTCACTATAGGAAGTGGCTTCTCCATGGCTGCACACTGAATTGTAAAAACACTTGTAGTATCTTTCCAAGGAAAATAGATATCTACATTCCTACCTTCATACAGGCAGAGTGAACAAACTGAAATGTTCCCATACTGAGATGTTCCAAAGTGTTATCCTGAGCAAATTCATAAGCAAAGGCTTAGTGAAAGGGGTCAAATGCAGTTACCATAACATTCAGACAAATCAAAGTAGGACAATGGAATAAACACCTGACTAAATTGTCACAGAAATTTTTTTTATGATATTTAAGGATAATCAATCCTTTGTGAAGAAAAAGAACATACTATATAACCTTTTATAATTTTGGAGGGTTTAATAAAATTTATAAAAATATAGGATATGGGTTCAGTCATTCTCAGCATATTCAGAAGTCTTTGAAAATCTAAGGTAAATCTCCCCTTTTGATATTTTTATAGATATATACTTGAATTGGGTAGATATATTTGACAATTTAAGATTCTTGAGGTCAGTAGCAGCAAAATCAGGTAAATAGTCCTGCTTGGTAATAGTGCCTTAATTTACAGTCCTCTCCAACAATTTTAGGCTTTCTTAATTTTTCTTGAAGGCACCTGTCTCAGGGTCTTTGCACATGCTGTTCCCTCTGCCTGAAATGCCTTTCACCGCACCATATCAGAGTTCACTCAAGTCTCTGTCCAAATGTTAGCTCATCAGAGAAGCATTTCCTGACCACTCTTTATAAAACAGAATGAATCTCCCTTCAATCTGTACTCTCTTGCCTCCTTTATTTTTCTTCAAAGCACCAATCATTACCAAACATAATAAATATGTATGTATCTGCATACTATTTTATCTACTAGAATGTAAGCTCCATGAAGGCAGAAACATGATCTGTTTTGTTCTTCTGTATTACTAGCACACAACAAATACGTGCAGAATACATGAACTAGACTATATCTTCCTGTAAATGCTACATATCTCATATACATAAGATCAAATATTTGCAGAGGATTTAAATATATATGGGAATAGTTGTAATGTGTTAAGATTATAAGTAGGTTATTTTTTAAACTATTGTTTAGAATTGTTAATAATGATAATTATGTGCATATTATAACTCGAGACTAACAGTATCTTCCCAGTCTTCAAAAGTGTTTTTGTGAGGATCAAATAATATGATAAAAAATGAAATTATCCTGAAAATGATAAAGATTTTTTATTAGTGGAGGATATTGTATTAAATATAATGTTATTCAGGTTAAGAATACATGGTAAAAGTGAGTTGTTAATATAATTAACAGCTAATAATGATACAGAATACAAGCAGATTTGGGGGTCTATGAATAGTCCAGGTTATCTTTCTGCACTTATTGGGTTACCTATCTTCTCTCTTTACTTATTAGAACATAACTTTCGTTAACATTTCCTTCCAGCTTTTTCTGTTTCTCAATATGTCAAATAGACTTCTAAATTATTTCCTGGATTATATATTCTCCAATTACTTCCTTAAAAACATGTCTCATATATAAAGGCAAACTATATATATTCTTCTAAGTATTATGACCTCTAAATTTTATTAAGCCATATTGCAGAATATAGGAAATCTTTTTAGATCGCATATTTAAAAGAAGAAACAGCTATCTTTATAATTAATGACAAAGTAATGCTTGAAGTATTAACAATGATATTAACCTATAATGTACTGAAAAAAAGAATAGGTTAAAATGTCAGATATGACAATATATTAGAGTGACATAACACCTTACTCTAGTTCATATGTGACTCCCCAGGGTGAAAGCAACCCCTAAGCTTGAATAACTTTTCTATAATTTTCTGCAGCTTCATATCATCTTAACATTTCTTATTTTACATTTAGGTAAATATTTTTTCTTCTCCAGTTTTCTTATCTGTTGAACACACTGGCCTCCTCTGAGAATACTTAACTAACAGCTATACAACTCATTATAGTATCATTTATGGCTTTGAATTCAAGCCCATAAAGCTAAGAAGTCAACTCTTACTTCTTAGAAATACAGGCTTACTCATACAAAGAGGTAAGATGCATAGCACAATCTTGTAGACAAATAATATATGCCCATAATCTAAAAAAAATGTGAATATTTTGTCCAAGTGTCATTTTTATAACAAGTACCTGGTATTCTAGTTAGGAACTCTTGGACCAATGCATAAGGTATTTAATGGAATTAGCAAAGTGCCAATTATGTGAAATGCACCTGGTGGAAAAGCATGCTCACCACTTCTCCATCCCTCCTTCGGTAGACAGACAACCCTTGATCTCATGTATCATGATCTGATATTATTTACTGAATGATTGATTTAACTTTTGCTTATTTTTTTCTTTTTGTGAGGTTAGCATATGCTTATTGAAGAAAATAGAAATACAAAAATATTGAGTAGCAATAAAACACAAAATATGAGTGTCCTCATCTCTAAAATAGGAATTATCCTGGTACCTACTTCATATGCTAGCCAAGAGGATTCAGTGAGTCAAAACATGTAAAGCACTTTTATTAGTGTTTGGTTTTGAGCAGTTTTTCAGTAAATGCTAAATGCGATGTATATTATTATTATTGTGATTATGTTCACATTTAGAGTACGTAAGATAGTTCCTGAACAAAATAGGCACCTAAATATTCAGTGAATTAATGGTTGGATAAAAGATGGGCTGTTCATGAGCCATATGGCTCTTTATTAATAAAGACAATTCCTGAGAGTATCAGGATGACTCTCAGTTTGGTCCAGAATTCTGACCATCTAGAAGTCAAATTTTAGTAACTCAGTCTCTAGTTCTATACACTTGTGTTCTAAGATGCTTTTGAATGGTTCTCAAGACACCCAGGAAACTCGAGTGGCACTTGAATGCTGTTTGCCCAGAATACAATTGAGAATAAACAAGAATGAATAAAAGTCATACCCAATTTGACATTCCTGCTGTGACCTCATAGCCCTATGGCTCTGAGTGTCACTTAAATCTAATGAATCTGTTTCCTATTTGTAAAATAACTGAGATAATATAAGAGATTCAAAGTGCCAAAAATATAGTGAGTATTCAAAAAAGGTATTTCCTCCTTTCAAGTGCACCATAGATATCAAAAACTCTCATCCCTAAACAGGTGGAGAGCAGCCAGAGGCAAAACGGATCTCTTCAGAATTATACTGTGCTAAGCTTCTTAACTATGAAACAAGGGAAAAGGTCTAGATCAATAGAGTCATGGGAACATTTGATTAAACCAAGCCTGTAATGCCAGCAGGGAAGTCTGCAGTACCAAGACATTTTGCTAATGTTAAAACACACTCAACTTTACCTCAGCCTGGGCCTGGCTAGGAACATCATTATATCAGATCTATACAGTAAGTCCTCATTTACCGTCATCCATTAAGTTCTTGGAAACTGTGACTATAAGCAAAACAATATATATAACGATACCAATTTTACCATAGGCTAATTGATATAAATGACAGTTAAGTTTCTACAGCATATTTCTGTCACAAAAACATCACCAAACTTCTAAATACCCAAAAATATTTCTAATGTTAAACATTGAAATACATGTGAACTAATACGTACATTAAGAAATATTAATAAAAATAAGAAATAATGATTTTCCAACCTGCTTATTCCAGTTCAGGGTAGCAGGTGGTTTGAGCCTCTCATGGCAGCTCAAGGTGCCAGGCAAGAGACACCACCCTGGACACACACCTTTCCATGGGCCACTAACATCCACACCCACACTCACTCAGATTGGGACAATGTAGACACACCAGTTCACCTCACATGCACACCTTTGGGATGTGGGAGGCAACTGGAGTACCCAGAGAAAACCCACACTGACATGGGGAGAACATACAAACTCCATACAGAGTGGCCCCAGCTGGAAAACAATTTTTTTTTCTCATCAATGTTATAACAAAATGACATGGAAGGAAATGACATTATTCGAGGACCTGCAGTACTGACATGGACATCCTCAGTTACTGCCAAACACTCATCTAACCAACTTACTTCTTTCTGTACTGTCATTTCTACACTGCCATGCTCCTTTTCAAAATTCATTTCCCACTCTTCCCTTCACAGTCAGCAATTTGTTTACTGGAGAACTTCATTCTGTTTAAATCAAACATCTTCATCGTCAACCTTTCCTTGCCTGCTCCTGCACCTGCATTTTTTAAGTAAAACCTGGCTCTCAGACATAGTTTCTGCCACAGACTTCCTGGGTGGTGATTTCTATTCCACGCCCTAGTCCTTTGCCCCTTCATGTTTATGTACAAAGTCTCTGTCCTTTGACATTTATGCCTGCTATCCTGATCAATTGACTAGGATATCCCCATATTCACTTATTATTTTTTTAACAGCTCATTCATAGTACTCTATTCCACCTGCCAAGTGCAAAGTTTGAATACTCTAAATGTTGATGCTCCTAAATCTGCTGTCTTTGGCTTATTATCTTCTTGCTCCATACCTTTGGTCTGCATACTAGCATATAACCTCAGGTCTCCAACTATAATTTATGTGCTCATGTCTCCTAACTCTATTTCTTTATTTCATATATTTTTGAGCTCCATACCCTATAGCTATTGATATTTCCATTCAAACATTCTACAGGCAGCTCACATTCAAAGGTTGAGAAATAAACACATGCCAACCCCATACCTTTAGTCACATATCTCAGTGATTGGCTTCACCACCACTCAGCTGCCCAAATCCTGCCAGTGAATGACATCTTGTCACATTCCTTCTTTTTCACTTTTAGAATCTGAGCAGCCACCATGTTCTGAGAACTGTATTTCTTGATTCTATCCACTTCACTCAATCTACTGACACTGACTTAGTTCAGGCTCTTGTTTCTTACATATATTGCTATAATATTTTTACAACTAGCTTCTTTACTTTTAATCTTAGCTCCTTTTCACATCTATTCCCATCAGTGCTAGGAAGAATCTAAAATACATTAGATTCTACCATTTTTCTGCCTATAATCTCTAACAGCTCTTCAAAGTTTTTTAGAAAATTCCAAACTCTTTAGCATGTACTATAAAAGCTTTTTCCAGTTGGCCCCCTTTATACCTCATTAAACTCCAGCACTTCATTGATCCACTTATATTTTCCAAATATACCAAATACCTTCTCGCCTTTAGATATGTCAGCATGCTAAAACTTATCTCACTGTACCATGTCTTTCTATCATCTAACATCCTGTCTCTTCTACCCAAGTCTGGCTAATTCCTATTTATTTTTCAGTACCCAGGCTAAAGATTCTACCTTTCAGGAATCTTTTTCCCAAGGCTCTCTCCTTACTATCTAGGCCACTACCCCACTCGGGGTTAGATGTCCTTCATAGCAGCTCTCCTAGAACCCTGTGCTTAATTTTAGTACGGCAGTAACCAGGGTATATTGAAATTGTCTGTTTACTTATCTGTGCCACAAACTCTCTTCTTCCTTCAACCTAAACTGCCAGTTCTTTGAAGTCAAGTCCCTTTCAGTCATCTCTGCAACCTTAATATAATGCCTAAAATTTGGTACATAAACATCTGATGAAAGGAAGAAGAGAAACAAAAGGGAAGAAGAAGGGATGGAGGCTGGAAGGTGTTGGAGAAGGTCATTAAGAAGACATAACTGCTGGTTTGACCCACAAGCTGGACCTGAGCAATCAGAGGCTCCTGAACCCCTCCCCTGTCCTTGGAATGTATGCTCTGCTTACTTCCCTCATATTAGAATCTGCCCAAGGATACTTGAAATAATAATGTGGAGTTGAGACTATTTGGATTGGATATGTGACTAAAACCAGTTAAGGCTCCCTGTATGCACAATGGACCCCAATTAAGGGCTCTATATGAACTTGAAGATTCTGATAGGCAGATGTGAAAAACTACTAGTCTTGTGGTCACCCAGGACAAACCTGATAAGTTCCTCTGCTTATTAAACCTTCCACCTACCAATCTAAAGTGGTCCACCCTTTTCTTCAGTCTCTCCCTGCTCTCTGTATGAAAGTCAGTTTCAGATTACACCCAGGAAGCTCCCAAAGAGGTTGCAAACTAACTAACAGAAGGAAAGGAGGTGGCTGGCTCTCTGGAGCAATTAAAGTCTGCAAGTATTCCCCAGAGGTCCCTGCAAACATATCAGATCGGCAAAGGCCCTGATTAAAATCATCAGAAAAGATCTAGAACATCTTGAATATTTAGGATATAAAAGAAAAGTCTGCTAGGGAAGCTAATTAGAAGTACTGTATTTGGCAAACAATGCTAGCTATCACTTTTATCATGCTCACAATGGTAAATATTACTCCAAGTTTCAGCAGTTCCTCTTCTGGGTGTTTAAAGAAAATGAAAACACTAATTTGGGAAGATATCTGCAACCCTTTTCTCACTGCAGCAATATTTACAATAGCCAAGGATATGGAAGCTACCTAGATGTCAATCAATAGATGAATGGATTAAGATGTCATTCATACACACACAATGGAATATTACTCAGCCATAAAAATAGAATGAAATCTCGCCATTTGCTACAGCATAGATTGATCTAGAGGGTACTATGCTGAATGAAATAAGACAGAGAAAGACCAATATTATATGATTTCACTTAAATGTAGAATCTAAAAACAAAAACAAAAATAAAAACAAAACAGAAAAACAAAATAAAACAGAAACAGGCTCATAGAAACAGAACAGATGGTAGCCAAAGGAGGGAATGGGGAAGCCAGTGAAAAGGACCAAGAATAGGAGGTACAAATTTCCAGTTATAAAATAAATAAGCCTAGGAGACGTAGTATACAGCACAGTGAATATAGTCAATAATATTGTAATAATATTATAATATTGTAATATTGCATGGTGACAAAAGGTTAAACTTAGTGTGGTGATCACTATGTGTATAAATATGTGTGAATATCGAATCACTATGTTGCACATCCGAAACCAATATATTATATGCCAACTATATGTTAATAATTTTTTAATTACTCTAAGTTCTAACATGCATTAATACAATTCTGACAATCATACAAGAAAGCCACACTATTATTATACTCATTTTGCAAAGGAGAAAACTGAGTCAAGAAGAGATGACATAACCTCCTCAAGATCACACTGGCAGGGCAAAAATTTGAACCTAGGTAGTCTGACTTTGCAGCCCATGCTACTAACCACAATGTAGCATTGTCTATATGTCTTTTAATTACATTAATTCATGTGGAATCATTATCCATTCCAGATTTTCACAACTCTTTGTGGAAATTGTTTTTATTTCATATTTGTGTTATAAGATGAATCAAACAAACAAACAAAAAATCACACACACACATACACACACAAAATCAGGAAATAGCTTAAAATTAGAATGGTGAGAAAGCATATTTCATACTTAGAGCAGGACAGAGTTAAAGTAAGGATGAAGTATTCAATTGGCAGCTTTCATACTTAGAGCAGGACAGAGTTAAAGTAAGGATGAAGTATTCAGTTAGGTTGGGTTTGTCTCTTACTTTCCTACCAGGAAATATACTAAATATATACATATTATTATTAAAAGGATCTAAGAGCTGTGCTCAAATGAATGCTTAACTAATCCTCATTCTTCCCCGCTTATGAGCTAAGGCAAAAGAGCTAGTTCTACTTCTAAGATTCTACACTAATTTTTCTTAAATTCAAGTCTCTTTCTGTGCTGCTACAAATGATTAAGAGTTACTATTTCAAAGAAATGGCGCGTGACCAATTTTTGCCTCTGATATAAGAAGACTCACTCAAGTTCTTCCAGACCCACATTTAATGGCTGATTAAATGGAAGATATTCCATTTTTCACAGTAGATTTATAATATAAGGATTGCATTAATAATTTACCTTTAAATTGTCTTTTTTATGGTTAATGAAAAAATACTATATTCCTGAAATGCATCTTGATGTATTAGTTTTTTAAGGCAAAAATACTAAAGATTTTGAAGATTATAAAGCACTTTTTATGACCTCCCAGGGTCACCTTACACAGCCTAGTGGTTCAGTATAAACTCCACCACTGCCTGACTCATTAACAATTTTAATAGTAACATACATGGCATATTGCATAGAATAATTTTTAGAAAGCATTAAAAAGTCAAAAATAAATCTTATAAAATACTTACATACTTAAATAAACATTAAATACACAAATAGATTAACAAAATTGATTTTAACTAAAATGTGTATCATATAGGAAGTATTAAGTGATTTTGTCAGCCTTCTTTTCAGAAAATATTTTCTTTACTATAAATTATCCTTTCGTTTCCCAAAGATTTGGACTTCTCTCATTATATTCACTCTTGTAAGGATCCTGCAGAGACCCATTAAAACATTTTCTTGTATCCCAGATGGCCCTCTTCTTTTGTTTTTCATTTTTTAGAGGCAGTACCACTTAATAGCTGATGGTTAGCAGTCCCTCTACCAAGTGGGCTGTTTTTGGTGTTTAACAGAGACTGTGATTCTCCAAGGAACCATGCTTAAAGAGAAACATAATAGCTACTTACATGCTTTTTAGTAGCAAACTCCTTATTAGCTAAAGTCTGAAGAGCACTTATTTATAAACACCCAAGAAATACTCAGTTTAGAAGCTATACACACACACAGCTTCAAACAACAGGAGCTGAATAAGTGGAAGCACACACATTAATCCATGACATTAAGTTTCTCAATGAAATGTTTTTATACATGGAAAGATTAAGAAATAAATTTTAAACATGAGTTAAAACAGGGCCAAAGCTTAGAAAAATCAACATTTCCAAATAGCTCGAAAGCCTCAACTCAGGTCTGGGTAATCACAGGTCTAGTTGTCCAACTCTCTTTTTAACATGGCAGCAGGACAGGTCTGGTTTACAGGATTCCTACCCCTGGGTACATCACATGACCGGCCTCATTAACCTACTTTCTTTAATCACCTACCTGCTTATCACTTGTAGATGGCAATATAGTTAAGTGCCTGTTGGACTGGTTTGTGTCTCCCACCCCCACACCGAATCCTTATGTTGAAGTTCTAATCCCCAGTACCTTGGAATGTAACTGGATTCAGAAGTAATTAAGATAAAATGAGGTCATATGGGTGGGCCTTAATTCAATCTGACTGGTGTCCTTTGAAGAAGATATTAGAATACAGGCAACAGACACACACAGAGGGACAACAATGTAAAGACACAGGGAGAAGATGGTCATCTACACGCCAAAGAGAAAGACCTCAGAAGAAACCAACCCTGCCAATACCTTGAACTCAGACTTAGCCTCCAAAACTATGAGAAAATAAAATTTGGTTATGTAAACCACCCAATCTTCGGCACTTTGCTATGATAGCCTGAGCAGACTAATATAGGTATAGGTCTGCTTCACCAGATCCTTCTCCCAGGGCACATCACATGTCTAGTCTCACTGGCTAATTTTCTTTAATCACCTACTCAGCTAATCATCTGTAGAGGGCAATATAGTTAAGATGGACTTGAACCCACAGTATACATGTAGCTTCAAACAAGGACTAGCTGAATAAGAAGGAATCAGTAAAATATTTTTGAAGCTCAAATGCTAAGCTCTCTCTTCAGTAGTCAAGAATTTCACACAGCCCTAGATAAAATCCATACAAAAGAGAAATTAAAAAAGGGAAAAGAATTCATTCTACTTCCAGTGAAAATATTGTCAATAGGAATAAAGGCAATGTTTTCATTTTCATATATGTTTCTATTACTTACAGATTATTTGTCTTTTAGTCTTCATAAATATATAAGTACTTTGTGTGGGAGAGTCTATGTCTTATAGTGCTTTCTAGCACTCCATGAGTAAATATACTGCAATCCCATTAGTAACAACTAAGACAATTGTTCTAATGATAATTCTGTATTTGAAAAAGAAACTTCAACTCTTAAATTACTAAGCATATATTTTCATAATTGAAGGGGATTGTAAAAGTTGTTTTAGCACTTAAAGTCCATCTCATTTACTCATACACAATTGCTTAGTATAACCTATTACCAAGACCATGAAAAGAAAGTATGATAAAGTATGTAGGTCCATAAAAAGTGCTTGGGAAATCATTGTGAAAAGTGAATTATGAGAGACCATATTGACCTTTTCAGGTATTCTGACAAATCCATCACTACTTTAGATACTGCTTTCTCAGCATTCTCCTATATGAGTGTTTGTGTAAAGCAAAGGTGCTTGGGATCTGTGGCCATGTCTTATCTTTGTTTCCCAGTGCCTACAACAGAGTCCAGTAACTATTAGCAGTCTAATATTTATTTTGTAATATTGAATTGTACTGGCTAGAAGTGAATTTGTTTACAAGTAAGAAGCTCCCCATTGAGGCTCGGTTAAGTACAAGAGAATTCAGAGAAAGGATGTGGGAACCTCTCACAATTCCAAGAATAGGAATAGATTTGGGTCTCAGATACAACAGAAATCTAAGATGTGAATGCAGTCAGGACTCTTTGTTCATCTCTTTTCTTGGTTCCTCTCTTTTATTTCTTCCTTCTCTGTTCATTTCTCTAGTCCATACAAAAGAATACAGGGATACAAGCAGAAATAAAATATTAAATGTTGCAGTTTTTTGCTATGTGTAGAAAGCCTGCTTGGATTGGTCCCCAGTCCAGATTCTCTAGTGGAGTTTAAGTAGAAGAGGACTCAAGTCTTAGAAGAAAACAATGAACAGACATTCTCATTGGAATCTGTTCTGTAAAAGAAAGAATGAATGAATGAAGAGTAAATGAACAGATGAATAGTTGTCTGGCACAAGAATATTAAAATAGCCTGGGAATATAACAGCATACAAAAGTACCAATTTATATGTTACCATATGGATTCTCTATGTGAGAAGGCTATGAAGGGTTAATATATTCAATTAATTTGGCAAGTGATATATTATCAATGTAGTGGGAAAGTTGTTAGCGATGGAAAATGCCTGAAATGTTAGATAAACTAAAATCTTATTCATAAACAACTATTTTATGGTGAAGTTGAATTTCATAAAAAAATGTTAAAGTGTGAACATTCATTTTCTTTCCAAAAAAAAGCTGACAGAATTTATTTAAAATGTAGACTGGTTAGACTACAATATTGGAATATTGGAAAACAGAGCAAAAATCTTTTGTTGGACATCTGGTAAATTGACTTTAGTTTCAGAATCGTTATTTACTATTTCTCTCCCAAGCAGAATTAGCCAAATTGGGTTTGAATTTAATGGTTTTTTGTATAGGATTCCTCTCTGTGTCACAGATCTTTGAAGTATGTCTTCTAGAGGTTTTCTGAAGATTTAAAAATTTTTTCAGCATTGTTCTGTAGCTTGCTTCATTGTAAATTCTCAGTAAATATGTGTTGAAGACATGAGTCTCCTCTGCTCACTTTCTCAGTTCTCTGGGGGCAAGCAGCAAGGTTTTCCAATAATTTTTAGAGTGGGAAAAAATAAAAAAGAGGATGACTAGTGAATTGTAAAGAGTAGAAAAAAGAATTTATATGATTTCAGAAGTCAGGGAATTTTACATTAAAATTCTAAATGGTTATGTGGTAGATATTTGGTCTGCCCTTTAGATCAAATTAGGTGTTCAGGAAAGCATTTATTTCACAGATTTGAGATCTTTTAGGCTTGAATGTTTCTAAAGCAACTGAGTGATTTCCTAATGTTTCTGTGCATCGCCTAGAACTGGCAAATGTTCAAGTCACAGGGCTGTGTTAGCAGACTAACTCATCATACAAGTTCAGAAAACAGATCAGTTCTTTAGAATCTCCAATAACCTGACAATTTCCAAGAGTTTCTAGGAGGTTACATATAGTATAAAAAATGTTACATAATATGTATATTATATATAGTAATAAAATAACCACTGGAAAACTTCCAAAGACCAGCATGCTCATTCGTTCTAATGAAATGTAGGTAAGATGTCTACAAGGTTGACAAGAAAAATATCATTGCTTAGTCTTCATTCCCCCTTTTTCCTGTGAATTCCAAGAATTGAATGTGATAAGGTGAAAATATACCTTAACCTCCCTTCCTTTTGGAGTTCTTATTTAGACTTCTATTTCTCCTCCTCATCTTCCACATGATGGTTCCGCTAACCAAATAATCTTCCATTTATCCACATAAGATTCTAGATTATGATTTGCATTTCTCTTGTTTTTACTGAACAATAGGATTGAGGCATTACAAATCCTATTAGTTTATCCTATATAACAAGCGTTATTAATAAAAGGCCTGATGTGTTTATATAGAGATAGATCACACTTCATTTCATTTCTCTAGTTCTTCCGGAAAAGTGGAATTTAAAGCACCCTTCTCTTACTAAACTTTACTGACTAAAACAGTAAAACTTACCAAAAATCTATATAATAAATTTGAGTTCTAGGTTTCCAAATCTCACGAACAATCCAAATAAACTTTAGATGATTTGTTTAAATGTTCTCTTTTAGAGTATTTATTTAAAATACACAAGAGCTAATGTGTTATGTTATACATAATTAATGCCCAACTACATGTTCTAAATTATACACCTGGCATATTTATCCAAGAGCTAATTTTCCTTATAAAATAGGGCATATATTCAACATTTTTAATGGGCTTTACATTTGAATTACATTGTCAATATTACTGAGAATGCTACTGCAATGTTAAATTTCCATTATACAATCAAAGATGAAGTTACTATTAACACTCAGCTGAAACCCTGAACTTCTAACAGACATTACTAATTACTCATTTTAATCTTGTATTCTCCCAGTATGCTGCTGACTGATTCTTCTTCAAGGTGTATTTTAATCTATTTTCATTTGACTCACCATGTCCACTCAGTGTATGCACAGTATTATACTGATAATTTAATAAGCCTAGGATACTGTCTTTACTTGCCTTGTCTTTCTATGTAAACATAAGAACTCATTGCATGTTGATTTATTTGATAATATAAGTACCTTAATATTTCAACCTTCTGATTTTTTACTTCATTTAGAACTAAACTCAAATAAATCAGGCCAAAATTCAATCATTTATATCGTATATTAGGACTCAGGAAGGCATTATTTAAGGAGACTAGTGCTATCTCTTATCATTATAACAAAAGTAAAGGAAGATGATATAGTCAAATGACTTAAACCTTTTGAATTTAGGTTTAAATTAAAATTTTCTAGGATAACTACCGCACCCTTGGGATATCTATTATTAGTTGTAGATTTCATCTAAATATTAAAATTAAAGCTAAGCTCACTAGTTTATAAATCTCACTAATGTATAAAGGCATGCAATTTACTTAATGAGGAAATTTAATACACACAATTTTATACAAGTGTTTTCAAAATTCTTACTTTTTTTCAACTCTGTAAATTCTTTTAAAATTCATTTTTAAATGTTAAAATAATACCTTTATCATTTTAATAAACATTTGTTGTAGTATTGGCTTCTGGGGTAGTTTTTGTAATTTAAATCTAATCTGTTTCAGTTTTCCACAGTCCATTTACATTTTAAACTAATTAATATTATCACAGAGAACTATGGAAATAGAGGCATGGGGAAAATACATTTATTTGAATGCAGCTGAAAATAAAGAAAAGAAAATGGGACCAGTTGTCTCATCCCCTAACATTTTACTTCTGGACACAAGAGAAGAAATCTCCAAATATTTGTATCACTTTTTAGATTGGATGTGGTTGACCTACCTTGTATAAGACTTTTCTAAAACCATGAGAATTCTCAGAAGTCACAGAAAAATCATTATACATTTGATAGGATGAGGTCTGGGGCCTTGGCCAATTTTGTTTACATTTCCAAGTACAGGTCTTTTCACATCTAAGTTGAAAAAAACAAAGCAACAAACTTCTATTAAACAACACTAGGGTGAAAATAATGACAATGACAATAAAAACACTACATATCAGAGTTCATAGAATATATTTAAAGGTCAGAGTAAAATTTATACTAGTAAACACTTTTATCATTAAAAGTAAAATAACAGAAATAAATGAATTTGTCTCATTTTAAAAACTAGGAAAAGAACAAACAGAACAAAGTAAGTCAAAACACACAAAAAAAGAAATAATAAAGAAAAAGCTTAAAATAACAAGACAGTATAGAAAAACAGTATGTCTAATTTGTAAATGAAAATTCTGTTTTTTGGAAGCAAAAATATAGCTACAATTAGCTGAGTTGATAAAGAAAAAAGCAAAAAAAAAAATATAAACACAAAGAAATGTCAATGAGAAAATACACATTGAAATAGAAGAAATAATTTTATTAAATCATAAGAGAATTACTTACTGACATCTGTGCAAATATATTTAAAAATTTAGATAACATGGAAAATTTCCTAGAGAAATACAACTACCAAATCTGACCCTACTGGAATTAGAATACTTTAAAAGACCAATCTTCATATAAGTAAGAAAGTTATTAAGGAACCGTATTAGTTTTCTAAGTTCCTGTAACAAATTACCACAAACTTGATGGTTTAAAACAAACGATATTTTCTCACAGTTCTGAAGGCCAGAAATTTGAAATCAGTGTTAGCAGGGTCACACTCCCTCTAAAGCTTCTAGGGGAGGAACTTTCCTTTCCTAGCCCAGCTTCTGATGGCTCCTGGCACTCCCTGGCTTATGGCAGTATAACGCCAATGCCTACTTCTGTCTTCACATGGTCTCCTCCCATGTCTGTGTGTTCTCTCCTTTTCTGTCTCTTGTAAGGACACCCGCCATTGGATTTAGAGTCCACTCTAATCCACGATGGTCTCATTTCAAAATACTTACCTTAATTATCTCTGCAAAAACCCAAAGATTCTCTTTCCAAATAAGGTCATCCTTATTTGGAATTAGGACTTGAATATATCACTTGGGAGCTATGATTCAAACTACAGGAGCTACTCCACAAAAATTACCAACCCTCAAATAGTTTCAGAGACAAATTCTACCAAAATTTCAAAGACCAGATAAACCCAATAAATTATTCCACAGAAGAAGGAAAATTCTAAATTCCTTTTATGAAACAAATATTACATTGATACTTAATTACAATTACAGACCAATATATATCCTTATATACAGGCAAAAAGCACTAAACACAATTCTAGCAAACAGAATCCAACACACATTAAGAAGATAATATACAATGAGTCAGTAGATCTATTCTAATAATGCAAGGTAGTTCAGTATTAAGAAATTCATTAATATCATATACTGCATCAACAAATCTAAGGGGAAAAATCATATGATTTGTGCCACAGATGCAGAGAAAGACTTTGATAAAATTTGACATCCACTTATGAAAAAAATACTCAAAAATAGGAATTGAAGGATACTTTCTAACATTGTAAAATATGTATATTTTAGTCTTATAGTTAGTTTCTGATTTAGTGAAGAAATACTGGAGACATTTCCCTAAGATCAGGAATAAAACAAGTATGCCATTATCTCTACTACTATTCTACAGTCTACTAGAGGTATTAACTAATACAATTAGACAAAATAAATTAACTAAAGGTCTAAGAATGGTTAGAAAAGTAAAACTATACTTAACAGATGATATGATAGTATACTTAGGAAATCTAAGAATCATAAAACTAACTCAAACAAAAATAATTCAGTAATGTAGCAGAATATAAAATTGGCATTAAAAAATTAATGGCCTGCAAATACACAAACACTTACCAAATAGAGATATATGATAGAGAAACTCTTATTTATAATAGCAATAGAAAATATTAAATACTTAGGAATTAACTTGATACTAAAATTCATATGGAAAAATAAACATACAGAAATACTCAAGAAAACACTGAAAAAGAAAAGCTATGCAGTGGGGGACATATTATTAAAACATAATATACAGTGTGCATAATTACGACAGCTTGGTTCTGGTTTATGAAGACAAATATATCAGTGAAATAAATAGAAAACACAGAAATAGACCCAAATGTAAATATGGAAGTTTAGCATGTGATAAACATGGGATCTAAAACATCAAAGAAAAGATTAATATTTTAATAAATGGTGCTGGGACAATTTGGTAGGAATTTGAGAAAAGAAAAGAAAATTACAATCATATCTTGTACTATACATAAGAATAAATTTCAGGCAGATTAGGGATATAAATGTAAAACTTGAAACTTTACAAGTACTAGAAGTATAGTTAATTGTAATTAACTATAGGGTAGGGAAAGATTTTCTGATTTAGATTACTAATTAGAGACAATAAAAGACTGATAAATAAAGGACTACATAAAAATTTTAAAAGAAAATGCATCTTTTCATGGTAAAAGATGCCATAAACTCAAAAAACAACTGAAAACTGGTAGAAAATATTTGCAATATATATCACAAAAAGCTAAAATCTCCAATATATAAATAAGTTTTAAAAACTGAAGAACAAAGTTCTAAAAGCCTGTCAGAAAAAATATGAGAAAAAGATATAGACAATTTAGAAGAAAGGTGTAAAAATAACCCTCTACATATGAAAAAAATGTTCAAACTCACTCATAATTAGAGAAATGTAAAATTAAAAACCACTGAGATATCATTTTAGAATGGAAAGTTTTGAAAGTATGAGAATACATCCTGTTATCGACTGTGGGATAAACAGGCACAAGCATACATTGTTAGTGGTAATACATCTATGCACTATTTTTACAAATTTTCTGTGGTCTAAAAATATTTTAAAATAAAAATTGAAAACAGAACAATAACAACAATAAAAACTCTAAGTACAAATGACCTAAGCTAACATCTAGGCAACATGTAAAAAGAGATAAATATATGTGAAGCTCAAATGAAAAAATTCTAAAGTGTTACATAAATGTATTTTTGTAGAAATTCTGAGGCAGGAGCTTAGAGGGGACATAGATATTATCAACTGTATTGTAGGTCTACAAATCCAGCTTTGGGAAGGGTAGAAAATCTTTAATCCATCACATTTTGGAGCTAGTTATTTTCTTTCAGCAAGTCCAACCTCTGTATGCTCATCTATGATGCTAGAGCTGGAACTCTGAAAACTACTTTTCCCAGACTCCCTTGCCAACTGGCTTCCTATTAAGATCAGCCAATAAAGGAAAATTGCAGTGGAGGAAAAATGGAGGAAGATCTACAGTGTAGGAAGATTGAAAGTGTGAGGAAGAGAAAGAAGACTGCCTTCCTGTTCTCTGCTTCCTCTCAACATTGCCCCTGTAGCTATAGCCTGTTGTCCCACACCTAGCTTCTGTCAGTATTCCCTGCATCAGCCCCCTCAAGGCACCACAGTAGCCAGCAGCATGCCCTTGGTAGTTCAAGATCCAGCCAAGCTATGTGCTAACCAACTGGGCTTTAGTCTAGGACCATTCAAGCACCTGCCTGTCACCTCCACCTCAGCTGAGTACCCATCAGGCCACACAACTTCAGAGGTCTGACACCCACCAGATCATGCCTCCTCTTCAGAATTCCTGTACAAATTGTATAGAGCTTCCCTCCAAATTTAGCCCTACAGAATCAGCCCCACTGAGCCCTTCCATCAAACTCCTAGGTTCTAAAACTCACCTCCTTCCTGCTGTTGCTTTAATTTCTTGGAGTTATTAAACTTAGAAACCTCATTATGCCCTTTTTACTCTTTAAGCATTCCTACACCTGTGTAACCAATTTCTAATTAACCCATTTTGAAATATCCAGTATGGTTCCTGCCTTCCAGTATCTGATAGACTGTTTTGGAAGGGTTAAGAGAGGGAAATTTTGTTTACAATTCATTTATTCATTAATTTAATATTTATTAAGCAAATAATTGGTCACCATGACAAAGAATAAATAAAGATGAAAAAGACCTAATTCCTGCCTTTAAATGTTCATAATAAATTAAGTGAGGTAAATATTTAAACTAGCAATCACCAAGTAGATAAGTTCTATAATGGAGGAACACTCATGGCATCATGAGTGCATATGAAGAGGCACGAAGGTGCAAGAGGGCTTTCTGGAGGTGTGACATGAGAGCTCTGCAGGTCACATAGCAGTCTTAAGGAGAGAAGGACATCTAATCGGAAGGAAGAATATCTGAAAAAGCATAATAGATTCAATGAATATTGAATAAATCCCATATCAGAGGATAGAAAAGGGACCTAAATTGAAGCCAAAAGGGAGACAACAAGCATGAAAGATCTTGAATGACACACTAATTAATTTTAAATTCACCCTAAAGCAATGGAGAGCTAATGAAGGATTTGGGGAAGATATTTCCTTTTTTAATATTACTTGTGCAGTATATATAAAAAAATGAACAAACAAGACATCTCTCAGACTCTAGATCAACCTTTCAGAAATGTTTCTTACATATTGTTTCCAGAAAGAAGGCGACTAATGCATGAATTCATAGTAAACACTAATATAAATCTTATATGCCAGATGCAATTCAAAGTTATATTTATTAACTCATTTAATCCTCACAACAGCTCTATTAGTTACTATTATTACTTCCATTTAACAAAGAGTAACTTGAGACTTGAAAAGACTAACCAACTTGCCCAAGGTTATAAAACTATTAAGTGGAAGAGTCAGATTTTGAACCCAAGTATGGCTCCATAATCTATGCAATTAACCAATATACTACAATAACTCCTATATTTACACGTGTTTGTATAGATGTGTGCAAAAAATAAGAAATAAATACTCTAACACAAATGACTCATCCACAATTCATTCTGTATCTTGTTCTTTCAATCAGTGATATACCTTGAAGATAGTTTCTTATGAACACATTTTGATCAATTTTATTCTTAAGAACTGCACAATATTTCATTATGTAAAAATTCCAAACTATACTTAAACATTTCTATATTAATAGTAAGGCTCATTATGGGTTTGATTCTTAGAAATAATTTTGTAAGAAAATTAATAGCAGAGGAATTGTTTAAAGAAATATTTAATATTAAAAATATTGCACAATTGCCTGTCATAGAGATGTTTGATAGTCCTACCCTTAGTATAGAAAGAGTACTTATTACCCTACCTTCCTGCCAATGTTGAGCTTTCATCAGATTTTGTTTTAAAAGTTTTCGCCCATCTGATAAGTAAAAAAATAATCCCTAGAATATTTTTTAAATAGCCCAATATGATGGAAATGTGTGTTTGGAAAGACACAAGGCAGAATGGACAGGCAGAAGACAATTTCAACAGACTGTATAAGAAATGAGGACAGCTTACTTAGAGCAGTGCCTTCAAGTATTAGGAAGAACAAATGAGGAGAGGCCATATCAGAAAGGCCAGCTGTTGAAGCAGTTCAACAGACATTTGTTCGTGACATGTCATATTGTGTTAGAGAAGAAAAATGATTTAAGAATATCTCCTAGATTTATGAGTTAAGACACCAGGAAGATTATAATGAATATAACCATCTTTGGAAACACAGAAGGCAGAAACTTGGGACATGCTAGAGAAAATAGAAATGATTAAAAGTCTCTTGGAATTCTAAGATTCTATTATTTATTTATTAATAGAAACTACCTTCATCTGTAGCAGGGGCTGTTTCAGAATATTCATATATATTTAATGTCATTTAATAATAAATCATTGAATTTTGCAGCAATATGAAGACCCTTAAGTCAAATTACCCAGCATATTTATGAAACCAGATTACTATGCCAGAATATCCTTTTAGTATTCTGCCATCTAGTGAATAACAATCATTTGTGCGACTTGGCCTATAAATTGGTTTTTCAGATAAAAGAAACCTAATGTTACGGCTTCTCATCATGTTTCTTTTTAGAGTTTCCACAACATAGAAAAATAACCTGAAAGTGCCTCATATTTGGGGGATAATCTGATCTAATGATTATTAAATTCTTAAACATAGAGGAAAGAATGAAAGCAAAGAAGCTATCAGTTTAATCCCAAAATTTAACCTTGGGCTCATCTAGAAAATTCTTGTCATCAAAGACATTGGGAAAGTTATTTTGAGTTTCCTTCACATTATGCCATCTCTTTCCATCATTAAAAACAAGAACAACAAAAACACAAAAACGAAACCTTTGCTCATCAGCAATTTTCTTCTCTGAAATAAAAATACCTTTAAGAAAACAATCTTTGTTCATTTAATAAGGTAGGCTTAATAACATTATCAAAACATCTGAAAAATTATCCTACATTAAACATTAGAGATTGTATTTGAATGTTATGGAAGTGTATTATAAAGATTTGTTTCTTCTATATTTCTATGAAAACTTTGTTAATTTCTCCTGAGTTAACTATTTGTTTTGTACAACTAATGTACTTTTGTGTTGCTAATGCATGGTATTATTTATTATACTTTATACATATACATATTTTAATTATTTGTCTGCAAGCCTGTATTCCCAAAGGGCCTTGATTGAATTTCTTGATTGAAGAGACAATGTCATGTTCAGTTTTATATTTCCCGTACTCCCGTGATGTATAGTACCTATTGGTTTTCAATAAATTTAATGATTAAATTATTTGAAATAACTGAATTAAATTAATGGCAAAGTTTTGAAGTTTCATTAAATTTTAATTCAAATTAATATGTAATTTAAAATAAGCCATCACTACACTCAACTTCCTTCATTAAACCTAGACAAAACTGAACATATTGCCCAAGTACCCACAAGACTCTAAAATATAGATGTATGTTCATTAAAATTATTGGAAATAGGTAAGGAAAAATCCTCCCTTGAAATTTGTTCTTATGGGTAATGGCAATATTCCCAGGCTTGTCAACTTCTTTCCCTTGGCAAATCTCTGTGGTCCATCTGTTGAACTTGAAGGCTAAAATGCTCTCAAAGCGAGCATGCCTTATGGATATCTTTATTCTGCAGGATTACATGCCAGCAGAATACATAAACCTGAGCTATTTTAGATTGTCAACTGAAATCGTTTCCAGGAGAGTGTTTCATTGCCTTGTGGATAATGATTATGGAAGAAACCTCAAAAATCATAAAGTAAGAGTAATAATTGATATTAGTTAAGTGCATTGGTTGCAAAGTCTCTTAATACATCAACATGTCTGACCCCTGATTTTACTATATCCAAGCTAATTCTAAAGAGTTAAAATAAGGACCCCATCTACTTCATTCTTTTTTTAAGTACTATTACCAAATTCTCTTCCTTTAGCCAGCTGTTTTCATTTTTCTCTTAGTCTGAGCACTTCTGCTTTTAAAAACCAACCTCAGTGTTTTATTTGGATCATTAATTACATTTGTGTATTACACAGACCATAATCCCCATCTATCTTATGGTATTAGAGCTTAGGGAGGCTTGAAAAAAACAAGCATTATTTCTCTTAAGAAAATTGTTCTATCTTAAAATTTATGTCTGACCTCTTCGTATACATTTCCCAACCTACTGTCTCTTGGACAAGCTGTGTGTCTCAAAAAATTTAGAGATGATAGAAGTAATCTTCCTATTCAGATTGAGTCCCATCAGCTTATCTTGACAGGTGCTTAGAAGAAAGAATTAAGCATACTCTGCTTTTCCCCTTCTGGGGCCTTTTTTTCTTTCATAATGTATTTTTCTCAAAAAACACACATTTTATACTCCATCAAGCTGTGAGTTTATAAGGGCATACTCTGTCACTAAAGCTGGGGTAGGTCGGACATGGAGTTGCAGTCATCCAACTCTGGCTATGCATAGTATTTAAATTTTGAATAAAATATTAGAAAAACCCATTTGACCCCAGAGCTCAGCCATAGTTCCTATTAAACTTTATCCATAATAAGCTGATATACTGATAGGCATTTGCTGGACACTTGTTCCTAATTAATTCCGAACTCTAGAGGTAAAAAAAAAAAAGTAATGTAATTTATTAGTAGCCCTCTCAGATGACAACATATATTATTAATTATGCTTTCTTCTTTTTAACTTTTGCTAATGACCTGGCTTTTATTTTCATAATTATGAGATTCATGATCTTTGAAATATGCTCTTTCTGTTATGATCTTCAATAGAAAAAGCTTGAAAAGTTGCAAACAGGACTAGCCAGCATATAATAGGAAAGTAAGAAAACTCAGAGCTTTAAAAATAAAACATTTTAAATAATTATATTAAAATCGTTTTTAAAAAGATTTATACTTCGATAATGAGTGATATTAATGTCAGAGCAGACACATTAAAAAGAGCTTTCTCTTTCAAAATAACCTGAGATAAAAGAACTCTCCCAAGAGGACCACGAGATCATGGAGGAATTCATGGATTTAAATAATCAACAGGTTCTAAGTATACCTGGCAATTTAGAGTCCAGAAGAAATGAAATGGTCAAACTGTAGCCTTAAGGCTTCCTGGATGAAAACAAGCCTGTATAACAGTATCAAGAGTACTTCTGGTATCCAAGTGTTCTCCAGATAGAAGGTATCCTCATGCATGCCATAGAATCAAACTTGATACTAATTCAGTACCTGAGTCCAGACAGGGTCTTTTTCTCTTTCGAGTCTCATATTGTGGATTTAATGGAGAAAATGATAGATGGCAGAGTGGCCGAGAATCAAAACCTGAGAATTCAGGTACTCACCTGTAAGTCTACTAGAGAGGCTTCTCTTTGGATGTTGTAAACCCTGACCCATTATGTCAATTCCCATAATTCACCAGTGGAGGGAGGTATCTCATTGGCCACAGCTGAGCCTGTCGAAGACCACTGTGTGAGACCTACTTAAGACTATAAGACAAACCCAAAGGATATCAGAAGATCAAACCAGGAGCATAAAAAGTGAGAATAGTTTCCCACTACAGAATTAAAAGAGGCCAAGAGAGGGTAAATACAGAAGTGTTAAAATGAAAATGCCTTAAGAGGATAATGACATGTTTGAAGATGGTCATTTTAACTTTGTGAAATCAGAGACATTAAGTTATTTTCTATCCTAGGAACGCACCCAGAAACTGAGAAAGGTTTGGCCATACTATACATACAAACAAAGATACCCCTATAGGTTCAGAGTAATAGCTACAAAAAAGACCCACCAAGTCTTGGAACCTTCAACAGTGTAATTTCAGACACCGTTGCTACTGGGACTGGTCAACATCAGCCTCATTTGATTTTTCTGATGAGTCCTCAGAGTTGAAAATGCTTGCTTCTGGAAAAAGGAATTAGGTTATATAGGGAATGTAAGGAACATGTTTTTGTGTATGTGTGTGTTGTAGTGAGCTTTTATACATAGCTTTACATATAAAACTTTAGATTTTATGACTTAAGAAATGGAGAATGTTGCTTAAAAATTTTAAATTAAATGAAATAAAAATACAAACAAAATTTTTTACAAAAGCCTTTCATTAGCACAGACCAGTGTGATCTCTAAGCCAGAAACATCAGCATCATCTGGGAACCCATTAAAAATGCAAATTATGTCCCACTCCAGACCTACTGGATTAGAAATTCATGGTGGAGGCAGGCAGTCTGTGGTGGAACAAGCCCGCCAGGTGATTCTGATAAACTCTAAAATTTGAGAATCACTAATATAAAGTATAAATAAATAACAGACTAACCTGTAAGTTACCTTTTAAGAAACTCATTCATACGTTAATATGTGTTTGAAATTTAAAGAAAAAGAACTAAAAACTTAAATAGTCGTATGGTAATGACAAATACATTTGATATTAATTACAGGTGGGAGTTGAAAAGTGAATTCTTTATGACACACATGGCATTTTTATGAAGCTAGAATATTTTGAAGATATTTTAAATATATTCTAACTAGGAAATAATAGAACCAGTATTATATTGTGTTATATTATATTGTATTGTATTAACATATTTACTATTTCTGTTCATCTATTATTGTAAGGAAATGAGTAAAATTTCCAAAGGTAGGGAGTTTCCCTAATGAAGTCAAATTAAATGAAGAGAAAATCAAATGCAAACTCCTTACGCTTGAGAAGAAAATGACAAGCTTAAGAACATAGAACAGGAAGTGGACAGCTGGACTGAGCAACATACTGAGTTCAGTGAGCAAACCAAATTAAATCAGAAGTCTCAGATATCCAACTTCTAGCTTAAAAAAATGAATAAAATTAATGTCTAAATAACTGCACTTTACTGATGACAAGGCTTGCTACTGATTCTGAATCTAAGCACATATCTAATGAGAGAGAAAATTGATGGAGGATGGAATAAGCTCAGACAACAAGTAGACTGCTGCTGTGAGAAAGTTGAAAATGATGATACAAAAACTCCAGAAGATAGAGGCAGTTAACACCCAGACTAAATGATGAGATGTCATCTAGGGATGAACTGAAAAATAGATAATTTGGTAAATGACACTTTTCCCCAGAAGTTGCCCAAAGCTCGACAAAAAATAAATAAATAAAATGCAAAACCTTGCCACATGGAAAGCAAAAATCCTTAAGGAAATCCATGAACAAATAGACATGATGCTGTGAACTAAACTGAATCAAAACAGCATATTCTAGAAGAGGAGAGAGGAAGGCTCTAAGATACAGAGTAGAACAGACTTTTAAAAATAGAGAATTTAAGAAATAGAGGGTGACTTGCAGAAGACAGAAAGATCCTACTGAAACCATATTGCTTGTCCTCTGTGGACAATTGGTGCCAATGGCTCACTGCTTCTCAAAGATCTTGAAATGTGTAGCCCAGGAAATATGTTTTCATTCCAGTTTACATAATTTGATTAATTGATGAACGATGTAAAACCAAGGGCCATAAAAATGTAATGCTTTTCAATGAATTGAAAACACAAAGAAAAGCACTATCCCCATACATTTTTCACCTACACGTTATTAGACTATTACTAAGAACACTGATTTAGAGAGACACCCTGTGGATAAATTTGATATATTTTAAAATAAATATTTGGTCCTCAAAACAAGAGGCATAAATGATTTTGATGCTCAAAAGAAAATAAAGATGATGACAATGAGAGAAAAGACTCAAATAGGAAGGAAGGAAGTGAAAGAGAGAGAAGAAGCAAGGGAAACATTTAGATTTGGTGAAAGGAGGAAAATATCTATGCAAAAAAAAATGAGAGAAGATAAGGTAGTAGCTGTTCCTTTTATCACCAAATCTAAAGAACTCGAAGCACAATGAGGCAACCAGTTCAAAAAATATGTTCTCATGTTTTCTAGGTATGCAATGATAACATCTGCAAAGCCTGCATGAAGATTTGCATTCCTGCCACTTATTTTGTACACATGTTTAATTGCATGAGCAAATACTCTGGAATAGCCCTAACAGTGGTGATAATGGCAGCTCCCACACCATTTATATGACACCGAATGGAATAACACTGACGTTAATATGAAACCCATTTCACTATCATGTGTAAAGTGACTATCTACTATGTTGTTAAGATTGTTGAATTTATCAAGAATTTCAAATGGTTTTTCTCTTTTGTAGTTCTCAAGAGTCTTGCTAAAATAAGGGTGCAGTTTGAAAAATTAGGAACTATTCTATTCCAAATGCAGAGCAGAGCACATTTGTTGGTCATCCTCCAGTTCTGAATCAAAACTGCCATATAGCAACCACTACTAACCCTCCTAATTTCTCTAAGTTTCACTGTGCCAAGGAAGACTCAACTCTGCTTCCTTCACAGGGAGGGAGCAGAGCTCTGAAATAACTATTATTTCTACAGGTAGATTGCAAAGAAAACCACTGCTTGATCCATGTAAATGATGGTTTTTTTTTTTTTAACAAAATGACTTCATTTATAGATTTATTAAATGAATGTTACCAAACACATTAATCACACTGGATCTGCCCCCAAAAGAAATAGGTCTCGAAGTTTTACCAGTGACAAGGAAACAAAAGCATAACCATCAGAAGCCAAGAATTTGGAGAAGTCACATTAATAATTATCATTGATTTCAGTTTCACAGATTCTTCAATCCATTTAGATTAGGAAAAGAAAGAAGTTTAAGGCAGAAATCTCCCACAACAAATGACAATCTTCTTTTGCAAAAATCACAGATAAGGGGTAGATATAAGTCTAATTAAGTGCCTTTTCTGACAAGGTCCTTTGCTCAGTAAGCATGGCTCTAAGCATACGCAAGGATTGCATCTCTGGGAAGAGATAGTCTTCATTCCATAAAGTCTTTTTTAATAAGTAGAAGTCAACAGTCCTATTGTAAGACTGAGTAGTGTCACATTTAGTAAACAGAGAAACCATTTCACATCAAAGCACATTTCATCCAAGGATTCCATTTACCACTCACCGGAAGAGTTTTATCTTTCACTCTAAAAAAAAAAAGGCCAAAGAAGTTAAGTGATTTTCCTTGCTATCTGTGTAACATCATAATTAATTAGAGACTAGGTGTCAAGTCATCAAGTTTTAGACCTATGATGTCATATTTAATGGGAGATAAGAAGAAAAAAAAACCCACATAAATTTATAAAAGTGAAATAATAGATTTTATCCACTTTGTTATAATTTATATTTTTATAGGTTTTATAATATACCTTCTTAGAGACTTCCAAATATCTTTTGTAGAAAGAGCTGAAATATAAGTTAACATACAGTATTATTTTCAACTCCTTATTAAAATTGTGAGATTGATAAAAAATAATAACTGGATTTTCATATTTAGGATGCCTTGCATACTTTAAATTCTGTGGTTTACTTTTTTTAATATTTTCAAGTTTTTCTTAAAGATCATGAACCTTAATAATAATCATGACTAATGCAAACAAATGTAATAAAATTTGCTAATGGTAAGAAAATTAATAATTAAAAACATGCGATTATAGGCCAAATTAAATCCAACTTTCTAGGAAAAAAAAACTGAAAGTATCCCTTTTGTAGCGAGATGCTAATAAGAATATATATTTTATACACACTCATCTTTCTAAAGACTTTTCCAGAATAATATTACATAATAATTAATTGGTTATATTTAACATTTATATCTCCTTTTGAAATATCTTACTCAGATATCTTTCCCCAACTATAATTAGCACAGTGCTTGAGACATAATAGGCACTTGATCTATTTTAATTAGGTTCTAAAACTTTTTCAAATTACCTTGCGTTTGGCATTTTTCACAACTAGATGGCTCAACGGCAGACATGCTCTTCGGTTAATATTTCAATTAAGTTCACTAGTGAACTGATAATACTTTAGTAAAACTAAAATGTAGATTTTAAGCCACTCAGGCCATGAATTAGACCCAATGGGAATTCATTAATAGCTAGTCAACCCATGAAGTACTGCCCTGAATAGCAGGCCAAACATATCCTTTTCTTCACCAAAATAATAAAATCCCATACATTTTCATTAGGGACTTTCCACATTCTTTGACGATTAATAGTAGCAATTTTTTCTTGTCGACCTTTCTTTGTCCCTTCCTTCTTTTATCCTTTTCTTTCTCCTCCCTTCCTTCCTTTATTTCTTTCTCCCATATCTCTGGAAATACATTAACGAAGTTTGAGATAACAGAGACAATGTTCCAGACAATGTTTTCTTTTGTTGTCTCAAGTGAATAATTATTTTTCTTAAGAAAAAGAAATGATATAAGTGACTATGCATGCTGAGAGAAAAAGGAATAATGTATATTTAAAGGTATATTCTATAGGGGAGCAAAATCTTCAGGTACAATCTAACTGGATTCATTACAGGCAAAACACCAGATTAAAATATCTGAACTCATCAGGAGGGTACATTTTAAATTTATCTTTTCTTTCTTTCAGTGGTGATGGTACTATTTATTTATTTATTTATTTGAATGCTAGAAATGAATATTTAATTACATCTCAAGAGAGGATGAAAAGAGGAGCATCCCCCAATTAACAGAGTATTCCAATTAAGAAGAAAATGTATTTTACAAAACACTTTATATAATCAGTCTCTTTTGGGGTTGTAGATAGAGATTATTCTGAAAATTAAAACGTGATTTTTAAATAATGTTTGGGAATTTATACATATACAACAGAACCTCATAAAGCAAAGTCTATTATCCATTGCTTCTTCCTGATTTTTTTTTCTGGTTTTGATAGTTTTCTACCACAATGCATTAACAAGATGAAAATCATCCTTGAGACCAATCTCAATTCTCTGTGTCCCATAATTATTTCAACATGCAGAGCCTCTTTTTGTGTTCTTCTCTATCTTGTATTAATTTCTATGCTTAGCAACATAGAGTTTATATTTAGCAGAATTTTTAAATCACTTTTTCACAGAGTAAGGACCATCAATAGGAGAATGTTCAGTGGAATTCTGTTACCTGAATTCTGAATCTCTAAGAAATATCCCTTCCCCAATATTCCTTGCCTGTGCCTTCTCAGTATTCTGCAAACTTTGAACAAAATAGTAAACAAACCCTACGTGCAATAAAAACAGAAAGGAAAGGGAAACACACTCCAGAGATATAGAGACTACAGTTCTCAATTTCAGTAACTTATTGTAAAGTATAACCAATATTCCCTCCTTCATCATTGATTTCCTATTTCCCTTACCTTCAGCCAGCACCTCTGCTGATTTGGCATTTCTTCCGGTCGGGTAATCTAAGACTTAAGTCTTTATTTCTGAGAAAATCAGTGTAGGATGCAATAGTCCCGTGTTAACTTTTACTATAGAATATAGTTGTAGAATAAAGAACCCTGGGCACCCCTCCCCAACCCTCTCCCCACAGTCTCATTTCCATCCTACACCTCTGCCAGGGTTTCCAGCCATTCATTCCATTGCAACAAGCCTCCTCTATTTTTTTTTTTTTTTGCTTGTTAAGCCTAATGGCGTGAAGCCCAAAATGACAAGAAAGCAGTCTCACACTTAAATTTACAGTGGAGAGAGAACACCCGTCTCCTTATTCATTTTTCCCTTTACTTTAGTGGGAAAGAAGTTTTTCTCAGTATTCTTTGCTCACTCTTTCAGTCTTCTTTTTTGGGCTGAGAAATTTAAGAAAAAGAGTTTATGATGCTTTGCTCAACTTTTTGGTCTCTATTTCTATTAAAGCAACATATCTTCCATTTAAACAGCCCTCCCTCCCCCTCCCCCCTGCCCCAGGGAAAGCATCCTGCCCCTGTCCTGGGGAAGAGTGGTGGCCCAATGGTGCCATCAGCTGGGCAGGCAAGCCTATTTAATTCAGAAGTCAAGATTAGAATGTCCAGCATGGCTGCACACCTGTACCACATCTTTCCATTGAGTTTTAATCTCCTGTAAAGCTAATATTTTAGCCTCCTTCTGACTCTCGTGCCTATCTTTTAATTGATTCCCATTTTGGAGCCGAAGATATGGTCACTGTTAACCCCTTCTAAACCCCACACTACTAATTAAAAGGATGTGATTATGCTCAAAGCAGAAATCTTATTTTCCACACAGCTAATGATCTGGAAACTTTCCCAAACTAATTTTCTCTTAGATTCCTATGTGCCACATAAAAATTAGGGAATTAGGAACAAACTTCATGAGAGAATTCTATAATGCTAGAATTTAAGCTAGTTCTATAAGGAGATATAGCTGTAGCTTTGTTCTGTTTAACATTTGGCTATTCTCAAACCTTTATGGATAAAACATAACACCTGTATTGAACTACAGCTATTTTTTAAGTTTTATGTTATTATTTTATAGGTATATAAAACTTAATAAACAGAATTAATCAAAACAGTAATTTTCATATGGAATCTACAAGGTAAATTTAAGTATCAATCCCTAAAGTTTTATAATACTGGAGTTTATCATTATTATTTTCTAATATTGGTTATAGGTCTGAAGATATGGATGTGAAGAGGTTTAGATTGTGTGGATGAATGACTAAAAATAATGAGAGCTATCTTTAATCAAATTATAAAAATTATGCTAGAATCTCTAGTGGTATTTTCTAACTTATTTTACTAAATAAAAAATTAACTAAACATATGTTAACAATTGCTTTGAGAAAATAAATATTTATGGTACATTCATGTATAGTCATGTATTACTTAAGCATAAACCATCATTATTATGGTTGATTTATTTTTGTAGCCTTAACATAGGTTTTCCTACTATTTAAATAAAAATTTTGACCCAGAGAAATCCAAGCTAAAATATGCCAGTTTAATTTAAAAGGAGTTCTCTGAATAATATCCAAATTGTATAAATTGCTAAACTAGTTACTACTTTGGATGTCAGTTCGTTAAACATTACTTTAAAAACAGAAAATAATCGAATGGATAGCCTCCATATCTAAATATTTACTTTGAATAAAGTGTACAAATTATGGCTTAGCATATGCTATTAAATACTTCTCAATCTTAAATGGTTTTGAATTTACCATTAAGTATATAGGCCTTTATTTTCAGTTTTCTGATGACATTTTTATTGATTAACTTTCTCCTGATTTAAATTATAACGGTATTTTAACCATTTGATGCCCCCAAAGAGGAAGAACAAATTCAACTCTGACCAAGTAATAGCTAGCTCTTTAAAAATGAAATGGATACATAAACTACATCATTTGGTCTCTAGCTATGAAAGTGATTGATGCACCAAAGACACAGAGAAAGTTTTGCTGATGGAATGACTGTTCCAGTGGAATAGAGAAGAAAGAGGGGTGAGGAAGAAATGGAGTAGACAACCTTTGTTCTTCAATTTTCTTGCAAAATAGGTTAATAGAAGAGGGCAAGCACATGAGGAAATAAATTAATATCTAAATGATATTCCTTTAGGACTCCCAGTCGCTCATATTTATTGATATGTTTCTTTGGATTTAACCTTCAAAAATATAGTGCGTTATTTTTTTTTATGCTAACCACTTTTTAAATTATGTCTATTAATTTTGGATACAGTTAAACTTAATTGCAACTAGTAAGAATGATTTTCATGTGATCGATGTTGCTTCAAATTCACTGTTGTGATGGAAAATGTTCTTTGTAATAGCAAGACTCATTTTACATTATTGTGTCCTGTAGATACAATTTTCCATGTACCAAACCAAAATCTGAATTAGAACACAAAGTTGTTTATGAGGCTGAGTAAGAAATGACAAAAAGAAAATAGAAAGAAAGTCGACTTGGAGTTGAGACAGACCTGTGATTGAATCCAGGCTCTTCCACCTGGTATGCTGGTTTCTAATTGACTTTGGGCAAGATACTAACAACTGTGAGGCTTACAATCCTCATCTCTAAAATGGAAATAATAATACTTACCCAACAGGGTTGTTGTAAAGTGTAAGTACTTAATGCACCTAACACAAAGGATTCCATAAATTTTAGAATACTCCTCATTCCCTTTCCCTCCAAAATATTTTTTACCAATAAGGACATTTTCAGTGAACTATTGATGCCAGCAAAGACAAAAAAAAAAAAAAAGAAAGAAAGAAAGGAAGGTCTAGAGGATTACAAATATACTTCCTAGATGATTTATTTTAAAATAAGAAGCAAATGGATACCATATCCAACCAAAGTCAGTTCTGCCGAGTTTTTTCCCCCATCTGAGAAAACATATCTCGTAACACTTTACTTCATTAGCTAACTTAACAGTATATAGCTTCCCTAATCCTCCTGTGCGCTGTGATTATTAAAATTCTTGGCAGCTTGATGTGCTGGAGATGAGAACAGATTAACTCAATTATAAGCAGAGAGGCATGCTTTATTAGAATAGTACCTTGCCTCTTATTTCTTGGGTTTAGCTTGTCAAAAGTAACAAATGAAAGACTTAACTTTCCATAACTTTTTCCTCCCACTTCATCTATTATATCTTTCAATATCCTCAAAAGTGCTTTTTATACACCAAAGAAACCTGGATTTAAATAGTCTTTGAATTTCGCTGTCAAATGTCCATAATGTATTAACTTTGCCAAAGTTTGAGCCAAATATTTATTGTTAGCTTTCTATCAGAGAGCAAGTTCTGTCCAACAATTTTTGATTTATTTATAAAGATGTTCTGTTAGCAACACTTGACTTTTTCCCACCAACTGGGGAGACACAAAGGAAATCTAGGTCAGCTCTGGTGCCTAACCAACTGTCTCAGTGTTCCTTCTTTTTAAAATTTCAGATAATAAATGGCTTCTTAGGGGCTGGTATTGAGACTGAACTGATGTCTAAGTTCTCTTGTAATTCTAAAATTCTGTATATTTAAGTACTTACTAGGCATCCTCATGGGTTTGCCCTATTAAGGTACAAAAAAGCACAAAATAAAACCTTATTAAAATTGAGGTGCTTAAACTCCAATTTTCCCTGCATTCTGTTCTTAACTACTAATAAGTTAGTGGGTTCACTTTTTCAAGACACAAAGCTGATTCTCTTTTGCATTTTTAATTTAATATATACACTATGCACCAGGAACTGGAGTTGCAAGGATAAACAGAATAATCATAATCTCTATCATATCAGAGTTGGAAATCTAGAGTGGGCATCTTAGTCCATTCGAGCTGCTGTAACAAAATACCATAGGCTGAATGGTTTATAAACAACAGAAATTTATTCCTTACATTTCTAGAGGGCAGATATCCAAGATCAGGGTACCGGCATGGTTAGGTCTGGTGAGGGCCCTCTTCAGATTTCAGAGATGGCCATTTGCTCATTCTATCCTCACATGGAGGACAGGAGGAGAAAGCTCTCTGAAGTCTGTTTTGTTTTTTGCTTTATTTCCTCCTAAAGGAAATAAAGTTCATAACAGAGAGAGAGAGAGAGAGAGAAAAGCAAATAATCCCATCAGGATAAAGACTTTGATGGGACAAGTCTTTGAATATTTCTGGTTTCTGGCTGAGACAACTAAATGATAAATTGCTGTCAAATTCGAAAAGAGAGTACTTCAAGAGATTAGAACAAAAATAGTTATTTCAGTTTAGGATACTTAACTTGGGATATTCCATTGAGTTTTACATTCCTTTCTCAGAAAGAGTTTTTAAAAATATACAACCTTTCTCCAATCTTAATGTTGGTGCTAAACTGGAATCATTTGATCTAGGATTAAGGAAATGGAATGTCCTATGGGCGTTATTTTGAGATTTTAATAAGCCTTCAACCAAATGAGAAAGACGGTGACCATCGTCTCTCACTGGCCAAGGAAGAAACATCCCATATGTCAAGTTCTTTTTAGAAGGCTGCTAAGACATGGAGGTAAAATGTAATTACAACTAAGGATAATTTGGGGTTTTGGGTCCATGTTTTACTCTTTTAAAGAATAAAATTGGAAATTACTTCCAGTGATTGGAAAGAATCTAGTCATTGAAATTTTAAGCTCAGTGTTCTGTGGACTTATCTCTTTATCTCTTCTTTAGTCTCATGAGCTGAAAGAAATATTTAGTCCAGAGGCTATAATGTAATTTTTTCTAATTGCTCAGCAGTACTGAGAGAGAAAATTAAACACTTTTTGATTAGGTTGGAAATAAGGGATCTTAAAAGGTCTGTAAAAATAGACATTGCAGAGGGAAAAGGAACCCAAAGTTCAGAGAAGAGCTTTTGATTATCAACTAAAAATGCAAGTCAGATAACACAAGAAAAGTTAAAAAAAACTATACTTCATTGATCCTAAGTTCAAATTCTTTCACAACAAAATGATACATGATCTCTGAAATTAGCATCTTAGTCATCTTAAAGTTGCTGTTATTCTGGTGGCATTCTCAAACTTGTTAGTAGCTATATATTTTGTCATAATTTTAATAATGTTGAGGATTTTAAGTATTTATGTTTAATTGCCACAAAATGTCTTCGAAATGATTGTGTTATAATTTAGCATTGAATAAAAGTTACTGTATACCCACAAATGCCATAGAAACAGAACAGTGTAATATAATATAAATATCTGTGTCTAATAATTACAAAGAACTTTTTCAATAATTATAAAAAACAAAAACAAAATAAAAACAAAATTTCTGAGAGAACATTTAATTTCTACTCTCAGCAAATTTCAATTATATAATACAGTATTATCAACTATAATCACCAACATACATTAGATTTCAAAAAAAGATAAATATGAGCGGTAATGGATGTGATAATTAACTAGATCGGGGAAACCTTTCACAATGTATATGTAAATAAAATTATCACATTGTACATTTTAAATATCTTACAATTTCATTTGTCAAGGCTACCTTGAAAAAAATGAAAAAGTTTAAATGATAAGAAGGCATAATATTATTGTTTAATTGGCAATGTCTTTTTCTTCTTAATGCTACATAAATGAATGGGGTCAGTTAAAATCAAAGATATCTTAGAGTTGATGAAATGTGGGAAGTGAACAAATCCCAAAGTATTCCATTGTCTCTTTAAATATCTCTCATTGTGTATCTTTTTAGAATTATTTAGTTTTAGTTGGTTATTTTAAGTTATTTTGAAAACTAGAGTCTGGATCTCAAAAAAACACTTTTAAAAAAAAAAAGTGCTCTATTTGTTGGTGCTACCTGATGGCAGGAAATCCTAATTATTGGGAAAGTATTAAAAGGGAAAACAATTTCTAAAGTGCTGAAACTAAGTTTTAAAGTAATATATTCTGGCAAATGTCCCAGACACTTTTATGGACCCGGAAGAATAGTTGCACTGGACTGTATAAAGGAAGTGACATGGTAGATTTAGATTCTGATTAACTTTTCCCAGGGACTTCAGAGAAACATTCTCTAAGTCAAAGTTAGTTAGTAAGGGACGGTGGGAGTGAGGGTGTAAATTTCAGTAGTTTTTTCCCTGGATTGGTAGCAGATCATTTAAGCAAGCCATAAATACTGAGCACCTGTTGGTATAAGGAGCTACACTGAACTCTGCGGCGGATGCGATTATAAATAAAGAGTGTCCCTGTCATCAAGAATTTTACAATCTGTGCTAAGAGCTAAAATGTGGTACAAATAATTATAACTCAAAATGCTAAAGAGCTTCCAGGGAAATGTGAACCAAGGACCCTGCCAACAAGGTGTTCACATACCTCTGTATTTTGAGTAATCTAGTAAGTAGATTAGAGATCAAATACAGTTGTGGAACATGAGGCCTTTTAATGAGCCACCTCTAAAAACTGTGAAAATGAGTCTAATATTCTTCTTTAAAGTCAACCTCGATGTTCATTCACTTTAAAATGATTGTTTTAAAACCCGGTGGAATAAAAGGGAAAATAGAAAGTATCACTTTTTCTCTTTATGATGCAACAGCATTAGATTTTAAAAATATAATTTAAACTTGTGTAATTTTTCAATGATATGTCTCCTTTTTAAAATGGGTTAGCTTTTCGAGATCCAAGTTGAAGTAATTTACAATTTTATAATTTTTTATCAATGATTTCAAGGTCTTTGCTGCAAAAAAAAATTGATTTTTATTAATGGGTTAATAAACTGACTTAGTACTTTCTCTTCTTATGTACCACAATTGAATATATTTTTGTGTCCACATTTTTTTTTCATTGTTTCTTTGCTATATCACCTTCATTTGGGATTTCTTTATTTCACTTTCTCCCATAATTATTTATTTATAAGATTATCTTTTTATTTAGATCATGAAGGCAGAGATTATATTCTATTCATTTTCTCTCCCACATCACCTAGTAGGGTGCCTGGAACTTAGCAACAACTCAATAAATATATCATGAATAAATGCACCCATGAAAAATGCCTATACTAATGGAAATACATTTTAAAATATTAAAGTATATTAAAAATATTTGGGGTCTCATGCTTCATATGTCAAATTTCAATTCCAGAAAACTTTATGTTTTTATTTATATTAAATACTTTTAACTTTGTAAAATATTATTACTTTTTGAAATGTAACAGCTTGTGATCACATAGAAAACCACTAAGCAGAGAGAGAAAATGGTGTGTGCATTATGCACAATTCATCTGCCCCAAGTGCGCCCAAGTAGAATTACAAACTTTAATTTAATTATTTTCCCAAACTACTGAAAAAAGTTGTGAATAATGCCTAAATATTCTTCAGTGTACTGAAAATTAAACTTAGTTAAATAAAGTTCATTCATTTCTATTACTTCAGAACTCTTGCTGTTGCTATTGACAACCAACTATAGGTTGGATAAATATCTAGATAAATAACCGCTATACAGATAAATAACTCATAAGTCATCCTAAAATGTTGGTACAGAGGAAATGTTAAAGGAATAAGAAATACTTATAGTAAAGGGATCTTGAGGTAAATTCAATATGCTGAGATTTTTTGTTTTGTTTTGTTTTTGTTTGTTTTGGTATAAGCACCATGCATCCAAGAAACCGCTGTGGTTGCTAATCTTATATAAAAGAGAAAACAGATTTAAAGTTTATTATATTTAGTATCAGAAAGAACAATTATTTTAAATAGTGATATACAAAAAGATGATACTACTTTCCAACTTGCTATCAAATAACATTAAATGATCGAAGCAGTGATATTTTTAAGAGTGGAACAGTATTCAGATTATAAATATGTCTTTGTTTTTACAGTTTTATATTAACTAGAGGTAGATTTTTAAAATCATGGATTATATTTTTTGTCTCCAGGATGTAGGATGTTTGTCATTTAATTAATGAATGAACAGATCATATCACTATGAAGAGCTGCAATCACGATGCATTACAGTGATCCATTATTTATTTATAATGGATTCATTTTTTATTACAAAATAGTACTAAATCAATTAGTTTGTTACAACCTATTTTAATGAATCAGAACTGAATAAAATAGGGTTTGACTGCTTCCCTCCCAATCTTTCTTCCTCCTTCCCCAGAAGAAACTCATTAACAGTTTGCTGAATATGTGTGGTCCCATATTTTTCTATGCCTATTTAAATACATATACATATATTTAATTAAAATAGACATGGCTATTTAAACAGAAAGATATATATATATATACTTTTAAACAAAAATAGAATCCTACTATACATGATGTTTTTAACAATTTTATTGAGATAATTTACATACCATAACATTTATCCATTTTAAAAACAATTAGTTTTTAGCAATTTTACAGTTTTATGTAACCATAATCACATGCTAATTTTAGAACACTTTCAGCTTCTGAAAAAGAAACCTTATGTTCATTAGCATCACTTCCCCCTACCCCCACTATAAGTCCTAGGCAACCACTAATTTATTTTCTGTCTGTACAGATTTGCCTATTCCAGACACTTTATATAAATGGAATCATACAATATGTGGTCTTTGTGTCTGACTTCTTTCACTTAGAATGATTTTTTCCCTCAAAATACTAAAAATAAATGTGATTCAGCAATTCCATTTCTGAATATTTATCCCAAAAAATCTAGAACACTAATTCAAAAAGATATATGCACCCCTATATTCATTGCAGCATTATTTACAATAGCCAAGACACAGTCTAGGTGTCTATCAATAGTTAGTTAGATGAATAGTTAAAGATGTGATATATATGTATATTACATATACATATATATTATATACATATATATTATATATAAATTATATATAATATTATATATAATGGAATATTACATAGCAAAAAAATGAAATCTTTCCATTTGCAAAATGGATCTAGAGGGTATCATGCTAAGTGAAATAAGTCAAGCAGAAAATGACAAATACTGTATGATTTCACTTACATTTGGAATCTAAAAAACAAAATAAATGAACAAACAAAACAAAACAAAAATAAACTCAAAGAAACAGAGACCAAAAGATGGTTACCAGAACAGAGTGGTTATTGATCATATCTCTAACTACTCATACATGTTCATATTTTTATAGGTCAGAATCCTAAAAATAGAACTGACTAGTCACTATGCTACACACACACACACACACACACACACACACGTTTCACAAATCTTACAAAATTGTCCCTCAAAAGGGTTCAATTTTTCCGTCATCAAAGGAAAAGACAGACATACTTATTAAGGTTGAACAGCAAAGCAGCTAACAATTTCTAATAATAGTCCTTTAACTTGGGTAGAAAGAATTCCTCTCCAATAAAGCAGCAATACTCTTCCTGTGATAGTCAAATTAACTTGGTGCTAAGTATAGATAGATATACAGCAGAACTCCTGGAAAAGGTATCTTCCTTTCCCAGATAATTTTAACCAGAAATAACAGAGAGAAACTAAGAGGATTAACTGTAGTTCAATCAATCAACATACTTGCTGTGAAGCTTTCTGACATTTTTACTTACCAATTCCCAGAGGAAGGTGGTTCAATAGGTCTCAAAATAGGAAGCACATGTCTGGAATGCAGAAACACATGCTGAATGGGTATAGCTATACACTCGAGTACTTCTCCAAATAAATGATTCCTAAAATTTATATATATCTATGCACTGATTTTTACATGTGTATATATACTCACACACGTACATATACACATATATATACACATTGTTTATGTATATATATCCGTATATATGTACACACACACACACACACACACACATATATATATAATTTATAATACACATATATATGCAAATTTGGCATGAAATGGTTATACTCTTGCTTAACCAGAGCATAAACTATTGTAATCATATTCCAAGGAAGTGTGATTGTGGTAAATCCCCCAACTCCCACCAGGAGATCCTTGTTAAGTTACACCTTAACCTCCAAAGAGATTTTTTTAAGTACTTTTTCCATTGCTTCTGAATGCAGGGCTCATTGACTGTGAATGAAAGGCTAAACTACAGCCCAAATGTCCATACCTTGGAGTATCATAGCTTTATTCTCTTCAGATTGTAAAACTGCCAACCAGCATTGTGCAGAGAAGACAGAATGGAAATAATATCTTTAAGAAATGACTTAAAAAAACTATTTTCTAAGTATATTAGCAGAGACTAAGATCTTTCTACCTAACCAATGTTCTCAGAAGCAAGAGGTTGACTGAAAACATGATCCTGTGTAAGATGACCAACAGAATCTGGAAATGAAGGCCATTTCAGACCTAAAATTATAAACTTAGTCTCAAGATTAAAGTTTATTGATTTTTAGAGAGAAAAAATTAATTAACAGCAGAATCCAGGATACAGGATTTCTAGTTGATAGGTATTTGAAGTTAACACAAGAGTAAAATCTGAATTGGTCAAAATTTCTTTGTTCTTAAATCAAAATGTTTTCTTCAGTTTTTATCTCATCCCCAAAGCATTTGTCTACTAAGCAGTTTTTATATGAAAACTCTGGGCAAAACAATAATAACTGATATTCTACAAAAAACATAAAGCTGTAATTAATCATTTAAAGCTATTTGCCAAGTAAGTTTAAGTAATAATATTGCTTTATTTTGATTTTTAGAGTAATAAAGAAAATTCTCCAAAGTCAGCGACTGAATCTGTCTTTTTCATTGTAGACCTAGGACTTAACATGATGCTTGATTTTTAGTAGACATTCAATAAAAATTAGTTGAAATAATAAAGAGAATTCTGATTAATGCACTAAAACATAAAAATAAAAACAAAAATAACATACAATTAAGCCAGTTTCATAAATATTCTGAAAGTTTATATTTTTGCTCAGTTTTGTGACTCCTTTCTTAGAAAATTACTGTAATTGGACTTACTATGTTTAAAGTATGTTCACATTTTACACTATAATACATAATGACTTACTACTTTCCATGAAGTTTATGTTGCTTTACACTTCCTCATTAGTATATAGATTCCTGTTACCCAAACATGCCTCAGCACTTTGTCAATTCTTCCTTCTTGATCAATCTGATATGTGACAAATAATTTGGCATTGTTATTTTCATTTGTATTTCTTGCTTACAAAATGGAAGGAGAATTTTTTTGTTCATTCACCTTTAATAGTACTTTATGAATTGTTTATTTCCTTCTCCAACTTTCTATGAGTGTGTAAGCTCTTTATATAGCATGTTATATAGTAGTACATTTATCTATCGCATATTGTTATTTGTTCTATTTTTGTTTGTTTTTTAATGTCCCAACTCTGTTATTCATTATATTCATCATGCCAAAGGCCATTAAAAATCTACAATCACATAATTATTTATCTGTACTTTTCATTGTTCCATTTTTTTTTTTTTTGGTTAAATTTCAATACATCAAGAAAGTGTTTTAATCTATGGGGTATAGATTTAAATATGTTTTTATAATCAACTAATTTTATATTATTCGACAGAGATCGATAGCCTTGAAATGCTACATTATAATACCTAAAAAAATTATTACGACTGTCCCTAGATTATTCTTTTAGTTCTATGTCACTTATTTTTTTTAAATCTATTTCAATGGTAGTACCACCTTTTTAAAATTACAGTATCCTTATAATACCTTTTGCTTTATGATACCTTTGCATTCGTGTTTCATTGAGAGGCTCCCTTTCTTCAGATGGAACGTTCCTGCTTCTGGACCATTCTTTCACGTTTACTTTTTCTGATAAATTTTTAAAAAATTTTTTAAATCAGGTTTTTCTCCCCAAATCTTATCAGAATTGGTTCTGGGATTCTCCGAATATTGTTAAAAACTCTACACAAGGTAGTTATTTTTTATGATCTTAACATAACTTCGAAGGTAATGATACTTTTTTTTAAGATAACCGTAATAAGTGGAAGAATAAATACTAATGAGAAAATTCAGAATGTCAAAAATCTCATCAGCAAAGACTCCTGGATTTCTAGGAGCCTTGAGATAAACTAAGAAAAAAAAAAAAACCACGCATACAAAAAAACACTGTCTTTTAACCACCAGAGGGCAGTGAACTCTAAATAATGGACCTCGGCAATCTTAAAAGGAAGTCCAGTTGTGCTTAACCTGAAGATCAAATTATGTGAAAATAACAATAGATTATAGGTTTACTTTAAACTCTATAATAATTACAAAATTTTATTCTGATATGAGCAATATAACATTTCTTTACAATATTTATAGAAATATAGTCACCACTAAATTATCCATATTAATGTCAGTTGTTGCTTGCACAGCCACATTGTTTAAGACCTACATGAAATTAGAGGATGCTCTGAATGAGAACTTAAAGACAGGAACTGAGGCTTGTTCACCAGTTGTTTCTTCAGTACATGCATAGGATCCAATTGATACTAACAACTCAAATAGTTGATAAAGAAAAAAATTAAATGATCTACAATCTCAGCCCTACTCAATTTCTGAATTAATTCAAATGAAACCTGGCACTACTCTTAGGCAAGCAGGATTCCTGCTGTGGTCCCTGACCTTCGAAGGCCCTGTCTTGCTCTCCTTTAGCTGTACCACCTCTCCATCAGGCTAGGACTACCCTTCCTCTTTCTCATGGGAAATGCAACATGGCCACCTGAAGCCTATGATCACTCTTTTACATCATGCTCTGGTTATCTCAGACACAAAACCCAGTAGAGTCTATGTTCAGTGTATATGTAGTCTACTTCTCTGAGCCTGTCTTACCCAGAACAGGTCATACTGGAGATACAGAAAGCCCTGGACCTAAAGGCTAGCTGATGGGAAGGTATTTCTTTGGAATATAGAGAGATTGTGGAGGCTGGGATTTATGGACAAGAGAGATTGAAGAAGTATTTTATCTCTTTATTCCTACATTTCTGAATTGCCTAATTTTTAAAGAGCAATTATGTATTAATTGTGTGTGTATGTATATATATATGTATATATATATATATACACACTTATAAACATATATATGTATATATATTTAATACAGAGGAAAAGCTAGGAAGTAGAATCACCATAATTTAGTGACAGAGGACATAGAAGGTGAAAGGGAACGAGTGATCTGTCCCTAGCTTTCAGGCTTGGAGAACTGGTTGAATAAAAGAATCATCAAATAAAATTAGAAATTCAAGAAGGGGATTGTGTTTGAGTATGTGGTGTAAGAAAGATAAATTCTATGAAGAACAAATTGTGTTGAGGCCCCGTGTATTAGAGGTATCTCTCATTTTTCGAAAGCTTACATTTTGCCACTTGGCTTTTAATGAAAGACCTACATTAGTACTTGTTTTCACTAACCAAAAGACATCTGAAGAAGATTTTCACTTTTGCAAGTAAAGAAAAAAAATGTGGTGGTGGGACAAATAAAAAGCAAAAATAGTGTTCAGCATTTACTTTGCAAGGAGCTGAGTCATTAGAGAGGTAGCACAGGCCCTAAGCAGCAAGAGTAGCCCCACCAAGCTCCTTCCCTGGGAACCACACTCAGCAACTCAGCCTCAAGCTGCCAGAGCTCTGACCTGTGTCGGTGAGCATCTGTGCTTTATCTGGTTTATTTTCTGCATTACTGCTTTTACTATATGTTAATGTTATTTTAGGTTCTATGTGTTGTTTGGTATGATTCGGTAGATTATTTTTAGAGTCTGAAAACACTCAAAAAGTTTTCCATATAAATGAATGATAATTGCTTCTTTACACCATTTGAGCTCAGAAAGTTTTAATAGGAATGTTCTACTTTCAGATAGAGCAGAAAAGTCCTGTGCAATACATTCTTACAAGTGCTGTTGGGATTTGATCTCCAGGAGGTCCTGTCAGGCAGTGGTCAAGGGGCTGCTGGCTGAACAGTGAGTAGGAGGTTGGGAAGTAGGGTGAGTGATGGAGTCTACAATTTCAAAACGTTTTTCCTGGAGAATACAAAGAGAAAAAGAGTGTAGTTACTTCTAGGCTTAATGGCAGAGACTGGTTCCAGGAGAAGATTTAGGTTAATAATAAGAAAATCCAAACAAACGTCATCTGGAAGACTGCTCCCATTGGAAACTCAAACATGACCTCTAGCTCTGGTCTTTTCCTGTTCTTTCTTGACTCCTAACCATCAAGATCCATCTTTGAGTGATGCCAATTAAAAGTCAAACAAATAAACTACTTCTTGCCCGTCGGTGTAGATTCTCTTTTGTGAATATTAATGTTAAAGTACTGCTTTTATTCATCACCGATTATTTTTTGGAATGTCAATTCGGTAAATAAAGTCTCAAATTATTAACCAGACAACATAGGGCTCTAAGCAGTAAGTGGGAAATTGACATGCTCATTTGGTAATGTAGAGTCAGAAGCTAGTGGAAGAATCCTTAAAGAAGTCAAAAGAAATGTAATCCACCCAAGCTTTTTCTACTTTCCTTTGTCATGTTCTTCTTTGCTTTAATTTCTCTTCTTATGATTAAATTTGTAAGGAATGAAGGCTTAGTATTGATTTACTTGGATTTTAATGAATTCATTATTGGTCTAATTCAAACATCACTTTCCACCTCTTTTGAGAGGCACCTTCCTCCAGCTTATAACCCAACTCCCCCTGCCCCTTGCTCCTCATTGTTCTCTTCTGTCTCATACCCAGTTCCAGCCATGAGCCATTGTTGTTAGAAAAGTTCAAATCCTTCCATTCCTATGTGCAGTGCCCTGAGTTGGCCTTGCTGTCTTTATGTGAGCTCCAGAGGAAACAAGGTGGTGAACTAGGTACAGTAAATCTTCATTTACCATTGTTGTTAGGTCCTTGGAAACAATGAATAACAAAACCAGTTTGACCATAGGCTAATTGATATAAACAACTATAAAATTCCTATGGCATATTTCTGGTCACAGAAAAACACCAAACTTCTAAATAAACACTCAAAATACCTCTAATATTAAACATTGAAATAGATGTGAGCTATATATACATTTAAGAAAGATTAATAAAAACAAGATTAAACCCACATAGGCAGTGACCTAAGCCAGGAATCATTTTTTTTCTCCCAACATTATAACAAACAGTATTGAAAGAAATGACGTTGTTCAAGGACCTGTTATATACTTTTTAGAGTCCAAGGGGAGAACCCTAAGAAATTAGACCCTGTCTCCCCTTGAGATTTTCGTTTGTTGTTTGTTTGTTTGTTTGTGTTTGGTATGATTTGTATGCACACCCTAAAATAACTTCTTTTTAAGGCTCCTGTGAGATTCTCCATTCTATTTTTTGAAACATCTAACTTCCTACTCATTATAGCCAACCACTTTCCATACACACTGCCATCCTACTAGTACAGGGTCCTAAAACTTATTCATTTCATGCACATAACATTCGAGGAAGGGCAGAGGGGCTTCAGCAGTATAGCTGGTGAGAAACATAGGCCTCCTTTCCTAAACATGGCCCTCTGTGTCAGTTGGGGACGAGGCATTTAGGATTCTTTGTTTGGGTGCCAAGCTGCAGGTCAACATTTTGGCCAAAGGACATACCTCTCCAGGGCAAAGGCAAATAGTCAGCCAATTTTGTTTAGATAGCTTGAACCCTTAGAGAAGCACAATATAATTTCCTGACTGCCTCCTAGCTGCTTTGTAATTTGGGAGGTAGCTCTGCCTCCTCTGGCACAGTGCATCACATTATTAAACAGAGCAGTAACTATACTTCTCAAGAATGGATCACTTAGAGAAAAAGAAGTCTGGAGATAATTGTCCTACCAAGTTCTTTGCCAAATGTCCTCCTTCTAAATTTCTGTATGAAGGAAGAGAAGGAGGTGGTTTATTCTCCAGTTACTTTGGCTTATTTTATTTTGGAGGAAAAAAACAAAATCCATTGTGATACCAACTCCAGGACCTATCTGATAGCTTCACTGAGACATATGTTTCTGCTGTATTCAAGATCTTACTGCATCTCATGGTAAAAGGGATAGGTTATTAGAAGTTACTCCTGTGTATTTCTATAGTGCTTGTGATTCAAGGCATCTTAAAGAAATTATTAACATTTGTTGAGTTACTCATTCAACAAAACTAGAAGGTCTTGTTGTCAGTGTGGTCATTATGATTGACAATAGGAAAAGAGAGATGAATAAGATATAGTTTTCTGCCTTTAGGACCTTACAAACAGTGAATCATTAGCCCCAAATAGTGTGATAGTAAATCATTAGCCCCATCATTAGTGTGACCAGTGTTGTGAGAGAATGAGGCACAAGAGCTGAAGAGGGAAAAAGGAATTGACTTTAGTCAGGAAATCACAGGTGGCTTCTGGAGGAAATATCACAAAGCTGAGCCTAGAGGGAGGAATAGGAGTAGTTGTGGTCCAGAAAAGGTAGAAGTGTGTTCTGGTAGAGGGTTGAGCCGAGGAGAATAAAAGCCTGAGATGGACCAGCACAGTGAAAAAACCAAAAATGGTTTACTATGACTAGGAAACATAGCTTAAAGTAAGCAATTTCACTTTAACGAACTTGGAATGTGAAGCAGAGATGTTAATTTGTTCAAAGGGGAAAGTCAATGGTGGAATTTTGACTATAATTATTTGTATCTGGTCTGGTAAGTTTATAAACTTTACATGTAAAATTTGGGAATTAGGCTGCTAACACTCAGAAACCCTCAAAATACATTTTCTGAGATATAAGAATTTTTAAATAAACTTTTTTTATTTTAGAATCATTTTACATTTACAGAAAAAAAATGTAAGTACAGAGAGAGCCCATAAATCTCACTCCCACTTTTCCCTATTGTTAACATCTTCAGCTCAGTACGATATATTTGTTATAATTAATAAGCTTATATTGCTACATTATTATTAACAAAAGTCCATAACTTATTTAGATTTTCTTAGTTGTTACCTAATGTCCTTTTTCTGTTCCAGGATCCCGTCCAGCATACCATATGACACTTATTTGTTTTGTCCCCTTAGGCTTGTCTGATGCTTTTCTCACAATTAGACTGGGGCTATGTGTTTTATGCTCTTCTCTGGGTGGAAATTTCTACACAACAGTTCCCATACCCCTTGATGCCCATTCTACCCCATTCAACATTTCATTTTCTTAATCCATCCCATTCACATGTCCCATCTCCTGCAAACGTCAGCCTCCTCAGGAAGACCATCTGCCATCCCTGGCCACACCCTCCCTCTAAGAAAGCCACATCTTTTTATTCTTAGAGCAGCTTGAGCTATTCCTTAATAGCTTCTACCTCCAATTATGATCAGGTACTCACGTGATTCTGTGATTAACGCCAACTCCCTTCTATTATTTGTAAGTTACATGAGGACAGAAAATATTTCTACTTTTTCTCACCCAATATTGTCAGTGCCTTGCACAAGGCCTGATAGCCAGTGGACCCCCACTATATAGCAGTTAAAGGAAGGAAGGGAGGCAGGAAGACTATGGCAAATACCGATTGATCCTTTAACTCAGTTAATTTACTTTCTAGGATCTTTAGGTTTGTAGCGATAGAACTTCAGTTCTCTGTAAACATAGTAAGAAGCAGTCAAAAGTAAAGAGGAAATGCTTTATAGAAGCCAAATCATCATCCTATGAACTACATACAGTATGAGGTGATAGTACCTATAGTAATTAGAAATGTTTTTTGTATTAGCACATACTATCCCACCTTATGAGAGAAGACTTCAGACCAACATCCTCTCATTATCTTAAGATATCTCAAACACTGATAGTTACCTAACAGGATTCTTAGAAAAAAATATATATATTAAAAATGTTCACTGTGATAATAACATTTTCAGATTGTCAGAAGCCATTATATATAACTCTCAACTCTGTCTGTAACCAATAACTTCCAAACTGACTTTCCACTAGAAATCATAAACTTTCATATATACACACATACACATTTGTGTGTGGCAGGGGGAGTATCTTTGAGGCATATTATAGCAGCAGGAACCAGAGTTAAACTTCTTTTAGAAACTTGAAAGATATAAGTAAATAATTAAATAGTGTAGAATGAGATTCAGTTTTATATACTAAAATTTTAACAAGTAATAGAACATAAACAGCATTATCTAGAAAAAAAATAAATAACATCCAAAATATATTTTAGATAAAACACTATAACTATATATTCCATTATGACTGCTACCTAGAATAAATAAAAGCTACTGTAATGACTGCATTATTCTAATTATATTTTTGGAACATTGGACCTAATCCCAGATGTTTGAGCTGACCAAAAACCCACGACATCAAAAGTATGCAGTTTTTTCCTTCACATACACACCTCCCTAATCCCAGATTAACAAAGAGTGGTTTGCAATTTGCTTGTTTGTTCACAACTGATACAATCTTGGAAAATGTGAGTCTCCCCACAGAAAGGAAACCCATTAATTATCCATGCGGTAGCAATTTAGGTAATTTCAGATCTGTTATACAAAATCTAGTAGGCAAGTCCGTCTGTCTATCTGTCTGTTTGTCTGTCTCTCTCTCTCTCTTTATATTTTAATACATGTATAAAATTTTAAAATTTTATATATGTGTAATATATAATATGTATAATATAAAATTTTTTTAAATTTTAAAATTTTATATATGTATAAAATTTTAAAATTTTATATATGTATAATATATAATATGTATAATATAAAAAATTTTTAAAGTTCTATTATCTTTCCCTTTCTCCTCTCATCTTTACCAGAATTGTTCTCAAATAACTAAGCTGACATCATTTTATCCTTTATTCTTCAGTCAGTAAGCAAACATTCATTGAACATCTGTTGGGTCCTGCTCCCCATACCAGCACCAAAGATACAAATGAATATAGTCCCATTTTCTGCTCTCATGGATCTTATACTCTAGAGGCAGAAGAAGGCAAAAGAGAAAATAAATATGTAAATACACACTACTAAAATTTTAAATAGGAAAGGTCTCTTTTAGCTGGAGGTGATTTTAATTAATAAGAAAATTCCAGCCTAGAAACAATTTAAGGCAAACCTATTTCAAGAATAGACAATAGCGAGGACATGAGGCCCTAAGTCTGCATCAAAGGGATCATGTTTAATAAACAAACTAAAACCAACATAGCTAGAACATCCTGAGTGAGGAGGAGAATAATATGAGATAAAATTACTGGTAGTCAGAACCCCAATTTTGTCTTGTTTTGCAGGAGATTAGATTTTATTCTAAGTGAGAAGCCATTGGAAATTTTTAATCAAAAAAGAGAACTACGATATGACTTATATTCAAAATATATTTTTCCAATACAGTATGGTAAAAGGGTTATAAGGGTAAAAGTGGAATAAGAAAAGATAATTAGAGAGCTACTGCAGTAAATCAAGTAAGAAGTGATGATCACCTGATCTGGGATTGCAATAGCAGATAAAGAGAAATTGATAAGTTTGAGGTATTGCTTGAAAAGTCATCTTAGAGCATCTTTTGATTGTATCAAATATGACAGGATAGAAAAAGAAAGGAATGAGGAATGGCACTTATGCTTCTGACTGGGTTTCCAATACGATAGAGGATGACACAACATGTTTACTAAGAGAGGTGGGGACAATTTGGAGCGCAGATTGGAGAAAGGAAGGAGTCAAGTGTTTCTAGTTAGTCATGTTAGTTTAGAATGCCTAATGGAATGATAGTTTACAAACAAGGAACCCAAAGACAATTTTTAGGTAACTTACCCAGGATCATATACAGCTGTTACATGTTTAGTCTTTCTCATTCCAAAGTTTGGAAAAGACTTCAAAAATTATCTTATTTATCTTGTACCCATACATAGATTTAGCCTGCTTATTGACCAACTACTGAGTCAATTTTCCCTGTATCATTCTGGATACTTAGCAGTATTATAGACAATCAAAACAAAAATAATGTGGGTATTACCATACGAAGTATTTTCTAAAATTTGCTTAATGTTAAGTATAATAGCATTTTGTATGTTATAATGGAATTGAGCTAATGAAAATGGGTTGCAAGAATTTTAATATCTTCAGACAGAAATTCACTAACAAGGATTACTGTTCTAAATATAACTTCAATTGAATCCTGGGGCAAAAAAAAAAAAGGATATTCATGGAAAAACTGTTGAAACCCAAATAGAGTCTATAGTTTAGTTAATAGTACTGTACCAATGTTTATTTCTTAGTTCTGACAAATGTATCATGGTTATGTGTCATGTTGATGTTAGAGAATGAAGAGTAAAGGGCATATAGGAACTCACAGCAATGTCTTTGCAACTTTTGTGTAAATCTAAAATTATTCCAAAATAAAAGTTTATATAAAAACAAACAAAGAATACTGATACATCTTATGGAACTCAAGTGAAATGACTCACAAGGAAATAGAACCATAAAAGAAGAATTAATTGTACTAATGATCATATGCAAAATGTTCAACTACACTAGCAATTGAGGAAACACAAATGAGATATAATGTGCTTCCTATGAAATCAGCCAATTTATAATGATAACTAATCTTGAGTAGATCTGGGAAAATAACCCCTTTACACACTGTGAGAGACATTCAACGTATCAGGATATTTATATTACAGCTAATAGAAAACTTACCTCACACTGGGAAAAGAGGAAATTTTGGGCTCAGGTATTTGAAAAGTTCAAGGTTAGATCAAGTGAGGCCTGGTCTGAGTGTATAAAAATCCAGGTTCTTTCTGTCTCTTCCCTCTGTTTTCTCTGGTGTCCACTTTATCTTAAAGTTGATTCCCTGTATACCATGAGACTGCCAGCACTTCCCTTAACTGTAGTCTTCCTCCTTTCCAACAAGATGTCAAGAAAATGATTTTCTCAATAGTTCTGAAAAGTAAATTTTTCTTACCTCAATGGCCTAAGTTATGGATCCATCCCTGAACCATTCACTTGGGCCTGGAAAATGGTTTCACCAATGGTGCCAATCCCTCCGACACCATCTGGATGAGAATATCAGAGAGAAGGGCTATCATAGGAAATGAAGAATATTGTTTCCCTGAAAAAGGAATATAAATTCATTTAACTTTTACGGAAGCATTTTTAGAACAGGGAATTTCAAACAATTCTAGCTTTTTAATTTATTTCAAGCAATCCAAGTTGTACAAAAAAAGGAATTGTGCACAAGAGATATTTTGGTAATTTTATGCATAAAAAGGTTGAAATAATCTTAATTCCCAGCAATAATATGTTTCTTACATGGATTACAATACACTGCTCAGTGGACAATCATGCAACCACTAAATATCATGTTTTCAAAGAATATTTACTGATATGTGAATAAAAGTCTTATTGTATTGGTAAGTTCAGCAAATAATTATTAATGGCCTACTATGTGCCAGGCACTGGGAAATGTGAATGAAGCAGAAAAAGATGCCTGATCTCCTAGAATTAAATGAAAAAATATTACAAAAAGAATGTGAATCGATTTTTTTTTAACACCGACATTCTCAGATGCATGCACATACTAATGTCTATAAAGAACCAATATTTTCATATGCCTGCATACACAAGTATCTGCAAAGTTGCACATTAATATGTTAATAGTAGTTTTCTCTGCTTGGTGGTTTAAATGAAATATGTTTTTTTCCTTCTTTGTTTTTTGCTCTATTTACAAAATTGTCTACTATAAATACACTTTCTTTTCTTCTTTGTCTTTTGCTCTATTTAAAAAATTGTCTGCTATAAATATACTTCCTTTCAAACCAGAAAATAACAAATTTGCTATCTTTAGAGAGTGGATATTGGCTTCTGTTGACATCGTGGCATTTGAAGAACCTCTTTTAAATGTTTATTTCTTTCACTCTTAGGTAGCTGGAGATTTGGTATAAAGAAAGGAAGGGAAAGGAGGATGTTGAACTTATTTTTCTACACTGAGATATAATTCCATTTGATTTGCTCAAAGCAAACACTTCTTACATCAAATCTTACTTATTTTAGTAAATGTTGATGATGAATTTATAATTCCTGACAAAATTGTATTTTTAGATTTGTAAAAAACCAAGATTAAATGCAAGGGATTGATTTCACCTATTTTTATTATCTAAGATATGACTGCAGAGATAATTACTATTTCACATTTCAGAATTCCCACAGCATGACTTCTGTCATATGTTAAAAATAACTCCAATACTATCTGAGACATTCTGTATTAACCTTGGTGTGTGAATTCCAAAGCCATTCCCAGAGTCGAGATGTTTTTAAAGCAATTTTCCCATGAGAAAACAAAACATATGACTTTTGGTGATATGAAAAATAAAATGTCCACTCAAATAGCCAACTTTTCTATTTTCACTGTTCACTACCATGCCTCAGTGTTAACAAACATCTTGGCATATATGGGCTAATGATAAGTATTTCGAGGAAGCTTGCTCTGTGGAATTACTTCCTATACACAATTCATATGACATATTAAACTGAATGTGATAGATTTTGGTCTTTTAGGGTTGAACAGTTTGTCAAACAAGACTATAAAGTTTCCTTGGAATTTGTTGAGTGAATGATGAGTGAATTCAAATTGATTCTCAGGAGTGCCATCATTAAGCTACTATTTACTCATATATTGAATAAAAATCTCTAAAATCTCTTTATAATCAGAGAAGTTTAAAGAGGTCTCATGCACATGAGGTGTTCTCTAAACATGCTGACATCATAGCCTGAAGGGTTAATGACTCCCTCCAAATTTCCAGAAGATTCTGTTGCAAAACTGGCCTATGATTTATCCTACAAAAAAAAAAAAAAGAGAGAGAGAGAGCGAGAGAATGATTTGCTTACTATATCTTTCACTATATTTTGAACGCCACTTAAGAATCTTGATTCATCAAAATAAATATTGGTGTATCAATTGTTTTCATGAACAGGACCCCCGATTAAGTTATACAAGTATCAGATACCTCTCATTTCTAATGCCTCTTCAGATCTTGGGGAACAACAGATTTCTATTACATAACAGATCCATAACTGTTTAGTATGTGTGACTGCTCAACATACATGGACTAAACCTATCATTTCCAGAGAATTGGAAGATTCGTTTAAAACAAATCAAGGCAGCCTAGATTTTCTATATAAGATTTGACTTTTTTTAGAGCGAGGAATTATTAGATGACAGAGGCCAATGACAGGCCAACATCTGCTTGACAGCAGATTTTTTTTCTGCAAAAAAAAAAGTAATTATAAATATTAGATATAAACAGATTTAAATATACCTGACTATATTACATATTGTTTATAAGTGTTATTATTATCTTTTATGAATTTCTCAAAGATTTGAAACTTTTAATAAACTGTAATCTCAAATAAGATTTGAATAATAAATATAAATGCTTTTATTTTTAAAAGACTCTTAAACACTTTCCAAAATCAAGCTCTATAAGACAATAGCAGTTAGAAATCTTGCATGCAGTTTTTAAATACTTTTGCAAAACATCCTAACAATACCATTCAACTGCTTAATTTGACGGTTAAATGTAGAAATACACAATTGATATTCATGGTTCAATACTAAGAAATCGATTCAACAGAAGATTGCAAAGATCTAATACTTAATACAAATTTTAGTACACAAATGGGAATTAAACTAAAAAAAATGTATCTACTATGGCAGTCAAAAATCACAAACTTTTGTATTGCTATTACAGAATATGCTAATCGACAATAAAATGTACAACTATTTGGCTTTATTAAAATAAATCCTTTAAGATCAAAAGTAGGATAAACTAATTAAGCTAATAACTAACTGCTAAGTATCCACTAGGATTAGTAGCCTTCCTAGCACTGTGAAAAGCAAATTAAAGTATCCTTGCCTTGATAGTCAGGAATTTACGCTCTGGAGCAGTTCAAGTTAATCTGGATTTTGCACCTGGAATTATCAAATTCTGTTATTTATAAAGTCTTCTACCACAAAATATGTTTACTCTAACACTAGTAAAGCTTGAACTTTAAGATCCATTATGTGCTTGGGCTTCTTTCTAGGCCCTTGAAGGAACCCTAGCAATGTTTTACATGGTGATGTTTTTGATCATTTAACAGCAAACAGTTAAGACTCTTGTTTCTTTCCACATGAACCTCTTCTCCATCCTACTTCTCCTTCTACTAGGTAGTGTTGAAGTGGCCATGAGAATTTTGGGGATCTTGCTAAGAGATTTACAGTTGGGAATTCCTTTAATTTTGAACGGTAGAATATATTCATGTAGTTTGCAGTCACTCTCACATATTGTTAAATACTTGTTAACCATCTCGGTATAAATGGTGTCCAGGAAATATCCTACTGCCCCAACTCACCCAGCATCAAGGCACAAAGTTGTAAGTAAGGCACAAAGGTAATTATACAAAAATGTCCTATGGTATCTGGCACTGGAAATAATGTAGGCAATGAAAGAGAAACAAAAAATTTTCAGTTGATCTGTGATCTGATGAGTGGATTTCAGATGAATTCATGAATAATCTAATCTAATAAAATGGCCATGTTTTAAACTGTTCCTGCAAAAAGACTTCAAAACATAATTTTAATAATGTCAACCCAGAAGAACAAGAAATAGGAAAACTTACAGTTCAGCTCCTTCTAAGAACTTATAGTCAGCCACATTAAAAGGTAAAATAATGATGATTTAATGGTATGTGCCAAGAAGCTATCATAAATTATTTTTACTACACAAGAAGAATAATAAAATATGGGTTTATATCCTTGTCCTAATGGTATATTATACCTTAAGATATTAACTAATGCTAATAAGAAGACATTCTTCAAAACAAGCCAAACATTTAAAAGCAAAAATGCGGAATAAGAAGATAAAATTCTACTTGTAAGAGCAAAAAATGTTTTGTTATATTAGTAAATTTTAACATATTTTAATATATTATCTTAATATCTGACATTATATATTTATAAAGCACACAGTGTGTTATTTGTAGCTAACATTTACATTATACCAGGCATTGTTTTAAGCATTTTACATATATTAATTCTCAAAGCAAACCTATGAGGTAATATTATTATCCCATTTACAAAAGAGGAAATTGAGTACCTTGCCTTGCCCAAGATCAAACAGATAGTCCAAGATGAAACAGAATCTGAACACCACTTCTTTCCTTACTAACATTTCCCTTCCTCTTTCCTGTTCACCCTCTCCTCCCATAGAGCTTTTTGCCTTCTAGAAAAAGAAAGTAAAAACAATAAGTGATGAAATTAGTAGAAAATATTCTGACATTAAAAAGAAAGTTTTAATTTAAAAAAAAAAAAAGATCCCCTAGAGTCCATGCTAATATAGACAAACATCTTTATCGACTTCCTTCCCCAGCAGATAAATTTCTCCTGGCCTTCCAAGAGACTTGGTTTTGTATTAAGATTTTAGTTTCAACTTCCTACTTTACAGGAACCCAGTCTTTTGTCCCCACATAGATATTTGACTTGAGGCCTGGGGATATTAAGACCAACACACTGTCACCCATGCCCAAAGCACATACAGCGTCACATGTGGACTATCGAAGCTCCTGTTGTCAGCTTTGTCTTTGTTTCTGGCTCCTAAGTATTTTTCTAACTTTCTTTTGAGCTCCTCTACCCATTTGAGAAAAAAAAAAAAAATGCTGTATCTCTAGAGCATTTCTAAGGGTCTTATCAGGAGGAATTTCGGGTTTTCTAGTTAGAAACTTAGGGGAAACACTCTACTTCAATGTCCCTTCATTCTCTCTTCTTCTACCCACTGGATCCCAGTAGAGAAGTGCTACTTCTTCCTCTTCTTATTCATTCAGGACATCCCTCAGAACTCCATTACCTTTTCTCAGACATTGACATTTGTTTTTCTCCACTTCTGGGGAAGGGCAGAATGGCTGAAAGGGAACATGAACTTGGGAGAAAAAGAATGAAAACATATTTATTTAAAAATGTTAAGATTGTTCCTGGTGGCAGAGACTGACTAGATACTCTCTGATTCTGTTTCTTCTTCCTGGACAATCACAAAAATATGATATTTCTCAGCCATAGTTTTCAGTCAGTGGGATGTGGTAGGAGGAGGAGTACTACACTTTTCTGCCTGGCCCTGAACCTCCTGGTGACTTATTTCACATACTTCCTCTCCTCTTTTTCAGATATTAGAGCTACCCAACAGAAGAAGCTCAAACCCCTGAGTTACAGGACTGAAGGAAATCAACAAAAGAGCTGCCTGATCCTTTGAGACTGCGATGTCAGCAAGGAAGTAACTTTTATTGTGTTAAGTTACTGAGTTTGGAAGGTTGCTGGTATTAATTATCCAAACTAATATATTCCCATTAGAGTTATTTGAAGCATATAGTTTTAAGTTTGAATGGGCAAATATATGGTACATCAAAAAAAGTGAACTCGCCAAAGTCAAAATATGTCCATGATTAACCCATAAAATGCATTGTGTATCTTACTGTAAGTTTATCAATTTTTAATTACCTGATTTATTCCAAGTAAGATATCGAAATATCGATTATAGTATTTCTGACATCTGTACATTTATTTGTGCAGTAGCAACCCCTAAAATTGTTCACAGATTTTTTTTTTAAAAAAAATGGCTTCTTGGAACCTGAATGAAATGCTGAAAATCTTGAGTCAATACCAGAGAAAGCAAAGAAGTGAACCCCATCTGGTCCCAGCCCCCAACTGGATTTTAGGCCAGCCAGGGTATGTGGGTACATCGATACCTCTTACTGTATTCTTTAGAGAAAGAACATAAATGCATTCAGATTACATGTAAACTCTAAATCTGATTAAGGTTTCTAACTAATGTTTATTGTCTGTGAATGTATATACATGTGTGTGTTTTTAACAAAAAAGCAAAATGTTTAAAACTGAATTCATCTTTCATAGCATTTTCATATATTACAATATGTAGAACTGATTAGCTCTGGAAAAAAAATCTACTCATGGATAAGGAAGAGTTTGAATTCAAAATGAAACCTACAAACTTCTCATTTTGTTTTTCTCACATGGCACTGTGACACGGTGATTGTTCGAAAGCTGTGCAACATTTTGACATTGTTTACAGTTGTATTTTAATGCTTTGCAAAGCTATCTTAGATTGTTTCATAACATTAGAGAGTTTTCTAATTGGGAGAGATCTCAAATATTATCATTTTAAGAATGCAGAAATACAGTCATAGCTAAATTGCCTCACTCCAAGTTTTAGTGAGAGCCAATGGCAAATCTGGGAATAGACCCTAGAGTCTTGCGTCCCTATTTCTCTCTTGCTTTATATTCCATTATAGAGATCTTCTTATTCCAAAATAAATCTCAAAACTTTTAAAATAATTTTCCATTCAGCTTTTTGAACCTTATATACACATAAGTTTCATATTTCAGAGCAACTTTACATATTCAAAATGTCTTGTATCTTTTGTACTTTGGTGATTTTCTCAGTAAAAATACCAACTAATAATTCTGAAAGAAAAAAAAAGGAAGAAAGAAAGAAAGAGAGAGAGAGAGAGAGAGAGAGAAAAGAAAGAGAAAGAAAGAAAAGAGAGAAAGGAAAGAAAAGAAAGAAAGAAAGAAAGAAAGAAAGAAAGAAAGAAAGAAA